>NC_061121.1:60233356-60460356 GCF_002878395.1 Capsicum annuum | reverse complement strand
ACTCCATCCAAAAGAATGTAAAGTCCCAAAAGTTAGATAAATGTGAGAAAATCTTTTAAGAGTTGAAGGATAGGGTGAATTCAGCACTAGTAGTAGCTTTGCCAAATGGGTTAGATGAATTTGTTATGTATTGTGTTACCTCCAAAGTTAGGTTAGGATATGTTTTGAGGTAGAATTTAAAGGTAATAGATTATACCTCCAGATAACTTAAAGATCATGAGAAGAATTATTCTACTCAGGATTTGGATTTAGCAGCTATTGTATTTGTCTTTGGCAATTTGGAGACATTATTTATATGGAGTGCACATGGATATTTTCATGTGATCATAAGAGTCTTTAATAAATGTTCAAGCAGAAAGAGTTAAATCTTCATCAAAAAGGTGGTTGGAATTGTTAAAAGATTATGATATGAATGTGCTATACCATTCGAGTAAGGAAAATGTGGTAGCAGAGGCTTTGAGTAGGTTGTCATGTGTAGTGTAGCCCACATTGAGAAGGAGAAGGAGTTGGCTAAAGAGGTGCATAGATTGGCTCATTTGGGAGTTTGTTTGCTTGACATAGATGATGGTGACCTAGTGGTTAAAAATGGTTTAAAGTATTCCTTAGTGGCTTAAGTGAAAGAAAAACAATGTAATAAACCTATATTTAGACAGTTAGTGGATGTTGTTCATAGCAAAAGGTTAAGGGTTTTCTCCTAAGAGGGAGATGGTGTCTTTCTCTATCAGGGTTGTTATGTCTTCCCAGTGTGATGGGTTAATAGAAAGGATATTAGTAGAAGGTCATAGTTCTAAGTATTCAATTCACCCTGGTTCTACCAAGGACTATAAAAACCTGTGAGAAGTTTATTGGTTGAATGAAACAAAAAGGGACATAGCAAAGTTTGTGGCAAAGTGTCCCAATTGTCAGCAAGTGAAAATCAAGCATAAAAAACTAGGAGGTATACTTTAAGATATTAGCATCCCTACTTGGAAGTGGGAGGTCATTAACATGGATATTGTTATGGGACTTCCTCGCACTAGACGTCAACATGATTTGATCTGGGTAATCGTAGATCGAATAGATCAAATGACTAAGTCAACCTATTTCTTTCCGGTTAAGACCTCAAATATGTCTAAAGATTATGTTAATATTTATGTTCATGAATTAGTAAGACTCCGTTGGATTCCCTTTTCCATTATTTCAGATTGTGGTACTTAGTTCACTTTACAGTTTTAGCAATTATTTTAGAAAGGCCTTAGTACAAAGGTAAGGCTTAGTACTTCTTTCAATATGTACACAAATGTTCATGCTGAGCGTAATATTCAAACTTTGGAAGACTTTTTTAGAGCTTGTGTGAATGACTTCAAAGAAAATTAGGATGATCATCTACCCTAATTGAGTTTGCTTATAATAATTGTACTATGCTAGTATTCAGATGGCTCCATTCAAAGCATTGTATGGGCGTAGGTGTAGATCACTTATAGGTTGGTTCAAAGTTGGTGAAGTAGCTATGGTTGGGCCAAATTCTGTTGTCAAAGCTATAGAGAAGGTTCAGTTTATTCCTGAGAGGTTAAAAGCCACTTAAAGTAACAAAAAGTGCATATAGTGTTAGGAGTAGAGAGTTAAAGTTTGCAGTTGGTGATTGGGCATTTATTGAGGTGTCACATATGAAGGGGTGATGAGGTTTGGAAGAAAAGAAAAGTCAGTCCCGAGTATATGGTACTTATGAGATCGTAAAGTGTGTTGGAGATGTCACCTATGAGTTTAATCTTTCATTAAAATTAAATGTCATCCATCTAGTTTTATATGTTTCTATGTTGAAGAAGCGCATTGGGGACCCGTCCTTAGTAGTCCCAATGGGAAGAATTGGAGTGAAAGATGTCTTGTCCTATGAGGATATCCTAGTTTAAATTCTTGATTGACAAGTTCAAAGGCTAAGAAATAAAGAAGTCGCTTTGAGGAAAAATCTTTAGAGAAATCAATCAATTGAGAGAGAGACATAGGAAACAAAAGTGGACATGATGAGTCAATATCCTTACCTATTCCCTCCTTGTATAGAGTCAGCGTGGGGTAAGAAATCTTTCCAAGTCTATTCGACTAACTCACATTCTTACTCATATCAGTTGGTCTTGTGAAGTTTGTCCATGATAAGCCATTCCAATTGAAAGTTCATGTTTGAGGTGAGTAGTTTAGTTATATAGTAAGATAAGCCTTAGACACCGGCTCAAAAAATATTTAAGATAAAATTTTCCTCATCCCAACCTTTATTTAAGGGATGTTAACGGGACCAGTACTAGTGGCCTGGCATGATTAGGGTATCCCACATCGACTGGCTTTCGTGATAAGGGCATGCCATACCCTTAGTGTGGCGTAATAAGGGCGTGCCACGCCCAAGGGCTCAAAAATGCCAATATTTAATTTTTATTTCAATTAATATAGGTTTTTTTGGTCTTTTGCATCCTAATTATCCCTTCATATCACCAAACCCATTTTCCCACCATCATAAGTCATAATACACGTTTTCTTTCCTCCCAAAACCCTTAAGAACATAAGAAGGAGATTTTCCATCAAAATTCAAGCTTTCAAGTTCCAATTCAAGCTTATCTCATGGAAATTCATCAACTTTAGGTATGTGGGGTTAGAACAAGGATATCCTTTCATCCTTGTGCCTAAAAGTTAATCTTTTACGAGTTTTAAGGATTTGATGGCTAGGGTTCATACTCATTTTCCATGTTTTCAAAATATTGACATTATCATGTAATTTAAAGTTCATTTAGCATAAGAATTTACCTTTATTCATGTTTTTACTTACATGATTTCTATTACAAAATGAATTTCAATATTTTGCCATGAAGTTCCATGAGTTGATAAATGTACATGATTTTCAGCATATTTCAGTTAGTTTACATGTAAGAGTATGTGATTTTAGCATGATTCTCTCAATTTTCAAGGAGTTCAAACTTTCTATTTTAGATTTCAAATATGATAGTACGATTTATTAACAGAAGCATAAATTAGTTTTCAGATTTATTACTTTTATGCTTAATTTAAGGGAAGTTTCATATATTATGGGCACCAGTATATATATTTTTGGGAGTAATATTTAGCATCTTGAGAGGAATGTGGGATCAGCACATCGTATTTCCCAGAAACTATGTGCTGCCATAGGGTTAAGGGGCCTCGCCAAAGAGTGTCTCCTTGCCCCAAGGGTCTCAGTTTAGTGATCAATTCAGGTTCTATATTGATAGAAAGGATAGCACAATCCTCCTCAATATGGGTCAGATGTTAGACTCTATGCTAGCTCACATAGTTTATGTCAGTTATAAGAATCTCCCACAGAAAAGATGAGTTTAACAAACTAAGTGTAGTGACTCACATAGCTTGTCAGATTATGCTTTTCTTTTCATGCTATATGATATTTGAGTTTCCAATTTATTCAGTAGCTTTGGTAAGTCCATTTATAGTTAGAATGCATATTTTCATTTCATGACATATATCAATTTAACTTGTTGTATTCACCCTTATATACTCAGTGTATTCTAGAAGTATTGACCATATATATGTTTGTGTAGCTATATTACTTCATAATGTAGGTTTTGGTGTTTTCCTTAGCAGTATGATGAGCCATGATCACCATGTCCTACATCCCATCAATTGGCGAGTCCTCATTGTTTGAGGGTCAATTCTATGTTTACTTACAAATATTCAATTTACTATTATCTTAGATTTTATGTTATTAGTTTGGTTAGCTGGGCTCTGTCCTAGTGGTTCTTCAGTTTAGTTAGAGGCTTGTCAAGCCTAGTAAGATGATGTGTTTCTTAAGATGATGTGTTTCTTTCAATTTCCCAAGAGTTTGGTTGGTTTCAGTTTACTCTATTTCTTGAGATAGTTCATCCTTGTGAACTTAATTTTATAAATTCATTTATTTCTGCTCTAAATCTAAGATTATTTTATTAGGGTTCAGTGTTGAGTAGATATCATGGTTTAACTTTAGGATACTTGTAGTCTTAAGCACCGTGTGACATTTAAGGTGTAGCCCTAGGTTGTTACAAAAAGTTAAGGAGAAAGAGAGGGAGAATAAGAGGGTCAAAACATGTAGCTATAATTTCTCTCAGCAAAGTTTAGATGGTGGAAATCATTCTCACTTCTGTCAAAAATCTTTAGCTCCAGCCCTGCCTTCTAGTAGTGCCCTAGTGCCTAAGTTCAGGCAAGATAATCGAGATAGACCAATAGTGTGAGTAGTGTTTTTACAAACCTGATATACAAAAAATGTAGTGAGAACCATAATGATAAGTGTATGGCAGCTAGTGATAGTTATTTTAGGAATGGTAAGCCAAGACATGGATTGAGGGAATTCTTAGTAGATCCATAGAGAGGTAGGGATGCCTGTCATCAAAGTTAGTCCAACTCTTTAGCAGCTACTATAGGTCGCCTGACTTAGTAGGGGCCCTCATCTAGTGCAGTTGTTGGATTGTGTTAGAATAGGTTCTATGCCTTTCAAGCTCAATAGGATCAGGAGGGTTCTTCGATCATATTCACGAGTACATTACATTTATTCATTATTCAAGTTTATACATTATTAGATCCTGGAGCCATACTTTTATTTGTAACTCTCTATATAGCAGCATACATTAGTGTCAGTCTATAAATTCTTTTAGAACCTCTCAAATTCTCTACACCAGTTGATCAACCACTGCTAGATGAGTATACAAAAATTACCCACTCACAGCTTCCTAGAAAGTCACCTTAGTTGATCTCGTAGAGTTAGACATAGTAGATTTCAATGTCATTCTTGGTATAGATTGACTATATTTTTACTATGCCTCTATTGACTGTAGGAAGAGAGTAATCTAATTCTAGTTTCAAAATGAACCAACTCTAGAGTGGAAGGATCGTACCTCAATGCATATAGGTCAATTTGTATCTTACCTTAAGGCTAGAAAGTGGATCTCCAAAGAGATTATCTATCATCTTGTTCGGGTTAAGGACTTAAAATCTAAAGCCCCAAATCCTAGGCCAATTCAAGTGGTAAATGAATTTCCAAAAGTATTTCTAAAAGATCTACCCAAACTTACTCCCAAATGGGAAATTGACTATGGAATAAATCTCTTTCCAGATACCTAACCTATTTCAATTCTACCCTATAGAATGGCTCTATCCAGGATTACAGAGTTGAAGGAAAAATTGAAGGACTACCTAGATAAGGGTTTTATTAGGCCTAGATCCTCTCTATGGGGTACTCTGTGTGCAAGAAAGACAATTCTCTCAAAATCTGCATACACTACCGTTAGTTGAACAAGGTCACAATAAAAAATAAGTATCCCGTTCCCAGGATTGGTGACTTTTTAAACCAACTTTAGCGTAAAAATTGCTTCTCAAAGATAGACGTCAAATCAGCCTATAATTATCTCAGATTCAGACAATGTAACATGCCAAAGATAGCCTCCAAAAATCGATATGGTCACTTTGAATTTGTTGTTATTCTTTTGGACTAACAAATGATTATGTCGCTTTTATGTACTTGATAAATAGGGTGTTCAAGAATTACTTAGACATATTTATTATAGTTTTCATAGACAACATCATCATTTATTCTCGAAGTAAGGATGAACGCATAGATCATTTTAATATTATCTAACATATTCTTAAAGAACGCTATCTATTTTCCAAATTTAGAAACTGTGAATTCTGGTTGAAATCAGTAACATTTCTTGATCATATTATTTCTAGCAAAGACATTGGGTTTGATCTTCAATAAGACCAAAGCAGTGAGGAATTAGCTTTAACCCATCTCTCTTGTAGATGTCAGGAGTTTCTTGAGATTAGACAATTAGTATAGACGGTTTGTTGAGGTATTTCCTCCATTGAATATCCCATGTCTCGATTGACTCAGAATAATGTCTAATTTTATTAGTGTGTGATATCGCCCAAAACTACACCTCTATGAAGTGTAATGTAGTCGATGTCAAATTAGTAACCCAACAGGGGTTGGGGTCGAACCCATAGGAAATAGGCCGAATGTCTTTCACAAATCTATTGAAGAAGCTAGAAAAATGTAGGAAAGTAAATGGGGAGTTTTACTATGAAAACAGTAAAGTAGAAACAAGTGTTGATCACTTTAGCTGAAATCAATCTGAGATAAATAATAGGACTATATTTCCTCTGGCTTCCTAACTCTATAGACTTATGATGCTCAATTCGATAATCCTAACGCAGTGCATGTGGAACCTGATAAGATATGTATCACTAACCATCTAGTGAATGCCTTTGGTAAATTTCACCCCTTACCTTATGATTCTCAGAGTGACGCCTTACTATCCCTTGTCTTTTATCTCAATTCAACTATCTCTTTTTGGGTGTCAAGTTGATTAGATGAAGGTTGGTAGCCTTGAATTACTGGTGTAATCTTCTTTTCCTAATCTCATCATATTTTGTGAGGATTATATCGAATACTGGCAAGTTCTTATCTTTTGCAGTAGTTAAGAAAGCATCCAAATCGAAAAAGATCACAGTACATGGATAAACACTAATTTAGAAGAAACTCAAACTTTCTCTACTTTGTTAATCTGCTAGGATTCCAACAACCCTAGTTAGGTGGTTTAGCCTCTCATGTTTGCAAGAATATTCATAAAATTCATAAAAGAAAGCATAATATGAATCTCACAATAATTTAAGAACAAAACCCAATGCCTCAAATTATTAATTAACCAAATAATCAAGAACAAAGGATTCCAAAATCAAAATTTAAATCTTAGAATCAATATATGTTTATGAATGTAAAGAGTTCATAAACTAGTACAAAAACATCAAAAGGGTATTTATAGAATGGAAACAAATCCTAAAAATACTAACCAAAACAAACAAGAAAAGTTGGGTAGGTGGTCACTTATGGATCCACTTACGGGCCATAAGTGGTACTTTCATCCAGTTAGTAGGTGTCATAAGTGAACGACTTCTTTAGAGTTTCAGAATGCTTCAGTACTTGTACTCACAATGTCACTTGAGGTGGTGTAAGTGGTAATTACGCCCCATAAGTGACCTCTTCGTAACTGTTAAACAAAATCTTCACTTTCAACTTTTTAGGATTATTTCCTATGAGACTCACGAGGCCACTTACAGTGGCTGTAAGTGGTACTTAAGGCCTGTAAGAAGTTTTGTAAGTAGTGCCTTCTGCATGCTTCAACTCTTTTTTTTATCTTTTTAGCTCAACTTGGTTTGCTGCAAAATAAACATAGAAACACATCATATCTTACAAAATGACCTAAGTACTTGCATATTTTCATAGTTTTAAACATAGAAAATGCCATAAAATCATGGAACATCAACACCCTCAACTTAAAATGTTTGCATGTCCTCAAATAACACACACATAACAAAAATAACACGACGATGCTTAACCAAGAGAAAACTCAAGTACCTACAGCAGTCAATTTAATTTTAGCTCAAATTATTACACCCCTCCTATTTTTAACTTTTTAAAGCCAACTATGTGGATCTATAAATCCCAACAATATAGCATAAATGAATCAAGCTATGATATCATATTAGCAATAAACTATAACGCCTCGAAATCCCATCCCAAGTATCACATGGAGCTTATGACCCCGAAAGACCATAAGCTAACCCTTTACCGATATCTGTACCTATATATTGCATAATATCTGAAATAAATGCAAAAAATAGCCATAAGGTTCAACACATCTATGAATACTCATAATACACATCAACAACATCCGTCTGAAAAGCCTCTAATCTATGAATACTCATAATACACATCAACAACATCCGTCTAAAAAGCCTCTAAACTATCTGAACTGTGGAGTTGATAGAACAAGTCCCCAACTAACTCCATCAACTGAAAATAAATAAAGTCTGAAGAAATAATAGTAAACTGAGATTCATCCTCAAAAGAAGAGGACTCACTACTACTGTTGCTGACTGGGACTGAACTACTGAGGATACTCTAGATCCTGTTCCTCTGAACTATGGTGTCAAATAAAATACCATAGCACAAATGTGTCAGTAAAGGAATGTACTAAGTATATAGACCGAGTAGGATAATGGAAGGGATCATGTATGCATAATATCTAAATTGAATAATCATGAAGATGCCACATGAAAACACATACATGAATGTACAGACCATGAACACAATCATCACAACTCTATATACTGAAACTCAGATACCACTTTACTGTATCCACAAAGCCATATATTAGTACCCATGGCATGGTACTAACACCCTTCCAACTGGGTTACAGGTTGGACCCCGATTATCTCAAATTGGGGCATGTTGGTTAGATAATACCTCCCACAGTCTCGATTTAGTATTTAGTACAGAGTTCAATTCAAGTTTTCTTTACCATAGCAAATAGTTCATTAGTTATTCAGCTACCAGATTTTTGTATTTCAATTTACAGACTATTTCAGTATCATGTTATATTATTTGTCATGCATTCTCAGAATTTATAGCTTTCATGTATTTATGCATTAGTTATCTCATGCTATTCAGTTAGTTGTTATATCATGCATACAAACCTATGCATTTTAGCCTAACCTTATCTCATGTACCAGTATATTCAAAGTACTGACCACATATTTTTTTCATGCTATAATGTGTTATATCATAGGTTCAGACTCTCAGTTTCTTAGCCGTATTTACACATCCCAATGTGACTTAGAAACAGTAGTGGTGAGTTCTTATATTTTAAGGACATAATAATTTATTTCAGCTATTCAGTAGTTTAGTATTATTCATTCAGTCAGAGTTAGTTGGGGACTTGTCCCATCAACTCTACAGTCAGACAGTTAGAGGCTTTTTAGAAATTTAGATAGTTAGTCAGTTTATCAGTGTTATCAATTGGATTTTAGTATTTTACAGATGTTTTCATACTTGCAAATTCAGTTACATTTTCAGTATTTAAAACCTTATGGAATTTATCAGTCATTTTCCATATATGTCTTTATAATCAGTTACTCAGTCATTTATTGCATATGTCTTTATTACTCAGTGGTTAGAGCAGGCACTAGCTCATGGGTTAGCTTGTGGTCACTTATGATCGTAAGCATTATTGCCATGACTAGAGGGTAGCCTCGGGTTGTAAAAAAACTTGGTATCAAAGACTAAGGTTTCATAGAGTCCTAGGGAGTCTAAAAAGCCGTGTTGAGTAATGTTTTGTGCATGAGCTTGAAGCATGCCACACTTATGGACAAGAGGCTACAAGATATTTTAGGAAAAGTTTCCCTTCTTTCAGTGTTTATGTTGTGCAAAAGAGCATGAGCCCTATTTAAACTCACTTTCTAATTCATTCTTCCTTTTGTTTACAAAAAATGCCTTCCAGAAAGAATAACAAAAGAAGAAACGAAAACCATCCCGTACCTCTACCCATTCAGAAAGATCCCCTAACTGAGCATGTCTCACATAACGAGTTTAGATACATCTTCACTACTTTACCTCACTCAGTAGAAACTCAGAACAATCAGTAGGCTACTATCCAAGCCAACCTAGTGGCTAATACAGCTGTATCTAGGAACCGGGATTTTACCTAAATGAATCCCTTTTGTTTTCAGGATCTAAGTCTGAGGAGGATCCTCTAGACTTTCTTGACCAAATTTAGAAGGTGATAAATATCATGGGTGTAACCTCAAGTTAGAGTTCAGATTTAGTTACCTACCAGTTGCAAGATATAGCTTATATGTGGCATAAGTAGTGAAAGGATAATATGGGTGTTGAGGCAAGGTCTGTTGAGTGGGAAAAGTTTTCCATGACCTTTTAGACAGGTTCTATCCTTTAGAGTAAAGGAAAGCTAAAGTACTGGAGTTTATTTACCTGAATAAGGGTAACATAAGTGTGAGAGAGTATTCGCTTAAGTTTACTCAGTTATCTAGGTATGCTCCTAATATGGTATCTGATAATAGGTCTAGAATGAGTAAATTTATGTCTAGTATATCTCATAGTGTTGTAAATAAGTGTAGAATTGCTATTCTAATTAAGGAGATGGACATATCTAGGCTTATGGTCCATGCTCAATATATTAAGAAATAAAAACATAAGGAGAGAGTAGGAGAATAAGAGGGCCAAAATAGGTAGCTAGAATTTCTCTTAGCCAAAGTCAGAGGGTGGTAACCATTCTCAATTTTGTCAAAATTTGTCATTCCCAGCTCCATCTTCAGCTAGTATGCTAGTACCAAAGTTTAGGAATGACAATCGGGATACAACGCCAGGCCCTAAGCCCTAGGGTAGTATAAATAGTGGTCATACTAATCCGCTCTATGGGAAATATGGTAGAAATCATCAGGGTGAGTGTAAAGCTAGTAGTGATATATGTTTTTGGTGTGGTAAGCCAGGCCACTGGATCAGGGAATATCAAATAGTTGCTCAGACAGGAAAGGACTTATGCCAACAGGGCCAGTCCAATCTACCATCAACTCGAGCAAGTCACCTGACTTAGTAGGAAAGTTCTCCTGATGTGGTTACAGGTATGTTACAGATCTTTCACCTTTATGTTTATGATTTATTAGACCCCTGAGCTTCGCTCTCCTTTGTAACCCCTATATAGCTATAAATTTCGGAGTCAGTCCTAAATTTTTAGAAGAACCCTTCTCAGTGTCTACCTTAGTAGGTGTCTTTATTATAGCCAAGAAGGTATACAGGAACTATCCGATCATAATATCCCAGAAAGTCACCTTAGTTGATCTTGTAAAGTTAGAGATGACTGATTTTAATGTCATTCTTAGCATGGATTGGCTCCACTTATGTTATGCTTTAGTTGATTGTAAAAACAAAGTCATTCCGTTTCAGTTTCCCAATGAACCAATTATTGAATGGAGGGGTAGTACCTTAGTTCTTAGGGGTTAAATTATTTCATATCTAAAGGAAAGAAAAATAATTTCAAAGGGGTGTATGTACCATCTTGTTTGAGTCAAAGACTCTAGTTTTGAGACTCCCAGTCTCGAGTCAGTTTCAATAGTGAGGGAATTTCCAGATGTATTCCCTGAAGATATTCCCGGAGTTTCTCCCAAAAGGGAAATTGACTTTGGAATATATCTCTCTCCAGATACCCAACCTATCTCTATTCTACCCTATTGAATGACTTTAACTGAGCTAAAAGAGTTAAAAGAATAGTTAAAAGATCTCTTAGATAAGGGATTCATTACGACCAGTGTTCCCCTTTAAGGTGACCTACTCATTTTTGTGCTTATGAAAGACAGTTCTCTCAGAATGTGCATCAATTACCATCAGTTAAACAAAGTCACGATAAAAAATAAGTACCCACTCCCTAGGATTAATGACTTATTCAACCAACTTCAGGGTGCCAGCTATTTCTCTAAGATAGACCTCAGATCCGGCTATCATCAACTTAGAGTCAGAGAATGTGACATTCTAAAAGTAGCTTTCAGAACTCGGTATGGTTACTTCAAATTTCTAGTTATGTCTTTTGGACTAACAAATGCCCCAACAGCCTTCATGGACTTAATGAATAGAGCGTTCAAGTAGTAATTGGACATGTTTTTTATAGTATCCATTGATGATATTCTTGTCTACTCCCGTAGTGAAAATGATCATGGAAACCATCTCAGAATTGTATTTCAGACTCTTGGAGCCCATCAGTTATTTGCCAAATTCAGTAAGTGTGAGTTTTGGCTAAGATAAGTAGCTTTTCTTGGCCATATTATTTTTGGTGATGGCATTAGAGTTGACTCTCAAAAGACCAAAGTAGTGAGAAAATGGCATAGACCATCTCTCTATTAGATATTAGGAGTTTCTTGGGTTTGGATGGCTATTACAGACGGTTTATTGAAGGTTTTTTGTCTATTGCATCCTCCATGTCTCGATTAACTCAAAATAAAGTAAAATTTTAGTGGTTAGTTTCTTATGAAAAGAGTTTTCAGGAGTTAAAGACTTGACTCACCTCAGCCCCAGTCTTGACTTTGCTAGATGGTACAAGTGGGTTTGTTGTTTACTGTGATACTTTTAGAGTTGGTCTTGGTTATGTATTGATGCAGATAGGTAATCATAGCCTATGCCTCTGCACAGCTTAAACCCCATGAAAATAATTATCTTATCCATGATCTTGAGTTAGTAGTCGTTGTGTATGCCTTGAAAATTTGGAGAAATTATCTCTATGGGGTGCATGTTGATGTGTTCACAAACCACAAAAGTTTTCAGTATATGTTCTCCCAAAAATATTTAAAACGCCGTCAGAGTAGGTGATTAGAGTTGTTGAAAGATTATGATATGAGTGTGCTGTATAATCCGGGCAAGGCCAATGTAGTGGAAGATGCCCTTAGTATATTATCTATGGGTAGTGTTTCTTATTTTGAGAATGATAAGAAGAAGTTAGTTCACAAGGTTCATCAACTTGCTATATTAGGTGTTTGGGGTTGGTAGACTTAGCTGAGGGTTTTGTATAGTTTCAAAATAGTTTGGAATTATCTTTGGTTGCTGAAGTGAAAGAAAAGCAGGATAGAGATCCCAATTTAGTTAAGTTAAAGAAATTAGTTAGAGATCAGAACGTAGAGATTTTTTCCTAAGGAAGAGATGGTATTTTGCGATGTCAGGTTAGACTGTGTGTTCCATGTGTAGATGGTTTGAGACAATGAATCCTTGCAGAAACGTATGGTGCATGTAATTCTATTCACCCAGGATCCACTAAGATGTACCATGATTTATGGGAAATCTATTGGTTGAGTGGTATGAAGAGGGATTTTGCAAAGATCTCAACTAAGTTTCCTAATTGTCAGCAGGTTAAGGTTAAGCACCAGAGGCCTAGTAACACTTTCAAGGAGTTTAACATCCTTACTTGGAAGTGGGAAGAGGTGAACATGGATTTTGTGATGGGTTTGCCCCATTTGCATTGTCAGCGTGATTTGATTTGGGTTATCATAAATAGAATGACCAAATCAACCCATTTCTTGCCAGTCCATACTTTCTATTCAGTCGATGATCACACCAAGCTCTATATTAGAGAATTGGTTAGGTTGCATGGTTCCTATTATCTATAATTTATGATAGAGGTACCGAGTTTACGTCTCTCATTTGGAAAGATTTATAGAAGGGTCTTGGTACCCAAGTTCATCTCAGTGTAACCTTTCATCCTCAGATAAATGGTCAGGAAAAAAGGACCATTCAGACCCTAGAGGACATGCTGAAAGCTTGTGTTATTGACTTCAATGGTAATTGGGGTGATCACTTGCCATTGATTGAGTTTACTGATAATAACAATTATCACTCCAGTATTCAGATGGCTTTGATTGAGGCTCTCTATAGAAGGAGATGTATATCTCCTATTATTTGGTTTGAGGCAGGTGGGGCTACTTTGATAGGACCAAATTCGGTGTTTGATGCAATAGAGAAAGTTCAGTTAATTAGGGAGAGGCTTAAGATAGCCCAAAACTGACAAAAATCCTATATAGATATGAGTAAAAGAGATCTTATATTTGAGGTTGGCGATTGGTTCTATTTGAAAGTCTTTCCCATAAAAGAAGTGAAGATAGTTGGCAAGAAGGGGAAGTTCAGTCCCTATTATGTTGGCCCTTACAGGATCTTGAGTCGTTATGGGAAGGTAGTGTTAGCTTGAGTTGTCTACAGATTTGGCATCAGTACATATAGTGTTCCATGTTTCCTTGTTAAAGAAGTGTGTCGGTGATCTAGCTATAGTAGTATCTTTAGAAAATACAGATGTTTAGGATAGCCATCTTACGAGAAAATCACAATTGAGATCCTAGATCATAGATTCGTAGACTGAGGAACAAAGACGTTCCCGTGGTCAAAGTTCTTTGGAGGAATCAGTCTGTTGATGGAGACACTTAGGAAGTAGAAGTAGATATGTGAACCAATTACCCTCATATTTTCTTTGCAAACTCAGACTCAACTTAAGGTAACATTTTTCCCTAGATTATCTCTTTTCCATTCTCAGTTCCAGCTATACAATCATTTTTATGTCATTGCATACATCCATGAATTAGTTTAGTCACGTATCATGTTTCAAACTCAGTCATGTAATCATGTTTTTAGTCATGTATGTTTAGTGTGTGATTCTAGTTTCCCCAGTTTTCTCATCTTAATCAATCTTATTCGAGGATAAATGTTCCCAAGAAGGAGATAATGCAATGCCCCATACTTTTCTTAGCTTAGTTCATCTCATAGT
Source organism: Capsicum annuum (assembly GCF_002878395.1). NCBI lineage: Eukaryota > Viridiplantae > Streptophyta > Magnoliopsida > Solanales > Solanaceae > Capsicum > Capsicum annuum. Next base: position 60,446,227 of record NC_061121.1, on the reverse strand, counting down.
GCATGCATAAGAGACTTAGAACCTAAAAATTTAGCTAAGTGTTGGAGACTTAGCCTTATTTTTGACCTCTTAACTTTGAGGATTTTTAAACCGACCTTTCTGACCCTATGACATAAGTTTTTGAGTTAATATATTTTCAGGGGTGTAAGGGGTATGTCTCAGGGAAGTTTCAGATTTTTATGGATGAGGATTGAGGCACATTTTGATTTCAATTCAAAAGCCTCATCGTGATTATGGTGCATTGCGATGGTATAGCGATGAGGCCCTTGGCGCATCTTGGTGGTCCTCAAATCGACATTCCAGTTACAAATTTAAATTTCTGAAGGGTAGTCTTATCTTGTCCCATAGCCCCAATTCGTAAATGAAGGGGGTTTAGCTTCAATTAGGGTATTATATTCACAAATTCAATAATTTTACTCTTATAAACAAACCATAATCATTCCCCCAAGTTCATTAATTCCCTTTCTTTCACTTCCAGAAAACTAAAAAATTTAAGCTTCACCATCCAAGAACTTTCAAGAAAGTTGTTCTTTTTCAAGATTTAGGTATCAAAGGTATGTGTGATGTTCATCTGTGGTTTCCTTTCACCATGGAGTGCAAGAATACCTTTTTAAATGTTAAATTATGAGTTTTCCATGTTTTAAATGAATTATCTCCATGAATTTCTTGTTATTTTAATTTCAAGTTAAGATTATAATTTTTTCAAGTGGAATGCATTATAATATGTTTTTGATGTTAAAGTTCCCATGTCATGTTTATGCAATTCAGGATAAATCATCAAATTATGATTTTTTTCATGTAATCATGCTGTTTCATCATGTTTAAAAACATCCCCATGTTAAAGACTTAATTCCCAAGTGTTTGATAAAATACCAAAGAGAATGATTTTGTAGAATGATTCATTATTATGGTCTTTCGAAGCTTTTGCATGCCTTTATTGTTATTTGCATTTAGTGCTGGGGTTATGATACCCAAAATTTAGCTATTTACATAGTCTTAGTTCATTTAGAATGATTTAAGATATAATCTCAGTACATTCAGAATGATTTAATATATATCACGAGCATTATCAGTTCAATCAGTTATCATAGGCAGTTAAACTTAGAACTATTCAGTAATCAGTGTCAATTCAGTTAGGAGTTGGATTTAGCACCGAGCGAACCAAGGGATGGGGGCTCACCCACTAGTTAAGACTGGTTCCTTAGAGGATTTCCCTAAGTTCTAGAACTATGTAGCCATCATAAGATTATGAGATATCACCCACCAATTTAGGACTGACATTCTTTGACATGTCACCCATTAATTTAGGATGGACTTTCTCTTAGGGGTCACCCACCAGTTTAAGATTGACTCCCAAGTCCTTCAGGTCACCAGATTAGTGGATCCACACAGCAATGTGTTAGTACTCGTGGCATGGTACTGGAACCCTTCCAACTGGGGTTACAGGTTGGACCCCGATTAGCTTAGATTAGGGTATGTCAGTTACACGTTACCTCCCATAGTCTCGGTTCAGTATTCAGTTTAAGTTTGCTTGACCATAGCATACATTCATCAGTTATCCAGTTACCAGATTTTAGTATTTCAATTTATAGACTATTTTATTATCATGTTATATGCTTGGTCATACATTCTCAGAATTTACAGCTTTCACGTATTTAGGCATCAGTTATCTCATGATGTTCAGTTAGTTGTTATTTCATGCACATGAACCTATACATTTTAGCCTAACCTTATCTCATATACTAGAACATTCAAAGTACTTATCGCATACTTTCTTCGCGCTATGATGTCTTATATCATAGGTTCAGATACTAAGTTCCCCGACTGCAGTTAGAAATCCCAGCGTTACTTAGCAGCAGTAGTGGTGAGTCCTCATATTTTAGGGAGATAATGATTTATTTTAGCTATTCAGTAGTTCAGTATTATTTAGTTAGTCAGATTTAGTTGGGGACTTATCCCATCACCTCCACAATCAGACAGTTAGAGGCTTTTTAGACATTCAAACAATCAGTTTATCAATGTTATCAGTTGGATTTCAGTATTTTTACTGATGTTTTCAGACTTGCAGATTCAGTTACATTTTCAGTATTTAAAACCTTACGATATTTATCACTAGTTTTCTGCATATGTCTTTATTATCAGTTTCTCCGTGCTCATAGTAGGTACCATCTCATGGCTTAGCTTATGGTCACTTGAGAATGTAAGAACCGTTGTCACGACTACGGAGTAGCCTCAAGTTGTGACACCTACGATGCTATGTAGTTTCTAGGAAATATAATGCACTGGAGCCATATTCTCCTCTTATTGCCAAATATTACTTCCAAACATACATATAACGGTGCTCATAATACATGAAATTTACCTTAAATTAAGAATTTAGGTTATATATCTGAAAATTAATTTATGCTTCTATTAATAAATCATACTCATTAAGAACAGTGTGAATTTCATATCATGTCTGAGATCATAAGGTAAATTTTAAATCTGAATCATATTATAATAATCTAACTCCTCATAAACTGAGAGAATCATGCCAAAATCACATACTCTTACTTGTAAACAGACTGAATGATGCTGAAAATCATGTACATTTATTAATTCATGGAACTTCAGTCAAAATATTGGAATTCATTGCATAATAGCAATCATGCAAGTAAGAACATGAGTAAAGGTAAATACTTGTGCTAAGTAAACTTTAAATCACATAATAATGTCTTCAAAAATATAAAAAAATGGGTATGAACCCTATCCACCAAATCCTTAAAAATCATGTAAAACTTAATTTTTTGGCAGAAGTATGAAAGATTATCCTTGTTCATACCCCACATACTTGAATTTGATGAATTTCCTTGGGAAAAGCTTGAACTAGAACCCAAAAACATGAATTTTGGTAAAAAAATTCCTTCCTTTTATTCTTCAGGGTTTCTGGAGGAAAAGGAACACATATTATAACTTGTGAGGGTGGGGAAATAGGTTTGGTAATGTTATGAGATTAATTAGGAGGCAAAAGACCAAAAATCCCTCAAAAAAGTAAATGAAAAATTGAATATCTGCATTTTTGTGCCCTTGGGTATGAAACACCCTTATAACGCTACATCAAGGGTGTGGAATACCCTTATTGCAGAATCCAGATGGCGTGGTATGCCCTAATCATTTCAGGATACGAGTTTTTGTATAAGGGGGTGCCATACTTTCTTGGCACGTCCTAATTGCGAACCCTTTCTATTTTGGGTCCCAAAATGACTCAAATTGTATTTTAAAAACTCTAAAACACTTCCTAATGGTCCTATTAACATCCATTATCATTATTTAATTTAGAAATCACAATAATAAATGAAGGAGATATCAATGTACAATCATTAAAATCTTTGGATCTAACACTTTCTAGTTCTCCATTTGTTGTGCATGACCTATCAAACTGGAGATATCCATCTCCTTCACTAAAATATTCATCCTAAACTCTTTGAACACATCTTCAAAAGCACTAGTCACAAACTTTCTTATGCGGGCCCTAGAATAGTAACCATAATCGGAGCCTTCCTTGCCAACTAAGTAAAGTTATGTGAGTACTCCATGCTCAATTACCTTGCTTCAAATTTATGAATTCTTGAACCCTGGTCTCCTTAGTTGAAGCGAGAAGAAACAATCTATAAATGCAACAATAAGCTCATCCCATTCTACCAATTCTACATCTGCACTATTATCCTCTTTCCATTACTTATTGCAGGTGTTGCTACTCCTTACAGCTGATAGAAGGCCGAGTTGACACTTTTAGTTGGGGTAACCCTCATGATCTCTATGAATTTCTGAATTCAATCCACGAACTCTTGTGAATCCTTTTTAGAGTTGAACCCAAAGAACACTAGATGAGTCATCCAAGTGGTCTCAAACTCCGTCTGCTGCCGTATTCACTATCGAGTTGGCAGTGCCACAACAGGCTGGTCATTATGGGTGGTAATATATTGGTCTACGGATGTAAAATTAGTCCTGAATTTGGCATAGGAGACTTGTTTATTCAGGTGGTTTTCTAAAGCTGATGGTGGTGCTTGCTGATATTCAACACTGCTATCATTTCCGCTCCTACTTTCACTAGGTCTCTTTGGAGGTATAGTCTATAAATATGTTGATAATGAGTCAAAAGAAGGTTTCAGTATAGCTCACACTCTATTGCATGGTACAAACATAAAAGAATTGAAACTTTTTCTAAAACATCTCATAGCCTCTAACTCATGAGTGTGGCATACTTCACACCCATGAATAAGACTCTATTTGATGTGACTTTTAGATACCTTAGGACACTTTAAACTTGTTTCTCTTGTACCAAGTTTGTTATGACCCGAGACTTCCCCTAGTTGTAACAAAGTGCTTAGAATAACAAGTGACCCTAAGCTAAGACATGGCCTGAAAAAACATTATGAATATCAAAGATAATTGACAAAAATATTTATATGAAAGTTGAATTGAATAATGAAATAAATATTCAAAATAAAACCAATCAACATAAAAAAATCTGAGGTCTCAAGATGAACATCTAGCTATAAGTCTGAAAAACCTTTACTAAGATGAGTTTCTAGGATAAGCCTAACTCTAACTGTCTAAGAATTTGAAATGACAAAGACAAAATGAAATACAAAAGTTGGCGCTCAAATGACGAGGACTCACCAAAATGCTGTTGTTGATACGGTAAGAGATCGTACTACATGTCATCTGAATATTGAGAATCAAAACCTATATTATGACATAATATATCATAAAAAAAGTATGTAATTAGTTCTTTGAATGTACTGAGTATGTGAGATAGGAAATTACTGGTATAAGCTGAACATGGTACACGTAACATGGTAAACTAATGCAAGACCAAGTAATAAACATGTGTTGTATAATGAACTAAATAACTAAATATAAGGTCATCCAAGAATCTAGATCTAAATGTAAATTATGGACTATACTATGGGAGAAATTAATAACTGACATACCCTAATCTAAGCTAATCGAGGTCCAACCTATATCCCAGTTGGAAGGGTGTTCAGTACCTTGCCAAGGGTATGGACACTAATTGACATGGATCCACTAAATTGATGTCCAAATGGACTTATATGCAATCTAGGCATAATGGATGACCTTTAGAACCTAGGATGGAGCCATAGTTCTAGGACTTAGGGATTTCTACTAAAGGTCTCAGCCTAAATGGTGGTTAAGCCTTAATCTCTGTGGTCGTTCAGTGCTAAGTACTACTCAAAACTGAATGACACTGATAATTCTAATGCTCAATGCTAAAAATAATCTGAATACTAAAAGTAAATACATTATCTGGAAGAATTAAAAGCATTAAACTAGGGGATATAGTGCTCAAAAGTATATGCATGAAACCCTAGGTCATCGAGTGTTCATAACACACCATCTCTAAGGAATGAACTATTATGCTAATTCTGTAAATTGAATGAATTCAAGTAATTTAATGACTCAATTCCAGCACTCATGTATTTTACAATATAATTTTTTTATTGAAATTATTGGTCTAGGTTCGGACCCTTTTATTAATAGTCAATCAAATAAACATCAAAGCCCAATAATACATGGTGGACTAATGATCCAATATGCAAAACCAACCCAAGACCTAGGAATATGAAATGTTTCCTATTTCTATGCATAAGGGTACTCTTCAGACATAAAGAGTACACTTTACTTTTTGGGTGCCATCTCCTCTTTCTCCTGAAGTTTCCCTTGACCTGGAGCCGACGCTTTATCTCCCTCCTCCTCTGGGTGATCCAAAAGCTTGACCCTAACTATATAGAGAGGATTTAATCACTATCAAATCACTTTGTATCTCCTTTTATTTTTTCTTCTATATATTCTCCGTTGTCTCTAACCTTCTACTGGTTATAGATAGTTGGGGATTATTCCCACAGGACTAAAGTTTCATTGTTTCAACAACTGATTTGTTCTTTCCTTGTAAGCTCCTTTCCCTCTTAAATCTTATAATATCTTCTACTTCTTCACCCTTACTAATTTGTACATGTCTTTATAGATTTTGATATTTCAACTAGATCTTTAAAGACCAAGACCAGACCAGTATGCTATGATAGGAGGCAGTCACAACTATTTTTGGTGAAGTTTTTTGATAGATAGATCTTAATATAACTAGGGTTTGTGATCATGATTATATAATAATACTAAAATTCATAATAATATAGGGATTATAACTCAATGAAACTAAGGGAGTGATATATCAATAAATTTAGAAATATCCATAAACCCTAAATTATGAAGAAGGAACTAGACTGGAGAATTGGGTTAACTATGGGACTTAATGGGTGAAAGGGGACTCCGGGGAAAGAAATCATCCTTTTTCTTTCTTTAAAACTAAGTGTCAAATATTTTATCTTTGTAATATGGTCTTAGAATAATATTAACCCTAATAAATATTCTTGAAATTCCTAAAACAATGTGGTTTTGATGTTAAAAGAGTGGAAAAAGATTGACATGGCCCTTTAAAATTTATAACTTAAAACTGCTAGGAGTAATGTTTGGGACCTTCCCAGGATCATGGGACCAACCTATGATCGTGGGTTGCACTCATGGTGTAACGGCCCGATTTTCTGTACTGGAATACTACACGGTGCTTATGACCTCGAAGGATCACAAGCTAACCCATGACTGATATCTCTACCTATACAGTACAATATATAACATAATAATGCAGAAAACATGAGCGTGTAGGCCATAAGGTTCAACTAAATAAAGAATCTACCAAAACTTAATATCCATATGGGTGAAAGATACCCAAAACAACTAAAAATTGAATCAAATATGAACATAAGTCTAAATATTAAATCTGAAAGCCTCTAAGTGCTGTCTGAATAAGGAGTTGAAGGAACATGTATCCAGCTAACTTCGTAAACTAATAATTGGCTAAAATAATAATGAATAAATAAAATCATATTGTCCTCAAATGAAGAGGACTCACTGAATCTCTGCGACTTAAAATGCTACTGCTATTGCTGATCTGGAGCTCATTTCTCTAAACCTATGGTGTAACATGAAAAAAAAGCACCATAGTGCAAATGTGTCAGTTCAAGGGAATGTACTAAGTATACGAGTGAGGTAGGATAAATATAAATAGGGTTTAAATGCATGAACAATGCTAACTGTCTGACTGATATGAACATAAGAGTACAAACATACATACATAGTAACTGAAATTATGGGTGCATGATAGCTAGTCTTGTATGCTAATACATGGTTTACTGATGGCTAACATGACTGATACTAAAATTCTAATAACATGGGCGACTGTATCTAACAATCCTGAATTTAATGGAACTATTTGAGTTCCGTACTGTAACTGAGTCTGACTGTATCTAACAGTCCTAATATACTAAAATCTAAAGACTTATCTAAGTTATTTTACTGAGACTAATTTTGAAATTGTGGGAGGTAGTTATTTAATCGACATGCTCGAATAACACATATAGCTAAGTTAGGGTTAAATCTCTGCCCCGACTGAAGGGGTGTCAATACCGCGCCACTGGTAAGGACAGTTGTGGGTGACCCTTAGCTGGCAGGTATTTGAAAGGAGAATAGTGGGAACCTTAAACTGATAGGTTAAGCCACCTCATCAACCCTAATCTGACTGGCTAAGATGTCAACCTACGCTGGCTACATAGTTCTGGAACACAAGGATAACTTCTAAGAATCACACCCTAAACTAGCAGGTGAGTCCCCATCCTTGGGTTCACTCGGTGCTAACTTCTACTCCTATCTGAAGAGACTAAACATGATTTAGCTGACCATACATGGACAGATTAACTGACTTCTGTTGACTGACGGAGTAGTACTATTATCTGAGAGTTAACTGAGATCATGAGATTTCTGAGGTTTTCTTAGTCACATGACTGACTGAGTTTTATAGATTATAGCTTGACTAAGATTATCGTGACAACATGACATGGCTCTAGGCACACAACTATGTTTTTTGGGAACGAATACCCCCAGGACTCTATAGAAGGAAACTAACACACATGACATGACTTGATCATAAGATTTGAGTCCACAATTCAAAATATCATAAGTAGGGGATATCATATTTCATATAGTTATTCAATATCTTAAACTTTGTAGGGAATGCGTAGATATATTTTGTGTACATATTGTATATCTCCATTATCTTTCATGCTTTATACCACCACAATAGCAACACATGAAAAGCATGAAATTCATATTGAAGTATATAGCTAACATGGACTTGTCATTTAGACATCATAGAACCATACAAATATGAATTTCTAGTATCCTAAGCATTTTATCAAACACTTTCATGCATTATTTAAGGAATAGGTGGGTTTCATACTTGCACCATATTAAACCACCTAAAGTTCATGGTTTTTAATTAACAAACAGATATATTCCATGAAAACACCTTTAGACATCACATTGAAACTTTAAAAACAATCATGAACATGTACATACTCATATCACCATAAAAAGTTTACAAAATAATATTTAAAACATGGTTCTTGAGCTCTATGAACGGATTGGATCCATAGATGAACACTACACATACCTTACAAAGGAAACCTTAATGATTTGCTGGAGAGTTCTTGGATTGGGAAACTTGATTCTTAATTATCTTGGAAAAAGGCTTGAATCTTGATTTTGAGATATGAGTTTAATGGAAACCCTAATCTTGTGGTTGAGAGCGTAAGAGAGGGTTTTTGAGATGCTTAACTGAAGAAAAATGGGAAAAATTACACCTATTTAGGGTTATAAGTCATAGAAGGTGTAGGAAATGATCAAAATACCCTTATGAAATGTATTCCTAGTTACTGAAAAATCATAGCTGACGACCTTCGTGATAGGAGCTGGTTTAGGAGCTGGTTTCTACTTAAGGCTAACGACCTTCGTGATAGGGCTGGTTTAGGAGCTGGTTTCTACTTAAGAGCTGGTTTCTACTTAAGGCTAATGACCTTCGTGATAGGGCATCACAAATATGATAAGATATTATGAATGTCGTCACTTAGGAGCTGATTTCTGACTAAGGCTGAAGACCTTTGTGATAGGGCGTCATAAATGTGATAAGATATCACGAATGTCATCACTTAGGAGCTGGTTTCTACCTAAGGCTGACGACCTTCATGATAGGGCATCATAAATATGATAAGCTATCATGAATGTTGTCACTTAGGAGATGGTTTCTGCGTAAGGATGATGACCTTAGTGATAGGGTGTCACAAATGTGATAAGCTATCACGAATCTCATCACCTTATTTCCAGCCTGACATGCTAGAGTAAAATAGGTATAACTCTTTTCTCTGATATTGGATTTAGGTAAAATTGGTATATTTGGAAGGATAATTCAATTATCTATCTGTTGATAGGTCACGAGCTCAAAAATTCCAAGTATAATAAGAGATTCTCAATTGAAGTTGACTATACCAATATCCTTCTCAAGAATTCAATCGGTAAGGAATGTTTTGATTTGTTTGACAGCTGGGAGTTATTTAAAGCCTTAATATATATCTAAATTTGTCATAAAACTATAAAAGAACGATGATGTACTATGCATGAGCTTGGTAAATGGCTCTAATATTGATTTGGATTTTTTGGGGTATTACATATGGTTGGGATCTTGATAAGAGATCTTTGAACAGAAACTGACAAGCCTTGGTATGATTGTGGGATCTACCTATGTTGGTACCTTGGTTCATAGGTTTGAAGGTTAAATCAGAAGAATTTGTGGGAGTCACGATCATGCCAAGGATCGTGGTTTCAAAGCACGATCATGGTTATCTTTTATGGTTAGAAGGTATACTTGTAAACTTTCAGACGTTACGGTTGTCTCGATTAGAAAATACCATTGTAAGGTCATACAATGTAACCATGACCATGGTTAGGCTTGTGATATCTCACTGTAGAGCAGTGCTTTACTAAAAAGGCTATAACTTTTACCCTGATATTGGATTGAAAAAAAACTGGATGTATTTGAAAGATAATTAAAATATCTATTATTTAGTGGGTCTGGAGCTCAAATATACATCAAAATAAGGAAGTTATACTCAATTGAAGCTGATTATTTCTTGAGGAATTGATTGGTAAGAGAGGTTTTGGCTTCTTTAAAGGCTAGGAGGATCTTTTGACCTTGGTATATCGCCAAATTCCTTATCATACTGTTAAAATTGGATGTTAATCCTAGATGTATTTTAAGCATGGTTTTATCCTTGACATGAATTTTTTGGGGTGTTACATTAGGATGCTTTTATCTTATTTATTCAGTTAATTCCTTATCTTGATTACATATCATATTCATGCCTCAGTAATTGAGCTTTGTCAATTATTGGTATTGTTTGAATTTAACTTTATTATATACCATATTATATGTATTGATGGTCTTTTGACACTGTATCATTTATGTTGCAACTCCACATTTCAGATTCATGATCGGACAGTTCGGGAGCCTTGCCTTAGTGAACATTTCCAGTGTGCTAATAGAGGCTTCATAGATAGTCAGTTAGTTAGTTCAGTCTTATATTTTAGAATTCAATTTGACTATAAATGTTGCTATCTTTATAAGAATGTTTTGATGATTTAAAGTTCAAATTTGTTACTTCCTCTTTTCCAATTTATATAGTTCACTTTCTTTTTTGGTTAAATTAAAAAAGAACGACATTTATACCTTTAGTAATATTTTATCTTCAAAATATCCATTTTACCCTTAACGAAATGATTTATAGTCACACAATTATATATAACTTATGTTAGACTAAAAGTTTTAAAAGTTTTTCGTTCTTTCTTAAACTCACAGTAGAGTCGAATTGCCTTATTTAGATTGGGACGAAGAGAGTACATGATTATTCAAAGTTTTCTTTATTTTTTCATTATTAGTTATTGTAGTATTCCATATCAAGGGTATGCTCGGATTAACAATGAAATCGGGTGTAGGTCATGCCCAGGGTCTCTCCTTGAAGCATGTCATTTGACATTTCACATAAATTGGCCATGAATAATGAGCTCTAGTAACAAATTTAGTTTTCAAATTTCTACATGAAGTCCATTAGTTCATCTATTAAAGAAAATAAACATACAATAATTCTCAAGTTAATTTGTGCATCTACATTACGAGATATGTGTTTCTTTGAAGTTCTTCAAGTGACAGTAATATTATTTACCTAAATTTAGTTGATTCCTTACTATTGTATTGTTACAATCCAATTTCTCAAGTCATTATGACACCTACTTTAACTCACCAGTACATAATCTGAAACATTGCCCATAATGACAAGTAGTTAAATGGTGGAAGACTAAAGGATACAGAATAAAACATGCAAACAGAAAACTAAATAGCAATAAATAATGATGAAAGTAATAGAAAACAATGAAAAAAGGAAATATGCAAGAAGAGTGCCCACCATGACCTGGTATGATCGGTACAAGTGCTACTAAATCAAAAAGAATATAGTACTAAATACTATTCAATATACAAGTAGTTTCTAAAAAATAAAGACAGTTAAAAAATAGCAGGAGAGAGGATCAACTTTGGCTATGAAAGATCAACCTATACAAATCCCTAAAAGCAAGCCTGAATGAAGCATCAACAAAAGTAACTAGTACTTGGATCTATATTTAAAAAGGATGAAGAAGTGTAGAATGTGTACCAAAAGCAATAGGTACTCAGTAGGCATAATCGGATGATTAATCTAAATTATAATAAAAGTATAATAAAATACGAGAAAGCAAACTAAAGTCATGATTAAGGAATATATCAGTAATACAACTCTAAAACAAAAAAAATAATAAATATACAGAAATAGATAAATCAAAGAAAATACAGTATAACTATAACCTAATTAGATCACCATAAGTCCTAAAGGTGCAAATATGAAAGGATTAACCCAACTGAGCTCCCATAATCCCCATGGATGCAAAGAAGGAGAAAGCACCGACAACAAATTCATAAAGTGTGCTTGAATGTGAAGATATACATGTAAACCTCTTCAAACCATAAATACAAGACTTGAACCAGAAATAAGAATAAAATCATCATAATAGAGTTCCGCATATAGATCATGAATGTCAGACTTGAACCGAAACTAGTAAACAAGTGCCATGAAGTAAATTTGCCATAAATAAGCCCAATATAGTGAATATCAAGGGAGATACTAGTCACCGAACTCTAACCAAAACTTAATAATTAGGCTAAGTGTCATAAAGTTGCAAGATCATAAATTTGTTTCTACTCCATTTAATATGACTACTAGGTAATATAGTGAAATCAATAGGAGGTGTGATATTGAGTAACAAGTCTATGTAAATGATTCAAAAATCCAAAAGGTACTTAATATGAACTAATCAAAGTTCATTAAATATCGTAAGTCATCCCATGGTCCAATATTTAATCTATGTTCATAACTTAAAGGCTCCTTAATTCTACAAGAGTTAACCTAAGGACACTACTAAAATGTAAGACTAGTGGCACCCGCTACTAGTCCAAAAATTCATGCTAAGGTAACCACCTATCAATACCTAGAATAAGGTGTTAGAATTCCATCTCAAGGTGCTAAGTATTCCTAAACTAGCCATAATATATAACCTAATTCAATATGGGGAAGGATGAACCAATTTCTACCCAAAAAGCTTTCAAATCGGCTAATTAATCCCATAATTTTCTAAATCATCAAACAGGCCATAAATACCTACCCAAATCTAGAATAGTAGCACATTAATATCATAATTAAGATCAGTCTAAGAGAAAACTAATCCTAACCTACCTAGACGCCATTGAAAGCTTGAGAAAGTCCACATCACTTTGCTTTTCCCTTCAGAAATGCCTGTGAATGCTACCACAGTATCAAAATAATAATTTACGCATTAAGACAAGAATAATGATATCCGTTTTCATATAAATGCTTCAGGTCAAAAGTTGATCTAAAATCTCACATGGGGCTCACTTGTAGAATCACACATTTAAAATCTTTGACACATCCCTCTAAGCTCAAGGATCATTTATCCTAAAATGGGTAAAATCAAAGCACAAAATGGACCCCAATGTAAACTATGGCTTTAAAGCTAATTAGAAAATTAATCAAGAAATAAATGGAAACTTACAAAAATAATGGTAATAAATGACCCAAATGATATCTCCAAATCACTCCCAATACCCTATGAACGCTTCCACACTTTCTTAGCTCTCTAGGATTTTTAGTAGTCTTAGGACTTGATATAAAATGAGGAGAATTAGGTTTCACAACTATAAGTCACTTTATTAAGATTATAGGGACCCCATCATGAACACAACCCTCGATAGCCTTGACCCTCACTAACACAGACGTCTCACCATGAATGCAAAGGGAAAACTTTGACCAGTCGATTGTTTGATTCATTGCGAGCATAATGTCCTTCTCGCGAATGCAATGATCATTAACTTTTTTGTAAATGCAGTAAAAGCCTCATAAACATAAATTATTTTTGGCCTGCACAAGTGCAAGCTGATGTCAACCAAAACTACACTCCAAATAGAAATATCCCGTGGTAAATTGTAAATATAATAACCCAAGTAGGTTGGTATTGATCCCACAGGGAAAACTTAAATAATTTCTTTACTTGATAAAATCCACGAGCAATATAGGAAAGTAAATGGGGGGATTTTAGTATCAATCATAAGTAGTAACCGAATATTGAGTGCTTTTGAGTTGTTGACAATAGAATATGAACACTAGGCTTGTGTTTTCCCTGGCTTCTTAACATTTTAAATTTCTCATGATAAACCCATTATTATGTTGTTCTGCATGCAAAGTCTACAAGATAGGTATTATCAGTTACTGGATAGGTGTGAGGATAAATCTCACCCTTTACTGGTTAGGTCTTAGGGTTTCTCCTTGTTGCTCCTTGCTACGACCTAAGTTCACTATTACTGGTTAGGATCAAGTGATTAGATGAGGCACGGGGACTAAAATGTGGAGGTAGAAATCCAAAATAACTGCCTTAATCTTTTTTTCCCAATCACAAACTCCTTATTAAGGATGGATGTGAATTTAGTCTATCTCAAGCTCCTACAACTGCTATGAGATTAATTATTTTGAAGAAGATTAAAATACATGCATTAACCCTAGAATAGATGAATATCACACTTTCTCTACGTAGCTAATCTGCCAAGGTTCCCACAACCCTAGTCAAGAAGATTAGCCGCTCATGTTTGTGTATGAAACCATGATTATTAATGGAGAACACATATAGTTCATTGCACGAGAATAAAATGAATAAACTCTAGAGTCATTAATTGAATAAGGACCTAAAATGTCAAGAATAATTGTAAAAGTGTTGTAATGCATTATATTAAAGCGTAAGAGAGTATAACTGATGTGTCATGGAAACACGACAATTTCGATGCTTAAAACTGCAAATTTATGCGTGAACTTAGGATATTTTGTTGGATTTGATGCACTTTGGTGTGAATTGTAGTAAAACGGGTCTATAATAGTGTTTGAATGAAAAGAGAAGAAAAAGACCTAAAAAAGTCCAAATATGATCAGTATATGAGTTAGTATCTAAGCCATAACCAATCGATACAACTCATATACTGAATCTTATGAGTAACTGAACCAAAAGCCAAACTGAGGAGGTAATTATGAGGAAGATACAACTCAAGTATCCCAGTCATAATCCAGGGTATGAGTCATATGCAAAAGTTATGAGTATAACAGAACCTGAGTTACTATCTAGGAGTTGAAGTGTTAAAGCTATAAGAGTCAGAAGTCTGAGTACAATTCTTATAGATATGTCATATACAAACAACTGTTTAAGAGTTGGAATGGAAAAAGTCCTAGGTGAATACAGATAAAGGGCATGATTCGAACACTCAGGGATGACTCATAAGCGGAAGTCATTTGCTGAACAGAGAGTTGATGCCTTAGGAAGATCAGACACCAGAACGGATACAAAAAGGCAGGGTATGACTCGTAAGCTAAGGATACGAGTGAAGACCGAATCGTACCAACTGCCGACTTAACTTTACCTTTCCTATTTTTAATAGGATTTTTATGTTATTTTGAGATACTAAAAATACTCTAGGGTTTATCTTTTATTAGGTTATGCATTGTGACATTCTTTTACATGCTATTTAGTACTATTGCTCATTACTACACTATTTCTTAAGATTTTAGGGTTTTATTCAATTAAAGACTTTGGAGTTTATTCATCTTATTCATGTGCAACTGATTTTATATGTTTTTCATTGCTAATCATAGTTTCTTGCACAAACACGAGTGACTAATCTCCTTATCTAGGGTTGTGGGAACCCTGGTAAATTAACTACATAGAGAAAGTATGAGACTCAATTATTCTAGGGTTTCTTCATCCATCTTGAATTTTCTTCACAATAGTTAAACTCATAGAAACTGCAGACACTTGAGATTGCCCAAATACGTATCCATTCGATAACCAATAAGTTTGCAATTATGAAATAAAGATTAAGACAGTGATTTGAGATACGATAACAAAGAATTCTATCTAATCACTTGATCCTACCCTGTCAATTGTAATTGATGCCATAGCAAGGGGCAACAAGGCAACAACCTAATACGATAACCAAGTAAAAAGGGTAAAATTTATCTTCTAGCTTAGCCAACAGTAAATAATAATTATCTTGTAGGCTTTGCATACAGAACAACAGAACAATTGAGTTGATCATGAGAAATTGATGGAGTTGAGAAGGAAGGGAGAACACAGGCTTAGCATTCATCTCAGATTGATTACAACTCGAAAATACTCAAGAATTGGTTACTATTTAAAATTGATAACAAAATCCCCCATTTAATTTTTTGTACTGCTCATGGATTACATCAAGGCAAGTAACTACTCACGTTTTCCCTATAGGATTGACCCTAACCTCATTGGGTTATTTAATTTTCAATTGGCGTCATTATACATAAAGTTAAGGTGTAGTTTAGGGAGACATCAAATTTTGGTGCCATTTTTAGGGAAGATGGTTTAATAGTAAATTGAATTGGTGAAGTTCGTGTATTTTTAAATTTTCATTATTGCTTTGGAATACATTGGTGTATGCCTATAACGCCCCAGATTCTGAACCCCAACTCTACATGGTGCTTATAATCTTGAAGGATAACAAGCTAACTGATGACTGGTACCTGCTGCAATATCTGTACGTTAACACTATAATCATATGTAGAATAATGGGCTGAACCGCCATAAGGTTCAAATAATTGAAATAATACTAAAGTATGTGGTATAATAATACCAAAACAATATGAAATATAATTACTAAACATATTGAAGTCTGAATATCTAGTCTGAAAACCTCCAAACTGTCTAAATAAGGAGTTGATGGGACATGTTCCCAACTAACTCCAACTGCTGGAATAAACTAAGTAATAAAATACTGAAATGATAAAATATCCTCACATCATGAGGACTAACTGCTAGTCTACTGCTGATGACTAAAACCTGAAGCTGCCTATGCATAGTCGGGAACTTGAGCATCAGAACCTATGGTATAAAACACCATAGCACAAAAGAAACATATGTATCAGTAGTGTGAATTTACTGGTACGTAAAGTGAGGTAAGGCTGAATGCATAGGGTTAATATGCATGAACTATAACTGTCTAATAATATGATTATGTCTGTGTAAGAATAAATGCATGAATACATAACTGTAACTGAGAACGTGAGGATTCTGAGTATCGAATATACTGATAATGTGCATACTGCTAACTAATATGCTATTTGCTGAGTGACTGTATCTGACATTCTTGAATCTGATGGAACTAGCTGAGTTCCATACTGAGCTGAGTGACTGTATCTGACAGTCTTAAAATCTATAAGACTATTTGAGTTCTATTATAAAGACTGAGACTGGGACTGAGGGTGTGGGAGGTATTCATCTAACTGACATGCCTCATACGAATAAATATAGCTGATTTGGGGTCAAATTTATAACCCCAATTGGAAGGGTGTCAATACAGCGCCACTGGTAAGGACAAACTGTAGTAACCCTCATCTAGCAAGTACTCTAAGGAGAACGGTGGGATCCTTATCTAATAGGTTAAGCCACCTCATCAACCCTCATTTGATAGGTTTTAGATGTTTCAACCTATGCTGGATAAGTATTTATGGAATGCAAGGAATGCTTTAAAGAATCATACCCTCTACTGGCAGATGAGTTCCCATCCTTGGGTTCACTCGATACTGAATCCTACTCCTAACTGAATAGACACTGAATTGATTATACTGAGCAGAAATAGACTGAGTTCACTGAATTCTATTGACTCATGAAATACAATTGAGTTCGATTAACTAACCGAGTTTGCTGAGATTACCGAGTAGGACTGGACTGGTACTGAATTTACTGAGTTTTCCTAAGTTATGTGACTGACTGAATTTTACTGATCATGGCTTGACTAAGAGCATCTTAAAAATTTACACTAGCTCTAGGCATATAGCTAAATTATAAGGTACAAGTACCCCCAGGACCCGATAGCATAAAACTGACAAGACATGACATTTCTTGAACACATGACCATAGTCAACAATTCATAGTACAACCCTTGGTGGGTTTTCATGAAATATTTGCAT
This sequence comes from Capsicum annuum, assembly GCF_002878395.1. Taxonomy (NCBI): domain Eukaryota; kingdom Viridiplantae; phylum Streptophyta; class Magnoliopsida; order Solanales; family Solanaceae; genus Capsicum; species Capsicum annuum. Next base: position 60,428,642 of record NC_061121.1, on the reverse strand, counting down.
GTCATAAGCTTACACAAGAATAGGAATATATATATAAACATGTCATAATTTCATAAGTCTAATCTCATGAGCATTCCACCAAGCTATTACAATGCATAACAATAACATGGAGGTCATTATGAACATAAGGGTAAAACATGGATTCATCAATTTGGTTACAATTAAGTTATAAAGCATAATTCTTATTCTTTTAGGCATTTAATCAAACACCTTGCATGCATAACTTGAGGCTTAGGCATGAATATTAAAATAATACATCATGGCAATATTTTTCACTTCAAATACTAGAATTCCAACCACATGCTAACATAATTTCAATATATGTATTAAAGATTTCAACTTGGTAATCATACAACAACATAAACATGGATATGATTCAATTCATAACACGAAATTCAAAATTTATATCTTTGAAAGGGTTTCTTGACCTTCATGGGTGAAAGGAACCCATGAATCAACACTTTACATACCTTAGAAAGTAAATCCTTGAGAGTTTTTAAAGCAATTCTTGAGCCTTGTCCTAAAATTTTAAAACTAGGGTTTCTTTCTTTTGAGAGAGAACGATGAACTTTGGGGAAACTTGAGCGAATAATGAAATAATTAGGTTATTTAGGGATTAATTTCATGTTTTAGGGCTTAATAGGGTGGGAGAAATGACACCTTTTCCCCAAAAACCCGTAGAAAAATTTCTCTAAAATGGGATTGGCCTCACGAAGTGACCCATATAAATATGAACTAGCCTTCATGACACGACATCTAGAAATAGGACTGGACCTCGCGATGCATGGATATCGCGAGATTTCACTATTTTGTGCAACCAAAATTGCCCTTACGCTATCCCAAAATCTTAAAACTCACTCGAGATGTACTATTGACTTGACCCATCAAGAATCAACTTGAAAATTGACAAATGGAGGTTGAAAAGGTCATGAAATAAATCCTCAGAGTTTGACAGCTTAAAATAAGATTAATTCCTTAACACTTGGAAATTTTTTTCTAAGTGTTGGATCTTTTATACAGCTTTAAGTAGCTTAATTTGACTTAGACTTTAATGGGGTCTTATAATATCTCCCTCTTGGAAACATTCATCCTCAAATAAGACTGACTGAGAGGGGAAATATGATAATTAAAGTACCTGCTAAACATGAACAATTGAAACATGATTGCATGGCTGACGTAACTGATTTACTGAATCTCATACCGAACATGCAGAACTGATGCATAGTTTCATGGCTAAACTGGTTCATGAATGCATGGCTGGTATTTTGATAAACTGAGTTTCTCATAAGGAGAATACATATCTGATGCATGAATACATGACTGATTGTGCAATGGTATTTGATGCCAAGTGTATGATGGGAATCTGAGCGTGAAACTGGTTTATAACTAAAATCTGAACATAAAACCGAATAAACTTAAGGAAAGATATTACCATGGGCTGAGTCTGAGTTTACGGAGAAGAGGTGAGGATACTTGGTTCACATATTTGTTTCTGCTTCGCAAGTAGCTCTTTCAACGAACTGATTCCACCAATGAACTTTGACTAAAGGGACTTTTTTGTTTCTTAGTCTGCTAGTCAGATAGTCAAGGATTTTGGCTGGAATCTCCTCGAAAGAGGGGCTGTTTTGAATATATATTTCCTTTATAGGGATTACAACTGCTGGGTCCCATATGCACTTCTTAAGCAAGGAGACATGAAAGACTGGATGCACTGACGCTAGATCTGAAGGCAACTCAAGATCATAGGCTACTTTGCCGAAGCGACTGAGAATTTTGGAGGGACCAACATATTGTAGATTGAGCTTTCCCTTCTTGCCGAATCTCTTTACTCACTTTATGGGGGAGATTTTTAAGTACACATGATCACTATTCTCAAACTCAAGATCCTTTTTACGCACATCTGAGTACAATTTCTGTCGGCTCTGAGCTGTCTTAAGCCATTCTCTGATCAACTAAACTTTCTCTGAGGTGTCAAATACCAAGTAAAGCCCTATCAAAATGGCCTCACCAATTTTAAACCAACCGATTGGAGATCTTCATCTCCTACTGTAGAGAGCTTCGAATAGAGTCATCTGAATATTGGAATGATAACTGTTGTTATATGCAAACTCAATCAAAGGAAAATGGTCATTCCAACTACCTTTGAAGTTAATTGCACACACCTTTAGCATATCTTCCAAGGTCTGAATGGTCCTTTCTGCTTGACCGTATATCTGAAGATGAAAGGTTGTACTGAGATAAACTCGAGTACCAAGACCCTTTTAGAATGCTTTCCAGAAGTGAGAGGTGAATTAGGTACCTTTATATGAGAAAATGGATAACGGAACACCATGCAATCTGACCAAATCCCTACTATAGAGTTTGGCATAATCCTTGATTAAATAAGAGGTATGTACTAGAAGAAAATGAGCTGATTTGGTCATCCTTTATATAATGACTCAAACTAAATAATGCTGATAACAAGTATGAGGCAAACCCATTACAAAGTCCATGTTTAATTCTTCCTACTTCCAAGTAGGAATATTGAATTCCTGGATGGACCCACTAGGCTTATAATGCTCAACCTTAACGTTCTGACATATAGAGCACTTAGCCACAAATTCTGCAATATCTCTTTTTATACCACTCCACCAATAGATCTTCCCCAAATCGCGGTACATATTAGTAGCCCCTAGATAAATTGAGTAATGCGCACCATGCACTTCTGCAAGAATTCCCTGCCTTAAGTCATCAACACCTGGCATACACAAATGATTCAGACAACGCAAAACACTATCTCCCCTTTAGGAGAAAACCTCAACCTTCTAATCCTTGACTGATTCTTTTAACTTGACTAGACTGGGATCTCTATCTTTCTTTTCCTTAACTTTAAACTGTTCGGAACCCATATACTACCTTCTGCTAAATTGAATAAGCAGACACCTAGTATGGCAAGCTGATGGACTTCCTGAGCTAATTTCTTCTTACTGTCCTCGACATGAGCAGCACTACCCATAGATAATCTACTGAGAGTGTTGGTCACTATATTGGCCTTGCCTGAATGGTAATGGACACTCATGTCGTAGTATTTCAAAAAATCTAACCACCTTATTTGATGAAGGTTAAGATCATTCTAAGAGAATACGTACTAAAGGCTTTTGTGATCTATGAACACATCTACATGCACCCCATACAACTAATGCCTCCAAATATTTAAGGTAAAAATTATGGCTGCTAACTCAAGATCATGAGTTAGATAATTCTTCTCATGTCGTTTAAGCTATTTGGAGGTGTAGGCTATGACCTTACTATGCTTCATAAGGACACAACCCAAACCCACTCTGGATGCATCACAATACACTATAAACCCATCTGAACCTTCTGGAAGAGCCAAAACTGGAGTTGAGGTGAGTCGAGTCTTCAACTCCTAAAAACTCTTTTTCCAAGGATCTGACCACTAAAACTTGACTTTATTCTAAGCCAATCTAGACATAGAGGATGCAATAGATGAAAATCCCTCAACAAACTATCTATAATAACAAGCCAGACCCATGAAGCTCCTGATATTTGATAGAGAGACAGGGCGAGGCCAGTTTCTTACTGCTTTGATATTTTGAGGATCAACCCTAATGCTATCACCGGAAATGATATGGCCAAGGAATACTACTGACCTTAGCCAAAATTCACACCTACTAAATTCGGAGAACAACTGATGATTTTGAAGAGTCTACAATATGATTCTTAGATGGTCTGTATGATTACGCTCACTGCGGAAATAGACAAAAATGTCATCTATGAAAACTATGTCAAACATGTCCAAGTACTTCTTGAGCACATGGTTCATCAAGTCTATGAAAGTGTCTGGGGAATTAGTAATACCAAAGGATATGACTAAGAGTTTGAAGTGACCATACCAACTTCGGAAAGCTATTTTTGGAATGTCACATTATCTGACTCAGAGCTGATGATAGCCCGATCTGAGGTCTATTTTGGAGAAGTAACTGGCACCCTGAAGTTGGTCAAATAATCCATCGATTTTGGGAAGTGGATACTTGTTCTTGACTATAACTTTGGTAAGCTGATGGTAATCTATACACATTCTTAGAGAACCGTCTTTCTTGTGCATGAATAAGACTGGTGCACCCCATGGGGACATATTGGGTCTGATGAATCCCTTGTATAGGAGATATTTTAAATGTTCTTTCAATTCTATGAGTTTTACTGGTGCTATTTTATACGGCGGAATAGATATAGGTTGAGTATCTAGAAGAAGGTCAATGCCAAAGTCTATTTCCCTTTCGGGAGGAATTCCTGGAAGATTTTAGGGAAAGACATGAGTTTTGAAACTAGTGTCCTTAACTCGAACAAGATGATAGACACATCTTTTAGATATTATTTTCCTAGCCCATAGGTAAGAATTAAGCTGACCTCTGAATACTAAAGTACTGCCCTTCCACGTTAGGACGAGTTCATTGGGAAACTAAAATTGGACCACTCTGTTTCTAAAGTCAACTGTGGCATAGCAGGAATGAAGCCAATCCATGCTAAAAATGACATCAAAATTAGTCATCTCTAATTTGACTAAGTCTGCTGAAGTGACTTTTTGAGATATCATAATTAGAAAACTCCTGTATACCCATTGGGCTATGATTGTTTTACCCACTGGGGTAAAGACTAAGAAAGACTCTGCTAGAATTTTGGGATAGACTCCAAAATTAACTGCAATATAAAGAGTAACAAAAGACAAAGAAACTCCTGGATCTAGCAAAGCTTAAACATGTACATAAAAGATTTGTAACATACCAGTGAATATATTTTGAGAATTTTCCTAATCCTATCGGGACTAAAGATCATAGTGTCTATTTAGGCGCTGCCCACTGGTTGCACTAGAAGTGGCACCCTACTGATTTGGGCAACCAAATTGAGTTGAGGAACGGTTCTGATGACCCTGAATACCTGGCTGAGGACAATATATAACTCTATGGCCTAGCTTACCATATCCAAAACACACATCATGGCCAGCTCTACAAATAACCTTATGGTTCTTACCACAAGTCTGACAAAGAGGATTGGTTCAGGCACTACTAATGTTGCCCAGAGATTTAGAGCATGGCGCCCTATCTCGGTTACCATTCCTGAACTTAGAAACTATAACACTGGCTGAGAAAGGAGCTGGAACATATGAGTTTGGTCAGAACTAAGAACGATTGCCACCCTCTGACTTAGGCTTGCTAAAACTGAAGCTACCTGTTCTAGCTCTCTTATTCTGATTTACTCTCTCCTTAATCTTCTGCTCCTCTATTTGTTGAGCACGGATCATAAGCCTGGCTATGTCTATCTCACTAATCAACATGGCGGTCCTGCACTTCTTGACCACACTATCATTCACCCCAAAAACAAACTTCCTCATCTTAGCCCTACTATCTTCAACCACATGAGGAGCATTTTTAGTTAATTGAGTAAACTTAGCAGAATGCTCTTTGACTGCCATATTACCCTTCCTGAGGTCGATAAACTCTAACACCTTAGCTTTTCTCAGCTCTAGGGAAAAGAATCTATCTAAGAAGGCAGTAGCAAACTCCTCCTACTCAATAGGCTCTGCATTTGTAACCCTATCTACTTTCCACTGCTTGAACCATATGTGAGCCACATCCTGCAACTAATATGTGGCTAGCTCAGCACTCTCACTAGCGGTAACCCCCATGATATATGTAACCTTCTGGACTTGATCAAGGAATTCTTGAGAGTCCTCATCCGACTTAGACCCAAAAAAAGATAGAGAATTCATTCAGGTGAAGTCCCAAATTCTAGTTACAGCAGTGTTGGCCACTAGGTTGGCTGGAATAGCAGTTTGCCATTCATTCTCAGTAGTAACTGAATTAGATAGAGTGGTGAATGGACTTCTAAACTCTAAGTAAGAAACATGTCCATCCAGGGGATCTGCTTGGACAGGCTGATGGGCTGATTGATTTCTGTTTCTTCTTTTAGGAGGTATATTTTGTAAGCAAAAAGAGAGTAACGGATTAGACTGAGAGTTAAGTTTGAGCTCATGCTCACTGGTACAACATGATTATTGAAAGAGGGGAAACTATTTCTAAGACATCTTATACCCTCTTGTACATTAATGTGGTGTGCAACACACCCATGCACAAGACTCTACTAGATGTGGCTTTCAGATTTCCTAGGACTCTATTAAACTTTAGACTCTGATACCAAGTTTGTAATGCCCTGGATTCTGAACTCCAGATGCTACACGATGCTCATAATCCTGAAGAACCATAAGCTAACCCATGACTGGTACCTACTGTAATATTTGTACAGTAACACTATAATCATATATGAAATAATGGGCTAAGCTGCCATAAGGTTCAAATAGCTAAAATAATACTGAAGTATGTGGTATAACTTTGAAATATAAATACTAAACATACTGAAGTCTGAATAACTAGTTTGAAAGCCTCTAAATTGTTTGAATAAAGAGTTGACAGGACATGTCCCCAACTAACTCCAACTGCTGGAATAAATTATGTACTAAAATACTAAAATGATAAAGTATCCTTGCATGATGAGGCCTCGCTACTAGTCTTATGTGGCTAGCCAAAACCTGAAGTTGCCTATCATGATTGAGAACCTGAACATTTGAAATTATGGTTTAAAATACAATAGCACAAAAGAAAAGTATGTGTCAGTACATGTGAATTTACTAGTGCGCAAAGTGAGGAAAGGCTGAACGCATGGGGTCCATATGCATGAACTATGACTTTCTAATAACATGAATATGACTGCATGAGAATACATGCATGAATACATAACTGTAACTGAGAACATGAGGATTTTGAATACTTAATATACTGATAAGGTGTATACTGATAACTAATATGCTATTTGTTGAGTGATTGTATCTAATAGTCTTGATTTTGATGGAACTAGCTGGGTTCTGTACTAAGCTGAGTGACTGTATCTGATAGTCCTGAAATCTGTAGGACTATCTGAGTTCTATTCTAAATACTAAGACTAAGACTGAGAATGTGAGAGGTAGTCATCTGATCGACATACCTCGAATAAAAAAATATAACTTAGTTGGGGTCGAATCTGTAACCCCAATTAGAAGGGTGTCAATACCGCGCCATTGGTAAGGATAAACTGTGAGTGACCCTCATTTGGCAGGTACTCTAAGGAGAATAGTGGGACTCTCTTCTGATAGATTAAGCCACATCATCAACCCTCATCTGACAGGTTTTTGATGTCTTAACCTACACTGGCTATGTAGTTCTAGAATGCAAGCATTACTTCTAAGAATCACACCCTCTGCTGGTAGGTGAGTTTCCATCCTTGGGTTCACTCGGTGCTGAATCTTACTCCCAACTCAAGAGACACTGAATTGATTATATTGAGATGAACTAGACTAATTTCACTAAATTCTATTAACTGACAAAATACTACTGAGTTCTGTTAACTAACAAAGTTTACTGAGATTACTGAGTAGGACTGGACTGGTGCTGAATTTACTGAGTTTTCCTGAGTCATGTGACTGACTGAATTCTACTGATCATTAGTTGACTAAGAGTATCTTAAAAACTGACATTGGCTCTAGGCACACAACAAAATTGTTGGGTACAAGTACCCCTAGGACTCGATAGCATGAAACTGACAAGACATGACACTTCTTGAACACATGACCATAGTCAACAATTCATAGTACAACCATTGGGGGTTTTCATGAAATAAATATATCATATTTTCAAAATTCTAATCTGATAAGCATACCACCAAACCATTACAATGCATAACAATAACATGGAGGTCATTTTGAACATAAGGGTAAAGCATGGATTCATCAATTTGGTCATAATTGAGTCATAAAACATAATTCTTATTCTTTTAGGTATTTTATCAAACACCTTGCATGTATAACTTGAGGCTTAGGCATGAACATTAAAATAATACATCATGGCAGTATTTTTCACTTCAAATACAATAATTCCAACCATATGCAAACATAATTTCATTATATGCATTAAAGATTTAAACTTGGTAATCATACAACAACATAAACATGGATATGATTCAATTCATAGCATGGAATTCAAAATTTATATTTTTGAAAGGGTTTCTTGACCTTCATGGGTGAAAGGAACCCATGAATCAACACTTTACATATCTTAGAACGTAAATCCTTAAGGGTTCTTGAAGGAATTCTTGAGCCTTGTCCTTCAATTTTAAAACTAGGGTTTCTTTCTTTTGAGAGAGAATGATGAACTTTGGGGAAACTTGAGTGAATAATGAAATAATTAGGTTATTCACGAATTAATTTCATGTTTTAGGGATTAATATGGTGGGAGAAATGACAGCTTTACCCCCAAAACTCATAATAAAATTTCTCTAAAATGGGATTAGCCTCATGACGCAACCCACAGAAATTGAACTGGCCTTTGAGATGCGACATCTAAAAATGGGACTAGAACTCACGATATGGGGCTATCGCGAGACTTCACTATTTTGGGCAACCAAACTTGCCCTTACGCTATCTAAAAAATCTTGAAACTCACCCGAGATGTACTTTTGATTTGCCCCATCAAGAATTAACTTTAAAATCAATAAACAGAGGTCAGGAAGGTCATTAAATAAATCCTTGAAGTTTGAAGGAATACAATGAGACTAAGTCATTAACACTTGGCCCAAATTTTTTAAGTGTTGGATCTTTTATAGAGCTTTAAGGAGAATAATTTGACTTAAGACTTTTACGGGATCTTACAATACCAAATACGAGTAGTAGAGGCAATCCCTTACTCCTATTTGATCCAGATCTAGAAAGAATTTATCAAAAAACTAGAAGGATGTCAGGACAAGTTTGTGATGGGGTTCAAGACTTCCTACCTGTGGACCAAAATATAGCATTCCAGTGAGCTCCATTAAATCTATAAAATATTGCAGATTTACAGATACAACCCCTGTTGGAGCAAGAATGTAGAGAAGCAAAAAAAGCAAGACTTGATGCAGAGGCAGTAGTAGCTCAGCAGGGAGGACTGGTACAGCTGAGACAGGTTGTTGATCATTGAGTTTAGAGAGGCAGGGATCTATTTATTCCATTACATCAACACTTAGAACCATCTAAGGAAAATGAAGAAGATATGGGTTATTTGAGCCTATGGAGTCTAGAACCATTGTTCCTCCTCCGTTAGCCGCTAATCTGAAGTTTGATATTACTAGTGCTATGAACCAATTGCTGACTCTTAAGGGTGTGTTTTTTGGAGCTGTTAAAGATGACGTAAATATGCACCTTACAATATTCCATTGGTTAACCATGAAGTAAAAAGATTGATAGTTTTCATATTTTCTTTGACTGGAGAAGCATCTTTATGTTTAGGGGAACTTCCAAGAGGATCTATCACTACATGGTATGAGTTGAAGACATAGTTTCTAAGTAGACTCTTTCCTCCTGCATGGATGTTACAGTTGAAGGATAAAATTTATAATTTTAGATATCTACATGCAGAATCTATGTATGAGGCATGGTTTTGATTCAAGAAGAAGCTTAGATTGGTACCGAATCAGAAAATTAGAGGATCTAACTTGTCTGACATCTTCTATAGATCATTGAATAATAGTTCAAGAGCTATGATAGATACTATTTTAGAAGAAGCATTTATGTATATTCACTGGGAAGTTGTACAGGAAATACTAGATAATATTGTGGTTACCAATAGAGGATGGCATACTCAAGATTTGGAATATGGTGGTGGTACATATGCTATTGGAAAAACAAATATGTATGGAACAATGAATAAAATGGTAGAATAAGAGGTTGCACAACCTCTTATAGATATTGGGTTGCTTATGATACAATTTTCATCAATGAGTATTGAGAAGGTGAATGCAGCAGTGACATAAAGGTCTACCTCCAAACCATTTGAGAATGAATTTGAAGAAGAAAGAAAGTACCTTGGTCGTAGATTACCAGATTTTTGAGCCCAAGGACAAGGGAATCAAGGTCAAACCTATTATAAAGATAGACACAGAGATAGGAGAAGAGATAGAGATGGTGATTTACGGTGTAAGAAGGACTACATGGAGAATAATGAAAAATATATTCCACCAGGTAATCGAGATACAAAGTCCAGAATAGAGGCACTTTTGGCCAAGCTGGTCAAAGGGCAAGAAAGTCAAGAGAACTACTTGAAGGATATCAAAGCTGATCTGTCAGGATTGAACCAGAAAGTTGAGTCACATGCTATGAGAATCAAGCAGTTAGAACAAAAGTTTGGTCAGATGTTAGCTATAATGAATCAGAGATAACTTGGCACTCTTCCAAGTAATACAATGGCAAATCCCAAAAATGATAGTTAATGCCATACCATTACCACTTGGAGTGGTAAGGTTATTACAGAACCACTTGTACCCACAACTCATGAGTAGAAGAATGAGGATAATCTGGTTAATATTGGGAGCAACAGCAAGCTAAATAAAGAAGAAGAAAGGCTATAGAGCCTGTACTGAAGCCTAATCAAGTACCACTTCCTTAATATTTGAAAAGATTGAGAAAGAAACAAGAATAAGGTAAGTATCACAATTTTTTATTTATGTTAATAGAGTTAACTATCAATATACCACTTGTAGAGGCATTGGAGAAGATGCCAGGATATGAAAAATATATGAAGGATTTGGTAACCTCAAAAAGGTCAGTTAGTTATGAACCTATTGACAATATTCATCATTGCAGTGCTGTAGTCACTAGATCTTTGGTAGAGAAGAAGGAGGATCCTGGCACTTTTAGAATGCCTTACACTATTAGGTCTTTTAATTTCACTCGAGCATTATGTGATTTGGGGGATAGCATCAACCTCATTCCCTTTGCTGGATTCAAATAGTTAGGGTTGGGAACTCCCAAACCAACTACCATGAGACTAGTAATGGTAGACAGGAAGGCAAATAAACTTGTCGGTATCCTATATGATGTTTTGGTAAAAATGTCTTCTTTCATATTTCTTGATGATTTTATTATATTAGATTGTGAAGTGGACTTTCATGTCTTGATTATTTTAGGAAGACCTTTTTTAGATACTGGTAGGACACTTATTGATCTGGGGAAAGGACATCTGATGCTGCAACTCAATGATGAACATGTGACATTAAATGTATGCAAATATATGAATTAGCCTGATGAATTAAGAGTGGTGTCTGTGATTTATGTAGATGATGAGGTGACAGATTCATTCTATGATATTGATGCAGTTACTTTATGGGATGATGGGTCTGATACAATTATTCCTATTGAAGGAAGGCTAGGTGTCGAACCTCTTGCGACTGTGATTATGAATTTTGACTCTGAAGGTATCGACAAGTATAAGGAGTTAGTGGGTACATTGCATGGTGATGGTTATAATTATTCACCAAATAAGATTGATCTAGATTTAAAGAATCAAGCTACTCCACCTACTTACCCATCCATTGAGAAACCACCGATGTTAGAGTTAAATGCCCTCCCATTTTACTTGCAATATATATTTTTAGGGGCCAACAACACTTTGCTGGTTATTATTGTTGCTAATCTAAGCCAGTCATAGGTAGAAGCATTACTGTCAGTGTTGCAGAATTTAAAGAGGGCCATTGGATGGTCCATTACTGATATTGTGGGTATTTTTCCTGGTTTATGTACTCACAAAATTCAGCTTGAGCCTGATTGTGTTCCATCTATTAAACATCAACGTTGACTCAATCCTTCTATGCAGGAGATGGTTAATAAGGAGATCATCAAGTGGTTGGATGGTGGTGTAGTATTTCCCATTGCCGATAGCAAATTGGTTAGTCCAGTTCAATGCGTACCGAAGAAGGGTGAAATAACTGTCATACCTAACGAGAAGAATGAGCTAGTGCTTATGCGATCATTCACTGGATGTAGAGTGTGCATGGATTATATATAGGAAGCTGAATGCATGGAATCAGAAGAACCATTTTCCTATGCCGTTAATGGATCAGATACTGGACCGGTTAGTAGGCAAAGGATGGTATTATTATCTTGACTGATACTCAGGATATAATTAGATCACTATTGCACATGAGGACCAAGAGAAAACCACCTTTACATGTCCTTATGGGACCTTTACATCAAATAAATGTCATTTGTGCTATACAATGCTCCAGCAACATTTCAGAGATGTATGATATTTTTTTTATATTATATGGTCGAAGACACTATTGAATTTCTTATGGATGATTTTTCAGTTGTTGGTGATTCTTTTGATGACTTCCTTATTCACTTAGCAAAGGCTCTACAAAGGTGTGAGGAGTGTAACTTGGTACTTAATTTGGAGAAGTGCCACTTCATGATCAAAGAAGGAATTGCGCTTGGGTACAAAATTTGAAAGAGAAGTATAAAGGTTGATCCGGTAAAGATTGAGGTGATTGAAAAATTACCTAATCTAATTTTTGGAAAGAAAATTTGGAGTTTTCTAGGACATACAGGTTTTTATAGGCTATTTATGAAGGACTTCTTGAAGATTGCTAGTCCACTTTGAAAGCTTCTTGAGAAGGAGGTCAAATTTGATTTTGATGATGCATGTAAGAAGGATTTTGAAAGCCTAAAAGAGAAGTTGGTGTCTTCCCCAATAATTGTGTCACTTGATTGGTCTTCATCTTTTGAAATTATGTGTGATGCTAGAAAATTGGCCTTAGGGGCTGTACTAGGCCTAAGAAAAGAAAAGATCCTTCATCACATCTAGTATGCTTGTAAGGAACTAATTCCTGCTCAAAAGAACTATACCATGACAGAGCAAGAGTTATTGGCAATGCTTTTTGCCTTTGAAAAATTTAAATCTTACTTGATTGGGACAAAGGTGATTGTGCACACAGACCCTGTGGAATTGAGGTACTTAATGGCTAAGAAGGATGTAAATTTGAGGATTATTCATTGGTTGCTGCTATTACAAGAATTTGATTTCAAGGTCAAAGACAGAAAAGGCATAAAAATCAAATTACAGATCACTTGTCTAGGCTAGAAAAAGAAGTTATGCAGAAGGTTGCTAAGGGATTTGAGATTGATGATAGTTTTCCAGATGAACAGATATTGGTAGCTTTCCAAGATCTAATTCCATGGTTTGCAGATTATGCAAATTACTTAGCAAGTGATCTAGTCCTAGAAGATCTTTCATATTAGCAAAGGAAGAAGTTCCTGCACGAGTTAAGAAAATTTTTCTGGGATGAACCTTATATTTTCAAATTTTATGCAAATAGAATAATTCGTAGATACATGTCTGAAATGGAGATAATGATCGTACTTGAAGCTTTTCATTCATTGTTAGTTGGGGGTCATCATTGAGGGGACCACATAACTCATAAGATCCTGTAATGTGGCTACAATTATCCGACCATATACAAAGATGCTTATGACTATGTTGCTGCTTATGATCAATGCCAGCGATAAGGTACTATTTCTAGAAGACATGAATTACCTGTGACCCCTATTTTAGAATTGGAAGTGTTTGATGTATGTGGCATAAATTTCATGGGATCTGTTGTGAGTTCGTGTGGCATGAAGTACATACTTGTGGCTGTTGACTATGTTTCAAAGTGGGTGGAGGCAATTGAGCTTCTGAATAATGAAATAAGGAGTGTAACCATATTTTTTAGGAAGAACAATTTTTTTCAATTTGGTATGCCACGTGCTATTATTAGTAATAGAGGGTGACATTCTTGCAATCATCTATTCAAAATTCTGCTTGAAAAATATTAGGTGAATCACAAGGTGGAAATACCTTATCATCCGCAAACTTCTGGACAAGTTGAAGTGTCCAATAGAGAAATTAAGTCTATATTGGCAAAGACTGTGAATGCCAATAGAACTGATTGTAGAAGAAAGTTAGATGATTCATTATGGGCTTACCGTACAGCTTACAAAGCCCCCATAGGTGCTTCACCCTATAAGTTTCTGTATGGAAAGGCTTACCATTTACCAATTAAGCTTGAGCATAAGGCACTATGGGCATTGAAGGAGTAGAATTTAGAGTGGAAGGATGCAGCTAAATCAAGGTTGAATGGCATAAATGAGTTGGATGAATTTCGTCTCTGGGAATATGAAAGTTCAGAACTTTACAAGGAAAAGATAAAGTTGTATCATGATCGAAAGATTGAGAAAAGAGTATTTGTAAAGGGTGACCAAGTACTAGTATACAATTCCAGGCTTCATTTGTTTCCAGGTAAGCTAAAGTCAAGATGGCATGGTCCATTCGCAGTAACAAAGGTTTATCCTTATGGTGCTTTAGAAATAAAATAGGATGGTGCAAGACCATTCAAGGTAAGCAGACAACGAGTAAAGAACTATATGGGAAACACAGAAGAGGTGAAAGAATTAGCTAACATTGACTTGATGAAGTCTGAGTAATCAATGAAATTGCATCGTGCCGCGACGTTAAATCAAGCACTGCATGGGAGGCAACTAATGAGGCCAGTTTGTGAAATCTAAGTATCCAACTTAGCCACGTCGTGCTGCGACATTAAATCAAGCTCTGGATGGGAGGCAACCCATGTTTTTTGTACTTAATTCATTTATAGGGTAATGTGTTCGTTCAATGTGCAGGACTAAAAGAAGGAAAAAAAATCTAAAGAAGTAATGATTATTATATGGACTCTTTCTGAGTCGTATCTATAAGGTATGACTCATGAGTAGGAGTCACATTGGCCTGGGAGAAAAATCAGAATTAGGCATAAGTTTCTGGAAAGAATATGATTCCCAATATGAGTAGTATCCTTTGGGTACAGTTCGTAACTAAGAATCGTACCCAGTCCAAAACCCAGGTAAGTCACCAGGCTATACGAGTCAAAGAAATGACCCATAATCCTGGGTATGAGTCGTAAGAACAAATCGTATCCCAGCTTACTAGGTTATATCTTAGGTTTGACCCGACCCAATGCTTAATTAAAATAATAAAAAGAGAACGATCGGGTACCTGATCGATACCATTCGTAGCCACTCCTTTTTCACTCAAATTTTAGCTTCCAATCCATAAAACAAAGTGTTTCCAACATAATTTAGCTACAAACGTCGTCCAATCCCACATACTTTAAGCTTTAAACTCGAATTTAGGGACATTAAGACCCGAAATTAAGAACTCACTTCTTCAAGAAACAAATAAGTTTTGAAACTTCTTTTTCTTTGTGTTGCAAGTTTAAATGAGTTGTGCTTTACATTGTAAACTTGTTTCGCATAGGAATTATGCACATATTGGATTTTTGATAGCATAGCTTAGGTCTTATGTTGGAAAATAGGAATTTAGGAAGAATTAGTGTTTAGAAAGGAATTTTTATGCGTATATGTGTGTTACAATGCTGGATATAGCTGAAAATAGTAGTGGGTATTTTTGAAATTTCCATTGAAGTCAAACTTTGAAGTTGGACTTCTCTGTTGCGGTGAATACAAGACTTCTTACGGCTCGTACCCATTGGTACGGGTATTTTAATGAGACTCATACCCACTGACAACATAGAAATATAACAAATTCAAAGTTCTAAATGGGATACGACTCAACCATATGTGTCGTATCCTAATCTTACGACTTGTACACATTAATCGTACCCACCTAGAAAAGAATTCAACTAGAATAAATATTTTTGACTAGCTTATGGCTGTTGGTCACGAGTCATACCTATTCAGTATGACTAGTAAGGAGGAGTCATATGCTAATTAGTCAACAAATATCATGCACTTTCTAGGATATGACTCGGATACACGAGTTGTACCCAGTGGATACGACCAGTACCTACCACTCAAAGCACACTGAACTTGTAGTTTAAAATTTTTCTTTTCTTTTCTTTTCTTTTCTTAGTTACTAATAGTAGTGTATTTGCAACAATCTTGCCACCAAAGAATGATTTTCATCCAAACAAGTTTCTATGAAGGTAAATAAGCAGGCACCAATTGAGATAAAGGAAAATAACTTCTCCGAGTTTGAAATAATATTTAAAAGTAGAGTCAAAGAATATAATGTAACCTCATCCATGAAAGTTGTGAATAAAGGGAAAGCACCTGCTAAAGCTAAGGGGAAGAAAGAAATTTCCAAAGAGTCGGATATACCATCTCCAAAGGGGCTGAGATGAAAGAATGCAACTGTTTCCCTTCTTTACACACCATAACCTGTGGACGATAATAATGATAACGAAGCTAAATATAGCTTAGCAGAGGAAAGAACTAATAAAGGACAAGTCCATAATAAGTTTTATGCCAACCCCATATATAGACAAGACCCTCACTCGCTTTGACCACTACTTTGATGCCTATCATTGAATGATAGGGGTACCCCAACATATAGAAGACATTTAAATTAGGGATGTCTTGTCTTCAGGGTGGTAAGATAAAAAGGGTACTATAGCTGAAAAGGAGAATGGCCACTTTAGGGATGGCTGAATCAGCCGAGTTTGAAGAATGCTTTTGGAATTATGGATTCAAGTAAATGATAAGAACGCTTAATAGATATAGCAAGGTCCTCATGTATGAGTTCTATGCCGCATACAAGGGGGATTTACAGAGGCAGTATCCATAAGGTTATTATGGAAGGGAGGTGAACCTATTTCCACTTTGATGATTCGAGGAGTAAGAGTTGATATCTCTCCCTACACTATCGGGAGATTTTTATATATTTAGAATATCAAAATCTGGTAAATACAAGAGATATAGATTACAAAATAGCTGAGATGAGAAGGATCACAAGTTGAACATTGGGTATTGATGATAAAATGGTGATGTTTAGGTGGATAGTTGAGTGGATAGCTGCACATTGTGAGCATTCCACTTGGATTGCAGGTGGTATTGAGGATTAATAGCAGATTAAGAAGGGTATCCTCAACCTTGAGGGTAAAGCTTGGTCGACACTAGCCCGACACAGGTTGTGTCCGACTATAAGAGATGATGTTTTGAGCTTGGTCTGGGATACTATGATAGCTGGTTTCATAGATGTGTATGCATTTGATGTGGGTGAGTTCTTGGCTTGAGAATTAAGAGATAGAGAAGTCAGGGGTCAGAAGGGATTGTTGGCTTACCCTTGCATGATCACTTAGATATGATTAGTTGCAAGAGTGTTAGAGATAGTTGACATTCATGAGATGGTTGAGGCCTAAAGGATATTTGACATTGGACTTATTCAGGATGCGACCACCCCTTCGGCCTAACTTATGAGAAAAGCTATAGATTCTATGGTAGGAATATTCCCACAAGATGACCGGACAGACATTCCTGCTCCAGATGAGACTACTCAGGTAGGTGTACAGACTATCGCTGTACCCACAGATGCAGCGGGTACTTCTAGTACCCCACCGCTAGTCTATTCGGTGCTATCTAGACCATGGGGTATGCCTCCTAGTATGAAGTTGATCTCTCAGGCTGCTTGGACTGAAGTCGTGACCTAGTTGGCTCCTCTCACTATGGAGGTAGTTTACATGGAAGACAGAGTATGAAGTTAGATAGACAGCCAGCTGAGGCATAGGATAGGCAAGTCCAAGGGTGCCTAGATTTATTTGAGTTGGGGATTACTTGACAGTTAGGTACTGTACAGATGCCCAATGTTGTTGATGTCCGAACGGAGATTGTTGGGATAAAAAAGATAGTCCCAAAGCTGTATGAGAGGTTGGTTGTTGTGGATCTAGTTGTGGAGACTATAATTCCCATAGTTGAGGTACCTAACATTTGGGAAGATTCAATGGTTGTACAGGCTGAAGAGACTAGAGAATAGATAAAGAGAAAGAAGAGAGAAGCTAAAGAAGATGAGAAGAAATCCAGATTCGAGAGCATCCAGGATGAGTTTGATCGAGAGACGTGAGTCAAGGAAATGGCCATGGGAGCTGGTGGTTTGAGTGATCAAGTTACTGATATTGAGGGTGTTTCTTTTGTGCCCCCAACTGCGGTTAATTCAGTCCCAATTATTGGGACGGTCGCTGACGAGAGTGGGACCCGACCTGATAGCCCATATTTTGGTGATGATACTCTGACACCTTGCGCACATAGGTATGACTCTTATCCTTACTCTATTTTATTTTTGTAGCACTGGGGGCAGTGCAATGTTCTTCAGTTTAGGGTGGGGGTTATTTAAAAAACTTTGGGGAGCAGTTTTAAAAATTTCAAATGTAGCTAAAACTGAAAGTCTATTATGGCTTGCAGGTTAATGCAGGCAACTGACATAGGGAGTAGATAAGCGTGCCTATGGCAACTAATTTTTAATTATGATTGATGGATTTTGAAAATTTTTTTGATGTATTGAAAGATTTTAATTCTTTTTTTGTTTTTTACTTTGTGATTGATGAAGCACTGCTGACTTTTGAAATGCTATTATGAAAAGTGGTAACTTTATGCTGAAAATAATAAGAAATGATAACCCCCCTTGAAATATGTATTTAAGTAAGTGCGTGGTTTATATATCTATGTAAAACTGTCGAGTACATGATAATGGCATTAGGATTAGGGATAGTACAGTTCAGGACAAAACAATTGCATAGTTGGATAGCTAGTACTTAGTTATACCCCTATGCAAGTGTGTGTCATGTTTATTGAGTTACCGGTGGTGTTGGAATCTAGTACTTTCTGGGTTGCTTTTACCTAGGTCTTGGATGTTTAAGTAGGAAGTGATCATTGGCTTTTTTGTAAGAGTCTACTTAAGCCTAAAATACCCAAACTAAGGGAATAAATCCCCTTGATCCAAATATTTGAGCCTTTATGGACCAATTTTTCTTGTTACACCTATCCCCTTCCCGTTTAACTTACAATGAACTTGTTTTGGCCCTGGTCCTCCATTGGAGACTGTGCACCTCAACTCAGGCAAATCACCTAAGTTGAGGGTAGATATTATAGGGGTGCGTAAAAGGAAAATAAGCATAAAGATAATGGGTAGAAGAAAAATAGTTGAAGCATGGGTAGGTATAATGAAAAGAAATAGTTGAAAAATTTGCAGGTGTGATGAAAAGAAAAGAAAGAAATATGCAACGTATAGCATAAAATAAGTGCTAGAAAGCCACACCTGATCCAACTGGAATGTGCATAAAAGAAAAAGGAGAAATAAGGGTAGAAATAAAAAATGTCAAAAGTAGTGAACCCTGAGAAGAGAAGAGTATCCAAGAGGCTTAGTCATGAAATGAATCTTAAAAGATATCATACCATCCCCAAGCCTATGTTACAAGACAAATAAAGTCCTATAGTGATCTTACGGTGACTGTCTAAACACTTAGGGAAAGAGCATAAGGGCAAGCCTATTCTATTCTGTGTGTAGTGGTGATACTTCTTTGTGTAAGAAAGAGTCATTTGTTATATCCCTTAATAGAGTAGTCTATCCATGAAGAGTGAATGGGATTTCTTTGTCTGTGAGTGCACATGGGTTATATTACTAGGTTGCTAGTTTCTTTGATGAATACGAAGCATTTCTAAGCATAAGTGTCTATTGCTAATCTAATGCCATCATCGGATTCTTTCGTATTTCTACATATGCTAAATTACTATATGAAAAATTGAGTTGAAAAGGCAAAAAATTAAGAGGGGAACAATGAGATTGAAATTTAATTCAAACGCACTGCCTTGGGTTTGCTTGAGATCTTCCTGTTTAAGCATTAACTCAATGCTAAAAAATAGTTATGTGATTTTGTTTTCCTAAGAAAATGTATAAGTCTAAGTTGAGGGAGTTGATGTGGCGTGGAAACATGACACTTTCGATGCTTAAAACCATAAATTTATGTGTGAATTGCAGATAAAATAGGTCTATAACAGTGTTTGAATGAAAAGAGAAGAAAAAGACATGAAAACACCAACTTTGATCCGTATAAGAGTTAGTTTCTGAGTCATAACCAATTGATACGACTCATATAATGAATTGTATGAACAACCGAATCAAAAGCCAATTAGAGGAACCAAGTATGAGATATATACGACTCAAGTACCTCAGTCTGTAACAACCTGAACCTACACCCTATACTTCACATGGTGCTTACGACCACCAAGGATCACAAGTTAACCCATGACCAGTACGTACTATGAGCACTGAATAGTAATACTGAAAATCATATACAGAATTTTAAATGAAAATGCCATAAGGTTCTTAAAATATTGAAATAATAACTTAATGTACTGATAATAACATCTAAAAAAACTTAATATTTGACTATGCTAATCTGAAATCCTCTAACTGTCTGAATATCGAGTTGATGGGACCAACCCCCAATTAAATCCGATTGAAATAACTACTGAGATAATTGAAATACTGATATAGATAAACTTTTTCCTCAAAATATGAGGACTCACTACTAAATCCATTGCTGATATCCTGATCTGCTAAGTACCGTCAAGATCCTGAGCACCTGAACCTATGATATGAGATATCATAGCATAAAGAAAAAGTATGCATCAGTACTTTGAATGTACTGGTATGCTAAGTGAGGTAGGATGATATTCATGGGTTCATATGCATAAGATGATACTGACTGAATGAATATCATGAAGTAACTACATGAGAGTACATGCAATATTGTAACTACTGAACATGCTAAATATGCACTACTATGCATATAACGTTTGTTTGAATTAGACTAAAAATGAAATACTGAGTTTTGATAGCTGAATACTGATAATTGTAAGTTTAGACTATTATTGAAGAATTGATTTCTGATAGCTAAGTAACTAATAGCCATAGTTTTGAAGAACTGTCTGAGTTCTTTACTGAATATTGAGATTGAAACTGTAATCGTGGGAGGTATTATCTAACGGACATTCCCCAATATGGATGGATTGGGGTCCAACCTGTAACCCCAGTTGGAAGGGTGCTAGCAGCATGCCATGGGTTACTAACACTGGTTGTGAGTCACCCTAACTGCCAGGAAGACATTTTGTCTACCCTCACTATCAGGAAACTCATACGAGATATGTCAACCCTTATCTGTTAGAAAGATATCTCAACCTAAATTGGCTACGTAGTTCTTTAATATAGGGACTTCTACTAAGGATTAAACTCTCTGCTTGTAAGAATTTCCCCATCCCTAGGTTCGCTTGGTACTAAATCCTACTTCCAACTGAATCGACACTGAACTGATCACTAGACTTTATTAGGCTTGACTGAATTGTTAGTGATTGTATGGACTGATTGAACTGGACTGAGTTTACTAATTTCTATAACTAAATGAGTACTATTATTCATGAAATTACTGAGACTATTCTATATCTACTATAATTCTAGGTAAACAACTAGATTGTCATGTATTGAATACCCCCAAGACTTGATAGTATCAATAGTAAAACATGGAAAAATCTTGAAGGCATTACATTAGTTACTTGTCCACCATGTATTCATTTAGTCATTTTATCGAACCTTTGAGAGGCATGAACTTGGACATAAATGGGACCACATGATAATATGACGTGAATTCACTACTCAATTTACATAGGCATTCTATCAAATACTTGGGGAGCATAAATAATGCGCATAGAAATCATCAAGATATAAACATCATGGCTATAACATTCAATTTGCAAATTCAAGGGTTTAATATGAGGATCACATGATTCATTAAGTCACTTAAAACTTGTATGAATCTTGATTTAAAAACCATACAACAACACATACATGAACACAATTCAATTCAAACATGTAAATCATAAAATCAATAAACTTGTAGTTTTAAAAAGGTTTCTTGAACTCCAAGGGTGGAAGGAAACCTAAGGATGAACACCTAACATACCTAAGTGATGAAATTTGTGAAGATTGTTGGGGATTTCTTGGAACTTGATCTTGAGCTTGATCAACTAGGGTTTCTTTCTTGAGAGGATTTTGTGAATAAAGAATGAATTTTTCCCTTTAGGATATCAAATTTCATGTTAAGGCTGAATAATGTAAGAAGAAAATGAACCATTTGCCCCTACAAAACCAGATAAAAGAATGTTGGATAAGGTCTCTATCACTCCGCGACCATTGCTTGTGTCAAGCAGCCCTCGTGATGCAACCCCTGCTTAGGTCAAGTAGCCCTCACGGTGTGACCCTAAGACTGGGTCAACTGGACATCTAGACATGGCCCTATCGCGACCCCTTGCTATTTTGGACATCCAAACTCATCGTTACGCTAGTCTGAAAAATCTGAAACTTGCCTGAGATTACCTACAAGTGATCCTGATCATGAGTTAACCTGAAAATTGACATACTAAGGTTTGAAAGCTCGAAAATAAGATCTTTCACTTTCGAAGGCTAAAATGATTCTAAGTCTTAACACTTGGATGAAATTTTGTACGTTTAGGACTTCTTTCATCATGCTATATAGGATTGAAATGACTAGGATTTTTGTGGGGTCTTACAATATATCCCCCCTTGGGAATATTTATCCTCGAATGAGACTGACTGAACTGAGAGTACCTGAGGCACTGTACATACCTACACTGATATACATAACTAAAGCATGAATGAATTCTGGAGACATGACACATGACTTAACTATTTCATGAATGCATGAATAATATGAGAATGCTATGCAGCTGTAACTGAGCATGGAAAAAAAGGATTCTAAGGAAAATTTTCATCTTCTGCTGAGAATACTGAGGAGCCTGAGATAATTTACTGAACATGTGTGAATGGGAACATGAGGTCATAACTAAGTCTGAAACATGATGCATGAACTAAATATCATAAACTGAACTAATTTCTGGAATACATGCAATGTCATGAGAATGGTCATATGGATGAGATAGAAATGAGAGAGTCAACCCATGAGTAACCATTGCCTCCTGCTGGATCAGGTTTTGTGAAGAAAAGATAGGAAATTTAGTAAATGAAAACTCGGGGTACCATGACATCTCCCCCTTGGGATAGTTCGCACCTCGAATGGTACTGACTTGACTGAATTACTAAGGAAAAACTGAGATGATACATGAGACACTTATGAACCAAATCATGACTGAATATCTAGGATCTGAAATTGAGGCCTATGGAATAGAGTATCCACGACATGAATTCATCAAAGAAATTGAATTTGAGGGTATATATAACAAAAATCTGAAATTCGCTGATCATTGGGAGCATAGTATAGTACTGGAACTGGACATACTATAGAGCATGAGTACGTATGTCATGGGCTGCATAACCTGAGTTTGGAATTTCTGAATTCATGGAACGTGATTTGCACTGCTGACCAAATTAGAACTCCTCATACGAGGGACTAAAATCGTTAATGATTCTATGGAAAGGGAATGAATACGATCTATGAGCGTAGAACTAATATGTAAGGCATAAGGAGATATCCTAATAACTTGAGTGCAATTACCGAAATAAGCAAAGTTTGGGCATCTCTCTCCCTAGTGTTATTCTACACACACTGGTATCAATACTAGAATCTGAGGGAATGACTTGGTTACTTGTTCTATCATCTCCCCCTTAGCTTGAAGTCATCGTTCTAAGTCTGTCGACCACTAAATAAACATCTCTAAACTGTACTGAAACCACTTTACTCCAGAGATACCCAATTCTTTAATAAACTATACTACTTTCTCCATATCTTACTAATATCACATCCATAATATGTGTTTTGAATTAACAACTTAAATTATTGTATACACTGCTTCAAGCCTACTAATTGGCCTTTCACATAGCTAGTCCCATAAAATATATAATCTGCTTAACTTCAGATAACACTATCCTAACTCTACTACTATTGCTAAACTCCTGGTTTCATACTTCAAATTCTATATCATATTCTATCATAGGATTTTGAGAAGGAAGCTAAAATCATGTTTAACTCCTAAGCACTGAGGTACTACTCCTTCATTCACTGATTGGTTCATTGAGAAGTTGAAACTGAATTACACTATTTTTGAAATCAACTGAAGTAATTTACTAGGATACAGTAACTGGGCAATTTTCATATACCCATCTAGCTAAGATAGATGTACCCACTTGGTTAGACATTGAGAAAGGCTCAGCTAAGGTTTTGGGACTGATACTGAACTTGACAGCTATACCCGAGGAGGGGGTACAAGAGAAAATGAAGCTTCGTGGTCTAGTAAAACATACATAAAAATATGAAAGGCCTATAACATACCTATAAATACATCAGGAGGAATTTCCTGATCATGTTTAGATTAAAGTGCATAAAGCTTGTTCTGACGCTGGCCACTGGTTGGGTTGGAAGTGGCACTACGTTGTCGGGCGAACAGATGGAACAAGCAGATGACTTTTCTGACTCCGTGAACCAACCTAGGACATTATCTAACCCTGTTTCCTGACTCACCATAGTCAAAACACAAATCACTGCCCATTCTACACACTTTCTTCTGATTCTTACCACACTCTCCACAAAGTGAATGGGTACAACTACTACTCACACTAACCTAGGTTTTAAAACCTATCACCCCATCTCGAATATCAATCCTAAACTATAGTACTGGTACACTAGATAAAGACAAAACTAGGGCTGAACACTTTTGACTAAATTGAGAATGTTTACCACTCTCTGACTGAACAAAATGGAAACTACTTATTCTAGCCCTCTTGCCCTCCCTCTCTTTCTCCTTTGTCTTCTACTCCTCTATTTATTGAGAATGGACCATTAGCCTAGCCAAGTCTATCTCCTTAATCAGGATTGCGGTCCCACACTCCTTGACCACACTGTTAGATACACCAAACATGAACTTACTCATCTTAGACCTGCTATCAGCTAACACATAAGGAGTGTATCTGGATAATTGAATAAACTTAAGAGAATACTTCTTCACTATCAAGATACCCTATTTCAGGTTAATAAACTCTAAAACATTGGGTTCCCTCCACTCCAATAAGAAAAACCCATCTACCAAGGCAGTAGAAAACTCTTTCCATTCTATGGGCCCTGCATCTATGGCCCTATTTACCTTCCACTGCTTAAACCATGTATGACCTAGATCATATAAATGATAGGAAACTAACTCAGCACTCTTACTAGTGGTTACCCTCATAAAATCTGTTACCTTTTGCACCATGTCAAGGAATTCCGGTGGATTCTCTTCAGACTTGAATCCCACATAAGAAAGATGATTCATTCGGGTGAAGTCCTAAATTCTAGCTGAAGCAGTATTGACCACTGGGTTGGCCTGGATAGTAGCTTGGCATTCATTCTGAGCTACCACAAAATGAGCTAGAGTGGTGAAAGCTACTCTTAATTATGTGTTAGAGACCTGCTCGTACAGGGGATTTGCCTAAATGGGCAGAGGTGCTAGCTGATTTCTAGTCCTTCTTATGTTGGTCTTTTTGGGAGGCATGTTTTGTAAATAGAAGGGAAAATTGGATTAGATAGCGAATTTAACTTGATCTGATGCTCACTCACATAATATGAATACTGAAAGAAGGGAAACCGTTTTCCTAAAAACTTCTCATAGCCTCTCGTCTATAAGTGTGGCACGTTACATACCCAAGCACAAAACTCTACTTGACATGACTTTCAAACTTTGTAAGACTCTGATGAACTTTAGTTCTGATACCAAGTTTATAATGCCCTGACCCTGCACCCTGGTCGTCAGACGGTGCTTACGACCCTAAAGGATCACAAGCTAACCCATGACTAGTACTTGCTATGAGCATTGAATAGTAATACAGAAAAATCATATGCATAAGTATGACTGAAAATGCCATAAGGTTCTCAAAATACTAAAATAATAACTGAATATACTGAAAATAACATCTGAAACAAGTGAATATTTGACTATGCTAGTCTGAAAGCCTCTAACTGTCTGAATCTGGTATTGATGAGACAAACCCTTAACTAACTCTGACTGAAATAACTACTAAGCTAACTAAAATACTGATATAGATAAATCGTGTCCTCAAAATATTCGGACTCACCACTAAATCTGATACTAATAGCCTGAGATTCTAAGTATGGTCAGGACCCTGAGTGCCCGAACCTATGATATGAGATATCATAGCGCAAAGAAAGAGTATGCATCAAAACTTTAAATGTACTGGTATGCTAAATAAGGTAGGCTGATGATATACATGGGTTCATAAGCATGAAATGATACTGACTAAATAAATATCATCAAGTAACTGGATAAGAGTACATGTAATACTGTAACTACTAAACATGCTGAATATGCACTACTATGCATATAACCTCTATTTGAATTAGACTAAAATTGAAATACTGAGTTTTGATAGATGAATACTGATAACTAAAATTTTAGACAGATACTAAAGTACTGATTATTGATGGCTAAGTAACTGATAACTGGTAGCCATAGTTTTATAGAATTGTCTTAGTTCTTTATTGAATACTGAGATTGAAACTATAACCATTGGAGGTATCATCTAACTGATATGCCCCAATATGGACAGATTAGGGTCCAACCTATAACCCCAGTTAGAAGGGTGTTAGCATCGTGCCACGAGTTACTAACACTGGTTATGAGTCACCCTAATTGGAAGAAAAATATTTTGTTAACCCTTACTAGAAGAAAACTTATATGAGATATGTCCACCCATATCTGTAAGGAAGATATCTTAACCTATGCTAGCTACGTAGTTCTGTAAAGTAGGGACTACTACTAAGTGTCAAACCCTCTGCTTGCAGGGATTCCCCTATCCCTGGGTTCGCTTAGTGCTGAATCCTACTCCTAACTGAATTAATAATAAACTAATCACTAGACTATACTAGGCTTGACTGAACTGTTAATGTTTATATGGATTGACTGAACTGGACTGAGTTCATTGAGTTTTATAACTGAATGAGTACTACTGTTTGTGATGTTACTAAGCATATTCTATAGCTACTGTAATTCTAGGTAAACATCTAGATTATTGGTTATTGAATAACCCTAGGACTCGATAGTATCAATAGAAAAACATGGCAAAATATTTAAGGGATTACATTAGTTACTTGTCCACCATGCATTCATTTAGATATTTTGTCAAATATTTAAGAGGCATTAACTTGTACAGGAATAGGGCCACATGATAAGATGTCATGAATTCACTACTCAACTTACGCAAGCATTCAATCAAACACTTGGGGAGCATAATTAATGCGCATAGAAATCTTCAAGATATAAACATCATGGCTACAACATTCAACTTGCAAATTTAAGGGTTTAGCATGAGAATCACATGATTCATGTAAATCTTAAAATCAATAAACTTGTAGTTTTAAAAAGGGTTCTTGAACTCCAAGGGTGGAAGCAAACCCAAGGATGAACACCTAACATACCTGAATGACAAAATTTATGAAGATTGTTGGGGATTTCTTGGAACTTAATCTTGAACCTGATGATCTACTTTTATTGAGAAGATTTTGTGAATAAATAATGAATTTTTCCCTTTAGGATATCAAATTTAATGTTAAGGCTAAAAAATGTAAGGGGAAATAACTCATTTACCCCCATAAACTTGGATAAAAGAATGCTAGATGGGGTACCCATCATGCCGCGACCCTTGGTTGGGTGAAGCGACCTTCACGATGTGACCCCTACCCAGGTCAAGTAGCCTTCGCGGTGCGACCCTGAGCCTGGGTCAACCGGCCCTTTTGGTGCGGCCCTATATTGACCCCCTACTATTTCGGACATCCAAACTTACCCTTATACTAGTCTAAAAAATTTAAAACTTGCCTGAGATGACCTACAAGTGACCCTTATCATGAATCAACTTGAAAATCGACATAGTAAGGTTGGAAAGGTCAAAAATAAGATCCTCCAATTTTGAAGGCTAAAATGATTCTAATTCTTGACACTTAGCTGAAATTTTCCAAGTCTAGGACCTCTTTTGGCATGTTTTATAAAACTGAAAAGACTAGGATTTTTGAGGGGTCTTACATAGTCGTAAGCTAGGGTAAGAGTCGTATGCAAAATTTATGATCATAATAGAACCTGAGCTACTATCCAGGAGTTGAAGTATCAAAGCTATAAGAGTTGGAAGTCTTAGTACGACTCATATAGGTATGTTGTATACAAACCAGTGTTCAAGACTTGGAAAGGAAGAACTCCAAGGTGAATACGGATGAAGGACACAATTCATACACTTAGGTACAGCTCATAAGTGAAAGTCATATGCTGAACAGAGAGTTAAAGCCTTGGCATGATCAGACACTAGAATGGAAACAACATGGAAGGGTATGACTCATAAGCTGAGGATACGAGTGAAGACCGAGTCGTACTGACTAACGACTTAACTTTACCTTTCCCATTTTTAATAAGACTTTTATGTTATTTTGAGATACTATAAATACCCTAGGGTTTATCTTTTATTAGGTTACACGCTGTGACATTCTTTTACGTGCTATTATGCACTATTACTCATTACTATATTATTTCTTTAGATTTTAGGGTTTTATTCAACTAAAGACTTCAGAGTTTATTCATCTTATTTGTGTGCAACTGAGTTTATATGTTCTTCATTGATAATAATGGTTTCTTGCACAAACATGAGTGGCTAATCTCCTTAGCTAGGGTTGTAGAAACCCTGGTGGATTAGCTATATAGAAGAAGTATGAGACTCAATTGTTCTAGGGTTTCTACATGTATCTTAATTATTCTTCACTATAATTAAACTCTTAACACCTGCAGACGCTTGAGATTGCCTATATTCACATCCATTTGATAACTAAGAAGTTTGCGATTAGGAAAAGAAGATTAAGATAGTGATTTGATATGTGATGAATAAGAATTCCATCTTATCACTTGATCCAACCCCGACAAGTGAAACTAAGGCTATATCAAGGGGTAACAAGGTAACAACCTAATACGATAACCAAGTAGAAAGGGTAAAATTTATCTTCTAGCTTACCCACCAGTTGATATTACTTATTTTTTAGGCTTTGCATACTGAACAATAGAACTTTCGGGTTGATCATGATAAATTTATAAAGTTGAGAAGCCAGGGGGAATACAGGCCTAAAGTTTGTCTCAATTTGATATCAACTCAAAAACACTTAAGAATTGGTTACTATTTTCAATTGATAACAAAATTTCCCCATTGACTTTCCTGTACTACTAGTGGATTGCATCAAGACAACTAACTGCTCATGTTTTCCCCGTGGGATTGACCCCAACCTTGTTGGGTTATTATATTTGCAATCGGCCATATTATACTTCTAGTTGAGATGTAGTTTTAGGCAACATTAGTAACCTAATAAAAAGTAAACCCTAGGGTACTTATAGTATCTAAAAATAACATAAAAAGCCTAATCAAAATAGGAAAGGTAAAGTTATGTCAGCAGTCTGTGTGACTTGGTCTTCAACTCATATCGGCATCGTACGAGTCATACCCTACCCTCCCATATTTTTTCTAGTTTGTAATATCCCATAGATTCAACTTTCTTTTTAGTAACAACTTCTGTTTATGAGTCATACCTGAGTATATGACTTGTGTCCTTTAATCGTATCCACCTGGGACTTTTGTCCTTTCAAGCTTTGAACACTGGTTTGTGTATGACTTCCCTATACAAGTCATACTCAGACTTTCAACTTATATACTTCTGAGACTTCAACTTTTGGATGGTAGCTTAGGTTATGTTATGATTATGACTTATATTTATGACTCATATCCTAGCTTATGACTTGAATACTTGAGTCGTATCTTCCTCATACTTAGTTTTTTGAATTGACTTTTGGTTCTGTTGTGCATATAATTTAGCATATGAGTCATATAGAATGTTTACGACTTGAGATCTAACTCGTACCTTGATTAGAATTGGTATTTTCTAGGTCTTTTTCTTCGCTTTTCATTCCAACACTATTCTAGACCTGTTTTACCAGTAATTTACACAAAAGTGCATTATATCCAACAAAATATCCTAAGTTCATTCATAAATTCATGGTTTTAAGCATTGAAAGTGCCGTGTTTCCTTGACACATCAACACCCTCAACTTAGAATTTTTCAGGCCCTCAGGCAAGAAAAATCAATAACTATTTTCTCGCACAAAGACAATGCTTAAACAGAACGATCTTAAGCTACCCATGGCAGTGATTTTGAACTTGATTTCAAACTTGTTATTCCCTTCCTAATTTTATCTTTTAAAAATTAAACTGTGTATAACAATTTAGAACTCATAGAAACACAAGGAAATCTAATTATGGCATTACATTAGCAATAGACACTAAGGCATAGACACAAATTACATTCACCAAATAATCTAGCAACCTAGCAATATGACTCATGTGTATTCACAGTCAAAGAATTCCCATTCACTCTTCGTATGGATAAAACAATCTATTCAAGGATATGAAAAATGACTCTTGCTCTCACAAAATATTACCACTGGTGTATACAAAATACCATAGGATTGCCCTTTTGCCCTTTCCCTAAGATTTTAGAAAGTCACGATAGGATCTTTATAAGGATTTATTTAGCTTGTAACATAGACTTGGGGCTAGTATGATATCTTCTGGGATTAATTTAGTGACTAAGCCTCCTGGACACTATGCATTTCTCAGGGTCCACTTATTTATCAATTTCTTCTTTTATTTCCAATCTTATGCCTTCCTTTTTATTTCAGGCACATTTAAATTAGGTCAGGTATGGTTTTCTCACTTTTATTTTTCTTTTCTTTGTCTTTTTATTTTCATTGCAACTTTTCTTTCTTTTATTTTCCCCACACCTGCCCAAGTTTCACTATTTTCCTTAATATTTTCTTCATACTTATTTTCACCTACTCATGAGGTGCATAGTGTCCAAAGAAGACCAGAGCCAAAACAGGTTCATTGTAAGGTAAATGGGAAGGTGAAATTGGTGTATACAACAAAAAATGGTCTATTAGGCTCAAATATTTAGATAAAAGGGATTCATTCATTTGGTTGGGGCATTTTAGGCTTAAGTGGAATCACATAAAAAGGACATATGATCATCTCCTAATTAACTATCCAAGACTTAGGTAAAACCAACCTGATAAGTTCTAGATTCTAACACACCGAGAACTCTGTATAGCTTACACGCTCTTGCATAGGGTTACTCTACTAAGTAAGTATTTAGTTTGTCTAAGTTAAGTTTAGCTTGACGAAGTAATCAAATTTTAGTAATTATTCATTCAGTTTTCATATTATTCATGTTATTAAGATCATATCAGTACACAGTATACTTGGTCTTGCATTCTCAGTTTTATATGTTAATATTTTCATGCTCAGTATCCATACAAGACCCTTAGTACAGTTTTACAGTCTATTCATGTCACAACCTGAGACTCTCCCCTAGCTATGACAATGGTGCTTACGACCATAAGAGACTACAAGCTAACCCATGAGCTGGTACCTACTGTGAGCACTAGAAAAAACAATAATACATCATATGTGCAGAAATTAAGCTGATAAAATACTATATAACTGGATACTAAAAAATGAAGAAAAACATGTTTGAAATATCTGATAACAACCAATAACACTAAAATGACTGACTGTCTAACTAATTGTCCAAAAGCCTCTAAACATAATGATGAATTGATGGAACAGACCCCCAACTATCTCTGACTAACTGAACATAAGAAAATACGAAAATAACTAAGATAAAAAAATTATTTCCTCAATGGATGAGGACTCACCACTACTACTACTGAGTAATAATGCTCAACTTACACGTTGATTTAAGTGCAAGGTAGTTTTCATCAATATATTTACCTAACTTTGGAGTCGGGGTCGAATCCTCGAGGAATAATGTAAGTGGCAACTAAGTTAATTCAAAATAATAGATACTAGCTAAATTCAAGCCAACGGTATAAAAAGATAAAAATAAGGGATATTTATCTACACTAATTTCTCTTTTTGATTTTTTTCTAGTATAAATTCGGGGCTATAGATAATTAGAGTTTTAAGAATTATGCACGAATCTTGGGATTATGTGTTACTAAGGGAATGACATGTGTATGTTATTAATAAAAATCAATTTAGTATATCAAATATGGGTAGGTTGAGTTATAGATTTCGATATAGTCTTTCAACAGACACCAAACTTTTACCCATTGATTCGTTTGAATAACTAACGGGTGTGTTTAACATTTGGTAACCAAACCTCAATTTAGTCATCCCTATTTCTAGGATAATACCCATGGTATAGTTAACTTCACAATCACCCTTATTTCTCAGATAGTGAAAATTTAGCAAACTACATATATAATTGTCTATCATTGCTTTGGTATCCACATCCCTCTTTTAAGGATAATGTGAATTACTAAAGTTCACCCAAAATAATTTTTTTTAAAGATTACCTTGAGATTTCTAGAGTTTGGATCTTTCACTAATCAAACCCATGTGGGTATTTGGGGCTTTAACCCATAAATCCCAACTAAGTTAGCATAACAATGAGAAAACCTAATGTTGGGTGTATTTATACACTTTAGTGTTATGTTTCTAGCTTATTTAGCCTTATTTTGAAAGAAGTTCATGTAATTAATATGTTAATATTGATCTAAATAATAATTTAAGAGTAAAAGGATGTGATTATAATGTTCAAAGTGTTTTAAAAAAATGTTTGCACTTAATTGAGTCATTTAGAGTCTAGTTGAGAAAACTAGTGTTACTAGCTTGAGCTAGTGGTCATCTTAGTTAATCTAGATGGATTCTAACATGTATAATGAGTTTCTATTGGTTAGTTGTGCAATTATTTGAGTAAAAACTTGTTAAAAGTGTTCAATATTTAATTAGAATTAGCCAAGAGTCAACAATACATATTAGCATAAAGTGCTTGAGACTAGCACTTAGATTGAGCTTTTATCTTGTTGATCTTGCCGGGTTGATTTATTGAGATATAATTCATGGTGTTTGGTGATTTATGATGTTTGTGAAGTTGATTATGGTGGTGAATTAAATGAGCTGGAATTTAAAGTAAAAGAATACTACGAGGCATGGAACAAGAAGTTGGACGTGAAACACTTTGAATAATTTTTTGATGCAACTTCCAATAGCAACATGTAAATATGCCCAAGATGCCTGCTGTACTTCAGTGCTCCAATGCCTTTGAAAATATTTGAGGAGTAGCTTCTAGAGGCTGTCCGCAATATGGGTGCATCGCCTCCTCCATTGCGGTGGAGTTGTGCATACGGTGCTCCTTCCATAGCCATGCTGCTATGCATGCGTCACCTACATCATTCTAGGGCTCATATTCCCTTATTGCCTACTGTATTTCCATGATCAAATACACGTGAATTCCTACACCTAGACAGGTTATGATTGGCTAATTATAAATACAATACAACTTACACATTACGGATCACCTTTGATCAAATTCGAGAATGTGATAAAACATTAAGGGGGATGCTATACTTCTTATTAGGGTTTTTATATTATTTCTTTATATTTTTCTTAGATTATATCATGTATTCAACCTTTTGGATCATGATTATAACTATGAGTGGCTAGAAACTCCCTTTTCAGGGTTAAAGCCAAGAACATGAGTACTATTATTTTGGATTAAATTCATTTCATTTGCTTATCATTATTGGTTATTTGTTTATTCTTGATTTAATTATCTGATGGATTGATCACCAGGAAAATACATCTATTGTCACCCTTGAGATCTCAGGAGAGGGAAAAGAGAGATACAATGTGGGAATAAACAAAGTATGATTTGTATTCTTTTATGAAATAAGGAATTCTAATTAACATCTAGGAAAGGGATGTACTTAGATGCCTTACTTGATTCACATGTAGGATGATAGCTTAAAGAACTTAATTGGATTATTATGTCCCTGCTAAATAATGTAGTTGTAAGGTCTAAATTAGGTAAACGGTTAGAGGTCGGGAGACCATGATCATGCAATTAATCCTACAAATCAACAACCAAGATAATCAAGTTAACGAATGAAGTTCAATAACATAGTATATTTTTTTGAAGTGCTTTAACCATAGGATTTACTCCATTGATTGTATCAAGATGTTATTTTACTCATTGTTTACTTTTTTGCAATTTACAATATTTCCAACTCTTTTTGGTTATGCTTGCATCTATTCAATCTAAATTATGAGTTAGAATAGAATCGGTGTTGAATCGAATCCCTGTGGGATAGATACTTGCTTTCTTAAAGGCCACTTTACTACTTAGTGGACCACATACACTTACGTGCGCGCTTGGGTGCTCTCAAGTTTTTCGCGCCATTATCGGGAATTGTGATTTGGCAATTATTTTATTTTTAGTTTTACTTTTTAGATTTCTTTAGTGATTTGACGCTTGGTATTGGTTCTGTTTTTGCAGGAAACATATTTACAGAGTAGTAAGATGGCAAGGGATCAGGACTTGGTTGGACCAAGCTCTGAACCTGAGTAACTTTTTCATCAACGAAGGAGAGAAGTAATCTTTCTACTCTATATTCCTCAATTCGCAGAAAACCAAGAGAATCATGCCATCATGACTGATGAACAAGCACCCCATAGGACAGTCAGAGAAGTGGTAATCCTACTTCCCACAAATTTGATCTACCTATTTTAGAAGTCGGTAGCTGAAGCAATTTTGAGCTTAAAAAGAATATGGTACAACTTCTAATTAGCAGTGGACAGTTCATAGGGCTTTCACATAAGGATCCATAGGTCCACTTGCGAAATTTCCTTAAAATTAGAGATATATTAATCCTATGAGTGTGAATGAAGATTATGTGAGGATGACTTTGTTCCCCTTTTCACTGAATGGGGAAGCAAAAAACTAGTTGTATGCGGAACCGACAAATTCAATCACATCATGGGATGACATAGCTAGAAAATTCCTAATTCTCTTCTTCCTATTTGGTAAGGCTATGAGACTTCATAGTTTCATAGTGCGCTTCAAACAAAAGAAAGATAAGAATCTTTATCATGCTTTGGAGTGTTTCAAAGAACTTTTCTGGGACTGTCGATACCATCAACAATCCAATGAGGTACTTGCTCATAGTTTTGTAATGGCTCTTGATCACAATATAAAACTTTTGCTAGATTTAGCTGCAGGTGGTCAAGCTCTTGAGATGACTTATGATGAGATGTACACTTTATTGAACCGCATAGCTCAAGAAAATACGAAATGGCATTTAGATTTGAGGAGCGCTACAAAAAGAGTTGAAGATGCATTAGAGGTTGATCAATTCACTGCCATATCTGCTCAAATCTCTGCATTGCAAAATCAAGTTAGCATTCTAAATTTGGGATTAGCATAGCCTACAACAATAGTTAACGCAATCCAATAAGCTGATGGTTGGTGTGAAGTCAGTGGAAATAGTGGCCATACAACTACTATGAGTGCATCAAATCTAGAATCAGTAATGTATGTGGTCAATGCTCAGAGGCAAAATTATGGTAATACCTACAACATGAAGTGGCATACTCAGCCGTGGAACGTATAACAACATCTGCAAAAGGCTCCACCAAATAGTCAACTAGCAATGTAGAGGAGATAATAAAATAACTTTTAGCTGATTAAGCACAAATAGATGCAGATATGAACAGTAACCAGGCAGAAATAAAAAATTAACAAGCTTCCACAAGAAGTTTAGAGTTGCAATTGGGGTAGTTACAACAAACACTAACTACTAGGCCTTAAGGTAGTTTTCTAGAGATATAGAAAATTCAAACCATATTATGTCAATCACTTTAAGGAGTGGTAAAAAGCTTCATGGAGAACCTCCCAAGGCAACTAAGGAGGTAGATACATATTTGACTCCCCAATAGGTATCCAAAAAAGGTACTGAAAATTCAAGAAAGTCTGAGTACTTAAAAGGAAAAGCCGCTGAAAATCTGAAGAAGGTCCCACAACTAACCTTTCAACAAAAGCATATAAAGGTAAAGGGTGATGTGTATTTTAAGAAGTTCTTTGACACGTTCAGAGAACTACTTATTAACCTTTTTTTAGACATTTTGTAGGGTATGCCCAAGTATGCTAAGTACTTGAGGGATGTGGTGGCTAATAAAGTTAAATTACAAGATGTAAAAGTGGTAGCACTCACTGAAGAGTGTAATGTTGTGGTTATCCAAAAGATGCTGAAAAAGCTTAAGGATCCTAGGAAGTTCACTCTCTCTATTCAGATTGGAAATAGCGAGGTAGTGTAGGAACTTAGTGATTAGGGGAAAGTATCAACTAGATGCCCTTATCTTTGTCTAATAAATTGGGTTTAGGGAAACCTAGACCGAGCTTTGTACTATAATAGCTGGCAAATGAGACCATAGCCTATCCCGAAGGAGTGATAGAAGATATCTTCATAAAGGTTAGTAAATTTATTATTCATACTGACTTTATAGTGTTAGATTTTCAAGGAAATGAACATGCACCAATCATCTTAGGGCATCCATTTTTAGCAATGGGAGGAGCGTTAATTTATGTGAGAGAGGGTATGCTCAAAATGAGGTTGGAGGATAAAGAGGCAATTTTTAAAGTTTATAAGTCGCTTAACACACTGCCCCACTATAAAGACTTGTGCATGATTTTGGTAATCGAAGGGGACAAGTGTGGGGTGGTTAGTCCGCCAAAGACCTCTTTAGACACCCTCATTGAGCAACCCAAGTCTCTAATACCACAACCTGACATGATGCAAATTGATGGGCCTGAAAAACTAAAGTTAAAAAATTAGTTACCCTTGAGAATTAACACCTAAGAGGGGTAAAAATAATAAGAAGATCGAGACCAAGAGTAAGAAAGAGAAGGAAAGAGAATGACTAAGTCGTTAATTGGGTCATGCCAAGACACTAAATCTGGTGCTGCCTGGGAGGCTACCCAATTTTAGTAGGTATGTTTTATTTTTATTTTTTAGTTTTTATTTCACATAGTTTTTTGTTATTGATTAAGTCACAGGTGGATGGGAAGTCTTAGTACCAAAAACCTGAGCTAAGGACCATGGAAAAAACTGACTGTGGAGTCCCACAGACCTCCTTGATATATTAATATGCTACTATCTAGGCCTAGAGGCCCCATAGAGTATTTGTATCTCTTGCTTTTAAGTCCAATTTGGGGACAAAGAAGATTTTTAAGTGTGGGGTGGGGAAATTCGTAATTTTGGGTTCAATTTTTTTTTAATATGTAAGATATTCTTGTTGGTGCTATTTTTGATTGCATGGTGCAAGTGTTTTGTTTGGTAAAAGTATGTTGATTGAGTGAATTGTTAGTTTTAAGACACTTAGGTTCATTTTTGTGACACTTGTACTTTTTGGCTTAATGTTGAATTTATGCTATTATTTGGTTGAGAGTCTATGATGATCCTATTGAGTTGAGGATATGCCATGTGTGTGTAAGGTATTTATATATTCCTCGTTACATGTGATGTCTAGAAGTTACCCGGTGTGTGTGCAAATAAAAAAAAGAGTATGGGTTTAGGAGATGATATAGGCATTTCTTTGATAGCCATGTTTTGTACCTTCTTTTTGACCCACCCTTGAGCATAATCCTAGTAATTCCCATTGAGCCTTTAGCTTTTTTTCTTTGGAAGCCACATGTGTAGCCTAATCCCTTCTTTGATTGATCTTAAATTCGATACAAAAATTAAGTGAGTAAGGAGTTTGAAAAAGAGAGGAGAGAAGGTGAAAGTGAAGCCCCTAAGTGTTAGCTTTTGGAGTTCAAAAAACTAATATGTGTTGTGGTGGGGATTTAAGTAATGAATAGGATAAAAGTTAGTTCAAATTGAATGAGCTATGCATAAAATCCTCCCACCATAGTGTATGTAAATGAGCTTAATAAGATGGGGTGAAAACAAAATAATGGGTAGATAAAAGTAGTGTGATTTGGTTGTTAGAGTGGTTTTAATTGTATAATGTAGTGTATTAAAGTGCTTATAGAAGTGAGGCACTATTCTTATCCAAAATAGTTCCTACCCGCCCCCTAGCCTACATTACAACCTGGGAAAGACCTAATTGATCCTAAGTTCATCATTCTGATATTAATGTACTACACTATGGGAAAACCTATGGGTCATTGTGTGTAACTTTTGAATTACTTGTGAGAGTGAGTGTAACTTGATTCTTATACCCATTATGATAAATTGCATTATTGTGAGTGATTATGGATAACTGTCATATTGTGAGGAGCACAAGTTTGATAAATTTGGGTGATTTATATGATGTCCTTGATTGATCAACATGCATGAGTTTTCCTATTGCTGAGTCAATTCTTTAGGCTAGGATGTTTTGAAGTATTATTCTTGAGCTTTCAGCTATGTATAACATGCGTAGTGTAGAAACTTGCATTCTGTGTAGTCATTGTATTACTAGCTTGAGTGTCTTTATAGTGGTAGTAGTGTAGATTCTCCTCATATTATGATGCTTATAGTAAAGGTTTGTTCAAGGACGAACAAGGCTTTAAGTGTAGGGTGGTGATGTTGGGTGTATTTATACACTTTAGCATTTCGTTTCTAGCTTATTTGGCCTTGTTTTGAGTGCAGTTAGTGTTCTTAATGTGTTAATGTTATATAAATAATCATTTAAGTGTAAAATGCTGTGATTAAAATGTTCAAAGTGTTTTCCAAAAACATTTGCACTTAATTGAGTCATTTAGAGTCTAGTCGAGAAAATTAGTCTTACTAGCTTAAGCTAGTTGTCGCCTTAGTAGATCTTGATGGATTATAACATGTATAATTAGTTCCTATTAGTTAATTGAGTAATTATTTGAGGAACAACTTGTTTAAAGTGTGCAACGTTCAATTAGAATTAGCGAAGAGTCAACAATACGTATTAGCATAAAGTGGTCGAGACTAGCACTTGGATTGAGCTTTTAGCTTGTTGTTCTTGAAAAGTTGATGTATTGAGCTCTAATTCATGGTTTTTGATATTGTAGGGTCTTTTTGGAGTTGATTATGGTGGTTAATTAATGTGTAATGAGATGGAATTCAATGAAAAAGAACACTACGAGTCATGGAACAAGAAGTTGGACGTGGAACACTTAAAATATATTTTTGATACAATTTCCAGTAGTAGCATATAGATATGACCGCAACACCTGTTGTACATCAGTTCTCCCATTGATTAGACAATATTTGAGTAGAAACTTCCATAGGTTGCCCATGATATGGGTGCATAATCTCCTCCATTGTGGCGGAGTTGAGCATGTGGTGCCCCTTAGATAGCCATGCTGCCATGCATGTGTTGCCTGTAACATTTTAGGGCTTATATGCCTGTGGTGCCTACTTTATTCCCATGATCAAATACACATGAAGTCCTACTCCTAGACAGGTTGTGATTGGGTAATTATAAATATAATACAACATACACATTAGGGATCATCTTTGATCAAATCTAGGAACGTGATAAAATATTAAGGGAGTTGCTACACTTCTTGTTAGATTTTTTTATATTATTTATTTAGCTTTCTTTTATATTATATCATGTATTCAACCTTTTGGATCATGATTATAACTATGAGTGTCTGGAAACTCCCTTTCTGGGGTTAAAGCCATGAACATGAGTACTAATGTTTTGGATTAAATTTGTTTAATTTTCTTATCATTATTGGTTTTTATTCTTGATTTAATTATTTGATAGATTTATCACCTGGAAAATACATCTATTTTCACCCTTGTGATCTCAGGAGAGGAAATTGGGAGATAGAACATGGGAATAAACAAAGTACGGTTTGTATTCTTTTATCAAATAAGGAATTCAAATTACCGTATAGGATAGGGATTACTTATATTCCTTACTTGATTCTCACGTAGGATGATAGATTAAAGAATTTTATTGGATTATTACATCCCCACTCAACGATGTAGTTATAAGGTCCAAATTGGTAAACAGTTAGAGGTTGGGAGACCATGATTATGTAATTAACCCTACGAATCAACAATCAAGATAAGCAAGTTAAATAATGAAGTTCAATAACATAGTATGATTGTTCGAAGTGCTTTAACCCTGTGCTTTAATCCATTGATTGTTTCAAGACCTTATGTTACTCATTGTTTACTTTATTTACAATTTACAATATTTCAAACTATTTTTGGTTACGCTTGCATATATTAGATCTAAATTGTAAACTAGTATAGAATCATTTTTGAATCAAGTCCTTATGCAATCGATACTTAGCTTTCTTTAAGGCCACTTTACTACTTGGTGGACCAAGTACACTTGCGAGAGCACTTAGGTACTGTCAAAACCCATAAAAATGAACTACCAAATAGATGTTAACAATAATAACCCACACACACTTTAACCCCTATTCACTTATATCTCCAAGAGGGAGATGTAGCTACACATAAGATAAATAAGCTTAGATATTCCCATAATCTCCATTGAAATGACTTGTAGAAGATTAAGTGAATGTTACTTCAAACTTTGCACTCCAACAAATTAACAATGGAAGTAAGCTATTCCTCCATTTATAAGGTTTCCAATGTATTCTTTACCCAAAATTTATACAATATTTTCTTCTCCAAGTATGGAGGCTATGAACTCAAGAGCTAAACCAAAACAATTTGGGAAAGATGGAATATGATCAATAATTCAAGGGTTTGAGTTGTTTTGTCAAAAATAGGATTAGACACATGCATTTCCAAATTCTCCCTTGGGCTAAACTCTTCTGCTAAGCCGCGATCGCACCATCTTGGCCATGACCGCGACCTTTGTGACCGTGGTTGATTGACCCTACTTTACTGCCATGATCGCGGTCAGCAAACTGCTATCACGGTAACTAAGATCGTTCTGCTACAGATCTTCAGTTGTAATTTTTTGCTCTCTTTTTGATCATTTTAAGCTCCAATCCACATATTTCTATCTCCTTAACTCTATGCCTACAAAGTGTGGATGTTAGTGCATTTAATCACAATTATGTCTCATTTATACATTCAAAACATGGTAATGTGCACAAATGATGAGTGCGAATAGGTGGTTAAAATTACCACTCATCAACACCCCCAACTTAAATGCTTGCTTTCCCTCAAGCCACACCACCCCTTTCTTTGAGACACAACCATCTATGCCCAATCTTTATGCCTTAAAGATCACAATGACCTCAACTTTAGTCCTCACCACAAGTAGATCATTCTACATGTGCTAGGATAGTTTCACCATACCCCTCATTATAAAATTGCAATATCTAAGGATGCATAAGACTTTAAAGAGTAACCAATCAAAAAGAACTAATAGTCTAGAAATGGCTTCCTTTTGACCACAACTAGGCTATACTCCATTTGTATCATTGTCCTGGAGGTAACCCAATCACCCATCTCAGCTTGTTCACATGCCATCCTCTCAAGAAAAAGAATTCCACACACAAACTACCAGATATGGAACATGGAATTTTAAGTGAAAACTCTCTCGCTCACAAAATAAATCTCTATGCAATGTGTCATACCATAGGCTTGCCCCTATTTTCAATCACCACTAAAAAGAAAGTAAATGTTTGGAGATCTCAGATAACTTTCTAAGCTTGTAACATTGGTTCTGGTTAGGGTAGGATATCATTTGAAAAACAACATGGCTACTCCATTCCTTGAACATTTATGTCACATTATTCAATCTGTCCTTTTTACTATGGGTCACTCTTTTTTGTTTTCTCTTTTTTAGCATGCCAACCTTTTGCTTTCTTTATTCACCCATTTTTATTTCTATTTTTTTTCTTACAATTTTCATGCAATTCTTTCCTTTATTATATCCTTTCTTTTTTCTATTCCTTTATTTTCAATATTTTAGGCATATTCGGTATTTCACTAACACTTTGTGGCCCCAAAATTTTTTCCATCAACTTTTACCACTCCCAACTTAGGCTTTTAGCCTCTATTTGTATTCTAAAGTTCAAGGAGGGTAGGTTTTAAAAGAGGAAAAAAAATAGAAGGGTCATGACTTGTAATGTCTTTTCCAAAGAAAAATCCAAAGGCTCAAAATGGGTAACTAGGAATTGCATTCAAGCGTGGGCAGGCTTCTTAGGATAAAGTGGGTTTCCAATGCCAAAAGATGGCCTAAGATCATTTCTCCAACCAAATACAATTGACATTATCTTTGAAAGACTAATGGGGAAAGTTCTAGATAATACAATATACAAGAGATAAATTCAAATAGCTCACCACTTATGGCATGCAAAAATTATCCAAGGGAGCTCAAATGTCCCTCCCGCTAGAGAAAAAATTGGAGTATCTATTTCTATTCACAAGTTACAAATTTACGAAGCCTCAAAATGAGAAAAAGTTTTGTTACAATATTGCTCACATCCATGCCCTTGATTTTCAAAAAAAAAAAATTGGTCGGAGTGGGTTTCTTGTTTTGTATTAGCATCACACACAAATTGCTAAAATTGGTTCCAACCAAAGTCTTATTCTCACATTTTGGCTCAAAATGGGCAAAACACTTATATGGATACTCAGACTTTGGCAATGGCATATAACATGATCCCAAATTTAGAATTTACAATGCCACAGGTACTTAGACTTCCTTTGCTTTCATGACATTTATGCTACAGGTACTCAGAATTCCCTACACCTACGTCTCAAAATCCAAAACACGATGTTTTACCCTTAAGAATGTCGTCACCAAATCTATCATAGGGCAAAGCTAGTCATGAATCACCAAAATCAATAATAAAGCTAAAGTAAAAAAAGAAAAACTAAAACTAGAATAAAACATGATAATCCATAAAATGTGGGAACCACCACAGTGCCCAACAATGTGGCATCTCAAAACAAAATAAAAATAGTATCCAGAGTGTCATCCCAAAACAATACCAAAAGACATATCCAGCAATAATTAACACAACATAAAATAGAAGGCACCCACAACCAAAAAAAATGCAGTGTCCTCACTGCATGTGCAATAAAACAAGAGTAAGAGGGGTCTCCCTAAATTTACATCAAGAGCTATCCTCTCCCGCTGACTCTGCATCATTACCAGCATCATCATCAAAAGACAAATCCGA
The DNA here is from genome assembly GCF_002878395.1 of Capsicum annuum. NCBI lineage: Eukaryota > Viridiplantae > Streptophyta > Magnoliopsida > Solanales > Solanaceae > Capsicum > Capsicum annuum. The sequence goes on along the minus strand of NC_061121.1, from coordinate 60,385,937 downwards.
AAATGACTCGTCTTCACTATCCAACCTAGGTGAAGGTAATCGATGATTGGGATTGAACACCTTGAAGATGACCTTCACCCCTTTTCATAACTACTTGAAGAATTTATCTCTATTCTTTACTTTCTTTACCATCTTCTCATGCGAATCCCTGAGGTCCTCGTATTCTCCCACAAAAGCTGAGTAGGCTCTCTCCAATTTGGCAATAGTGGATCCCTACTTCATCTGCTCCTCATGGTATATTTCATAATCTAATCGAGTCATATAGGAGTGGCGACGTAACACCCCATAAAATTCTAAACTTAAATAATTCCATTAAAGCTTGAAAAGAGGTCCCAGACTTAGAAATTTCAGTTAAGTGTTTGGACTTAGAATTATTTTAGCCTTCATAAGTTGGCAATCCTATTTTATGACCCTTATGACCTTAAAATATCGATTTTTTACGTTGATTCATGATCAGTAATGTTAGTAGGTCACTTCGGGTGAGTTTTGGGATTTTCAAACCTCATTTGAACTATGTTCGGTGACCAAAATAGTAGGTCGACAAATAATTTTCCACCATCTTTCAATGGAATTCAAATAAACCAACACGGACTCGACCCGGTCGTTGGTCATATCATTGATGCCACTCACATGGCGTGTCAGTCTGCATGTCATTGGACACTTTTCAGTCATTAAAAGCCCGCATCCAGAAGAGTATTTGGGGCACTATCCCACCCGTTTTCAGCCTCAAAACATAAAATCAAATAACCCTAGAGGCTAAATTGCTTACTGTCTTCCAAATTCTCTCAAATTTACTCTAGAACAAATGCTAGGTATTTTAATTTTGAGATCAAATCTTTAAGAACAAATCATCAGTCTTTACGAATTCAAGCATCAAGGTATGCGAAGTGTTCATCCAAAGGTTTTCTTCCATCGTTAGAGTTCAAGAACCTCTTTTAAAACATCACATTTATTGAATTCAAGAATTCCACGTTGGGCTTGTATGTATTCATGATTATGATATGAATTGAGTTTCTAATTTATGATATATTACAAGATTTATGTAAATTTATTTGACATGTGTGTAGTATTATGTGAATTCATGTTAAAGCCCTTGAATTTGTTAGTTGGAATTGGAAATCATGATGCCTATTTGTTGATTAGTATTATGTGCATAGATTATGTTCCCTAAGTATTTGATAAATGGCTCATATGGATTAAATGGGGAAATCATGACATTCTAGCAAATTTACAAGCTTATATCTTATAAGTTTTTGATAAATATCTCTATGAATGAGTTATGAATAGTATAATGCTTTTCAAGAACATGCTATGCTTTATTTTTCATGTTATCGAGTCATATGGGTATCTATTACCCTATAGTCTAGCTAGTTATCTAGAATTATAGTAGCTTCAGAATAGTTTCAGTGGTGTCATGTACAGTAACATTTAGTTAGTACAAAACTAAGTGTATCCAGTTAGCAAATAGAACTCAAAACATTCAATCAGATTACATTACTCAGTGAACTAAGTCTAGTTCTGTCAGTCAACACAATCATTAACAGTTCAGTCTAGCCTAGAAGATTTTAGAAATCAGTTCAGTGTCCATACAATTGGGAGTAGGATTCAACACCGAGTTAACCCAGGGATGGGGGAATTTCTATCAGTAAAGGGTTTGACCCTTATTAGAAATCCCTGTATTGCAGAACTACATAGTCAGTATAGGTTGAGATGTCTTTCTGTCAGTCTAGGGTTGATACATCTTGCACAAATTTTCTAGCCAGCGAGGGTTGACGAAAGAGCTTCCTATCAGAGAGGGTTAACTCATATACATTGTTAGTATCCCTTGGCAAGGTGCTAACACCCTTCTAACTAGGGTCATAGGTTGGACCCCAACTTGGTCATACTTAGGATATTTCGGTTAGATGAACACTGTCACAGTTTCAGTTTCAGACTCAATATAATACCTTAGTTCAATTTTGAAATCATGACTATTAGACATAGTCACCCAGCTCAGCATAGAACTCATTTCAGTTCTACAAAATTTTGACTATCAGAAATAGTCACTCAGTATACAGTAATTCAGTATCATTAAACTCAAATATCTGTCATTTAGTTATTAGAATTTAGTACCCAGTGTTAACATGAATCTCAATTATAGCATATGTAGTTATGAGCATATCATTGCATATTCTGTATTTACAGTAGTATCAAATATATATATATTCTTTGTTAATTGTATTCATGTCACTTAGTCAGTTATTGTCGATGCATATGAACCCATGCATACCAACCTACCTCACTAAGCATACCAGTACATTCAAAGTACTGACGCATACCATTCTTTTGCGCTATGATGTCTTATATCACAGGCTCAGATGCATTGTCTCCTGACCGTGCCTAGCAGCCCAGATCATCTTAGTGGTGAGTCCTTATAGTTTGAGCATAAAGTTGTTATTTCAGAATTTTCAATATATATTAGTAGTGGGAGTTAGTTAGGGATTTGTCCCATCAATTATATTTCCAGACAGTTCAGTTAGAGGCTTTTCAGACTAGATTATTTCGGATAGACGTTCAGATTCTAGTTTTTCATTATCGGTATTTCATGTTCGGCTATGAACCTTATGTAGATATCATCCCATTTTCCACAATTTCTTAATATTATTTTTTATTTAGATACTGCAGTAGGTACTAGTCATGGGTTAACTTATGTTTTTTCAGGATTATAAGCACCGTGTGACATCCGGGGTGCAGACTCGGGGCGTTACAAACTTGGTATCAGAGCCTACGGTTCAACAGAGTCCTAGAAAGTTTGAATCCACATATAGTAGAGTCTTATACATGGGTGTGTAGAGCGCCACACTTTTGGACAAGAGGCTATGAGATATTTTAGGTAAAGGTTTCCCTTCTTTCAGTATTCATATCATGTGAGTGAGCATGAGCTCATGTTAGACTCACAATCTGATCCTTTCTTACTTCTATTTACAGAACATGCCTCCTAAAAAGAACAATGGAAGGAGAACAAGAAATCAACCAGCACCTCCGCCCATTCAGGTAGATCCCTTGGATGAGCATGTATCCCACACAGAATTCAGAGCAGCTTTCACTAGTCTAGTGAATTCTGTGGTAGCCCAGAATAAATGACCAGCATTTATTTTGGCCAACCCAGTGGCTAATACCACTACAACTAGAATTTGAGATTCACCTAAATGAACCCTCTAGCCTTTACCGAGTCTAAGTAAGATGAGGGCCCACAGGAATTCCTTAATCTAGTGTAGAAAGTCGTAGAAATTATGGGGTGACAGTCAGTGAGAGTGATGAGTTTGCCATATATCAGTTGCAGGATGTGGCTCACTCATGGTTCAAGCAGTGGAAGGCAGAGAGGGTCAATGATGCATGACCTATAGAATAGAAGGAGTTTGTCGCTGCTTTTCCTAGATAGGTTCTTCCCACTGGAGTTGAGGAAAGCAAAAGTTTTGGAGTTCATTAGTCTGAAATAGGGCAACATGACAGTGAAAGAGTATCCTCTCAAGTTTACTCACTTGGATAGATATGCCCCTCATGTGGTAGAAGATAGCAGATCTAAGATGAGTAAGTTTGTATTTGAGGTGTCTAACAGTATGGTCAAAGAGTTCAGGATCACAATGCTGATTAAGGAGATGGACATATCCAGGCTCATGGTCCATACTTAGCAGATAGAGGAGGCTAAGAATAAAGAGAAGGAGAGGGATACCAAGAGAGCTAGAAAAGGTAGCTTCAACTTCACCCAGCCTATGTTGGAAGGTGGAAATCATTCTCAGTTCCATCCAAAATCCTCCATTCCAGCTCTGTCCTCAACTAGTGCTCCAGTGCCAAAATTCAGAGATGGAATAAAGATAGAGAACTAGGCCCTAAACCTCAGGGTAGTGTTAGCAGTGCTCGAACAAATCCCCTTTGTCCAAAGTATGGAAAAAACCACCAGGGTTTCTGTAGGGCTAGATGTAATGTATGTTTTGGTTATGGCAAGCCAGGCTACAGATTCAGGGAGTGTACTCAGTTGGGTTCACAGAATCAACATAATCGTCCTTTAGCTCAGTTTGGTTTCTCGAATCAGTAGGGTGCCATTTCCAGTGCCACCAGTGGGCAATGCCCAAATAAGATTTATGCACTTTAGTCCTAACAGGATCAGGAAAGTTCTCCTAATGTGGTCATTGGTATGTTATGAATTTATCTTTCACATGTTTATGCTTTGCTAGATCTAGGAGCTTCTTTGTCCTTTGTAACTCCTTATATAGCTATTGAAATCAGAGTCAATCCAAAAATCCTAGTAGATCCTTTCTTAGTATCTACCCCAATAGGTAAATCTATTATAGCCCGAAGGTATACAGGAATAGTTCGGTTATGGTATCGCAGAAAGTCACTTTAGCAGACTTAGTAAAATTAGAGATGACCTATTTTGATATTATTCTCGACATGGATTGGCTTCATTGATGCTATGCTTCTGTTGACTGCAGAAATAGAATTGTCCATTTTCAATTTCTGAATAAACCTGTCCTTGAGTGGAGGGGTAGTACTTCAACACTTAGGGGTCAACTTATTTCTTAGCTTAGGGTGAGGAAAATAATATCTAAGGGATTTTTATATCATCTTATTCAAGTTCAAAACTCTAGTATAGAGACCCCTAATAATGAGTCAGTATCAGTAGCTTATGAATTTATTGATGTGTTTCCCGAAGATCTTCCTGGGATTTCTCCTAAAAGGGAAATTGACTTCAGAATCGACCTTCTTCCAGACACTCAGCCCATATCTATTCCTCTATTAAAATTGGCACCTATAGAACTCAAAGAGTTAAAAGAATAGTTGAAAGATCTCCTAGATAAGGGGTTCATTAGGCTCAACATTTCCTCGTGGGGTGTACTAGTTCAATTCATACATAAGAAAGACAATTCTCTTAGGATGTTTATAGACTACAGTCAGTTGGATAAAGTCACGATTAAGAACAATTATCCACTTCCCAGAATCGATGACTTATTTAACCAACTTCAGGATGCCAGTTACTTCCCCAAGATAGACCTCAAATCAGGCTATCATCAGTTCTGGGTAAGAGAATGTGACATTTTGAAAATATCTTTTAGAACTTGGTATGACCACTTCGAATTCTTAGTAATGTCATTTGGTTATACTAATGCTCCAACAGCTTTCATGGACTTGATAAACCACATGTTCAAGCAGTACTTAGACATGTTTGTCATAGTTTCCATTGATGACATTCTTGTCTACTCCTATAGTGAACATAAACATGCAGACCAACTTAGAATAGTGTTATAGACCCTTAGAGCCCATCAGTTGTTTGTCAAATTTAGTAAGTGTGAATTTTGGCTAAGGGTTGTAGCTTTCCTTGTCCATATAGTTTTTGGTAATGGCATTAGAGTTGATCCTCAAAAGGCCGAAGTAGTGAAAACTAGCCCAGACCCATTTCTCCATGAGAAATTAGGAGTTTCATGGGTTTAGTTGGAAATTATCGATGGTTTGTCAGAAGATTCTCATCTATTGCATCCCTCATGTCTAGATTGACTCAAAAGAAAGTCAAATTCCAGTGGTTATATTCTTGTGAGATGATTTTTCAAGAGTTGAAGACTCGACTCACTACAACCCAAGTTTTGACTCCACAAGATGGTTCAGATGGGTTTTTGGTATATTGTAATGCTTCAAAAGTTGGTTTGGGGTATGTTTTGATGCAGAGAGGTAAGATCATAGCCTATGCCTTTAGACAGCTTAACCCTCATAAAAAGAATTATCCAACTCATGATCTTGAGTTAGTAGTTGTTGTATTTACTCAAAGATTTGGAGGCAATATTTGTATAAGGTACATGTAGATATGTTGACAGACCATAAAATCCTACAGTATGTGTTTTCTCAGAAAGATCTGAACCTGCGTTAGAGGAGGTGGTTAGAGTTGTTGAAAGACTATGATATAAGCATCCTTTATCTTTCGGGCAAGGACAATATAGTAGCTGATGCTCTCAGTAGGATGTCTATAGGTAGTGTTACACATATGGAGGATAATAATAAGAAGTTAGTTCAGGAAGTTCTACATCTTGCCCGACTAGGTGTCTGCTTAGTTGATTTAGCAGAAGGAAGTATGTCGGTCCTAAATAGTTCAGAATCATCTCTGGTTTCCAAAGTAAAGAAAAAGCAGGACAGAGACCCCAATTTAGTAAAGTTGAAAAAGTCAGTTAGAGATCAGAAAGTAGAAGTTTTCTCCAAAGGCACCAGGGTCGGTTATGCATACAAGTTGTAGATGACTTGATGCAACAAATTCTTACAAAAGTGCATAGTGTGCGTTACTCAATTCAACCATGGGCCACTAAGATGTACCATGATTTATAGGAGGTTTATTGGTGAAGTGGGATAAAGAGAGACAATAAAGAGTTTGTGGCTAAGTGCTGTACATGGCAGCAAATTAAGATTGAGCACTAGAAACCTAGTGGTTCCATGCAAGATTTTAGTATTCCCACATAGAAGTAGGAGGAAGTGACCATGGACTTTGTGATGGGTTTGCCTTGTACTCGTTGCCAGCATAATTCTATCTGGGTCATTGTAGAAAGGATGACCAAATAAGCTCACTTTTTATTAGTTCATACCTCTTATTCAGCTGAGGATTATACCAAGATCTATGTTAGAGAGTTGTTTAGATTGTATCGAGTTCCGTTGTCAACTATCTCAGATAGAGGTACCTAGTTCACCTCTCATTTTTGGAAAGCCTTCCAAAAGGGTCTTGATACCCAAGTTCACCTTAGTACAACCTTCCTTCCTCAGATAGATGGTCAAGTAGAGTGGACCATTCAGACTTTGAAAGCTATGTTAAGGGTGTGTGCCAATGACTTTAAGGGTAGTTAGGATGACCATTTGCCATTGATTGAGTTTGCATATAATAACAGTTATCATTCTTGCATTCAGATGTCTCCATTTAAGGTGCTTTATGGGAGGAGATGTAGATCTCTCATTGGTTGGTTTGAAATGGGTGAGGCCATAGTGGTAAGGCATGACTTGGTATTTGATGCCTTAGAAAGAGTTTAGTTGATCAGGGAAAGGCTTAAGACAACTTAGAGCCAACAAAAGTCGTATACAGATGTGCGAAGGAAGGATATCAAGTTTGAGATTGGTGTTTATATGTATATGCAAATCTCTCTTACAAAGGAGTGAAGAGGTTTCGAAATAAGGGGAATCTTAGTCCCCTCTATGTCAGTCCTTATCGAGTTCTCAGTCGTTTACAAAATGTAGCTTATGAGCTTAAGTTTTCTTCAGACTTAGCTTCAGTACATCCAGTGTTTCATGTCTTCTTGGTTAAGAAGTTCATAGGTTACCTAGTAGTTATAGTCCCTATAAAGGTAATAGATGTTTAGACTAGTCTCTCTTATGAAGAGATCCCAATAGAAATCCTTGATCATCAGGTTCGTAAACTGAGGAACAAAGATGTTCCGCTAGTCAAAGGTCTTTGGCAGAATTAGTCCTTAGAGAGAGATACTTGGGAAACAGAAGCAAATATGCGGACCAAGTATCCTCACCTCTTCTCTGAAAACTCAGACTCAGCTTAAGGTACTAGTCTTTTTTAGATTTTCTTAGTTCTATGTTCAGTTGCAGTTATAAATTTGGTATTCATTACCATTGGATATCGTCTTCATGATAGTCATGCATTCATGAATTAGTTCAACTATGTACTGATGCATCAGATATGCATCTTTAGTTTGAAAACACTGCTTATCAGTAGTTTCAATCAGGTATACCATGCATCAGATATGCATGTTCAGTGTGTAAGCTTAGTCTATCAGTGTTTCTCAACTTAGTCAGTCTCATTCGAGGACGAATGTTCCCAAGGGGAGATATTGTAAGACCTTGCAAAATTTTAAGTTTAACTCAGTCCGTTAAATCTTTAAAAGAAGTCCTAGACTTAGAAATTTTAGCTAAGTGTTCATACTTAGAATTATTTTAGCCTTCATAAGTTGGCAATCCTATTTTATAACCCTTATGACCTTAAAATATCAATTTTTAGGTTGATTCATGATCAGGAATGTCAGTAGGTCACTTCGAGTGAGTTTCAAATTTTTTGGACCTTGTTTGAACTATGTTCAGGTGACCAAAATAGTAGGTCGATGTGATCTTGATGCATCATGTTTCCCATTCTGTCTACAGATAATTTTCCCCAGCTTTCAGTGCAATTCCAGAGAACCAATGTAAACTCGACACAGCGTGTTGGTCATCGCGTTAATGCCATTGATTCGGCGCGTTGGTCTGCGCATCAATGGACACCTTTTTAGTTATTAAAATCCCGCATCCATAGGGGTATTTGGGTCATTATTCCACCTTTTTTCATCCCTAAAATATAAAATAAAATGACCCTAGAGGCTAAATTGCTCACTTTCTTTTAAATTCACTTAAATTTACTCAAGAGCAAACACTAGGACTTTTAATTTCAAGAGAAAATCTTAGAGAACAAACCATCAGTCTTCATGAAATCAAGCATCAAAGTATGTGAAGTATTCAATCAAGGGTTTCCTTCCACCCTTGGAGTTCAAGAACATCATTGAAAACTTCAAGTTTATTAAATTCGTGAATTCCATGCTGGGCTTGAATGTATCCATGATTATGATGTTAATTGGGTTTATAATTCAGGATTTATTACAATCTTCATGTAAATTTATTTGACATTTGTGTGGTATTATGTGAATTCATGTTAAAGCCCTTGAATTTGTAAGTTGGGATTGGAAATCCTGATGCCTACATATTGTAGTATTATGTGCATAGATTATGTTCCCCAAGTGTTTCATAAATGACCCATGTGGATTAAATGGGGAAATCATGACATGCTAGCTGATGTACAAGCTTATATCTTACAAGTGTTTGATAAAATGTCTCTATGAATGAGTTATGAACATTATAATGCTTTTCAAGATCATTCTATGTTTTATTTTTCATGTTATCTAGTTTAGGGGTATCTAATACCCGACAATCTAGCTGTTTACCTAGAATTATGTTAGCTTTAGAATATTCTCAGTAGTGTCACGTATAGTAGCATTCAGTCATTATAAAACTCAGTGTACCTAGTTAGCAAATAGAACTCAAAATATTCAATCAGATTATAGTACTCAGTGAACTTAATCTAGTTCAGTCAGTCAACATGATTAGTAGCAGTTCAGTCTAGCCTAGAACAGTTTACAAATCAGTTTAGTGTCCATTCAGTTGGGATTAGGATTTAGCACCGAGTGAACCTAGGGATGGGGGCATTCCTATTAGTAAAGGTTTTGACCTTAGTAGCAATCCCTGCATTACAGAACTACGTACCTAGTTTAGGTTGAGATGTCTTCCTGCCATTTTAGGGTTGATCATTTCATATGAGTTTTTGTGCTAGCGAGGGTTGGTGAAAGAGCTTTTTGTAAGAGAGGGTTAACTCATAACCATTACTAGTATCCCTTGCCAAGGTGCTAACACCCTTCAAACTAGGGTCACAGGTTGGACCCCTACTCAGTTGTACTCGAGGTATGTCGGTTGGATGAACACTCCCACATTTTTAGTTTTAGACTCAGTATAAAACCTTAGTTCAATTTCAAAATGAGGACTATTAGACATAGTCACGCAGCTCAGTGTAGAACTTAGTTTAGTTCTACAGAATCAGGACTGTCAGAAATAGTCACTCAGTATACAGTAATTCAGTATCAGTAAAATCAGATATCAGTCATTTAGTTATCAGAATTCAATACCCAGTGTTAACATGAATCTTAATTACACCATCTGTAGTTATGAGCATGTCATTGCATATTCAGTATTTATTGAAGTGTTAGATATACATATATTCTAAGTCAGTTATATTTATGTCACTCAGTCAATTATTGTTCAAGCATATGAACCTATGTATACCAGCCTACCTCACTTAGAATGCTAGTATATTCAAAATACTGACACATACCTTCCTTTTGCTCTATGATGTCTTATATCATAGGTTCAGATGCACGGGATCCTAACCGTACCTAGTAGCCCAGATCACCATCAACAGATTTAGTGGTGAGTCCTCATAGTTCAAGGATAGAGTTGTTATTTCAGTATTTTTAGTATATTATTAGTAGTCGGAGTTAGTTGGGGACTTGTCCCATCAACTCTGTTTTTAGATAGTTTAGTTAGAGGCTTTTCAGACGAAATTATTTCAAACAGACATTGAGATTCCATTTTTTCATTATCAGTATTTGATGCTCATATGTGAACCTTATGGCAATATAAGCCCATTTTTTTCAATTTCCTTATTATTATTATTATTATTATTATTATTCAAATATTGCAGCATCTACTAGTCATGGGTTAGCTTGTGGTTCTTCACGATTATGAGCACCGTGTGACGTCCAGGGTGCAGACTCGGGGCGTTACAGGCTAGCGATGGAGGACTCTTTGGGTCCCTAAGGCACTCTAGAAACTAGATATCTGACCTCTCGTATCTGACCTGAGATTTGATCGAGGGGGTTGGTTGATAAATATCTACAGGAATCTATGTCCTCTTGGGCTAATTTTTTGGAGTCCATCTTGTTTTTCTTACTTTGACCCGGGGAACTCTCACCTATGAATATAAGTGGGAAGATATGGGGGCCTTGGAGCACTGATGTATTTATAATATATTCCTTCACCTGTTCTCTCCTACATAGCTCAGTAATAAGGGACGGGAAGAGAAGATGTGTACCTCTATGGTTCTTGAAATACCACCACTCTAAGATCATAATCTCACCTACATTCAGAGTAATGCTAGATAGGATACAAGTCACCATCCAAGATCGCATATCTATGATAATGGTCATATGAGTGCATGGCGACACTCTACAGCAGATGATATTCAGCCTTAGCCTGGATTTAGCTATGAAGTCATTTATCAAATTATCTCTCTTGGTGATTGCCCAACGTACTTCTTTTCCCAAACATAGTATGTTTTCTATCTAGGTTCCTAGCTTGCATCTTTTTGCTTGGAATTTCCCCATGTCAGCATTCGGCATCCCATATACCTCATTAATCTACTATTCTCCAAAGTTTACTTGCTTGTTTGAATTTTCATTACTGGGTTTGTTAGAGAAACTACTCTAATGTTCATGTAGAACTCATGTACTCATTGCTCATTTGCATTGCAGGGGCCTGGGGAAAAACACATCCACCTGGTAGCTTTGAGTCGGGCTTGGAATGCTGGGAGCTTCTCCTCTACTTTATCAAGGTAAATACCCCTTTCTGGGAGTAATTTCATCCATGTTAGATTATCAAAGTAGAACATTTTGCATTCGGCAGCCATGAAACTGGTATTGTCAAAATCTCCCATATTTGAGGTTTAGAACCTATAATCAATGAAACTCAGATCATCATTAGCATTATCATACCTAAAACATGCCAAATAAAATAAGTAAGCTCATGCGGTAGCCTTATAGAAGGTTTTGGGGGTGGGAATTGATGTGAAGAAATTTTATTTCCTGCAAACCTTGTCCCCAACTATGGAAATCTTGAAGCATTGATTGTGATTGCGGTGCCACGATCGAGGTCATTGAGACCGCGATCGCGGTACCTAAGACCATATTTGATAGGTTTTGTACTTCAATCTAAATAAATACTTTTGACTCCAACTTTGTTTTCCTTCTAGGAATATCAACATTATAATCATAAAATTTGAGCCTAGAGTGATTTATCACAAACCCAAACTCAAAGGAATTAACAATGAACTCATTGGGGCATAAAAACATGGTGTACACGCCCGTTTCAACCATTTTAAGCCTAAATCTGGGTAGTCAAGACTTCCCCATTAGTGTGTACAACTACAATAGCTAACCACAATAATAATCATGAACTAACATGCATTTAGTAATAAAAGAATTAATTCAGGCCTCTCTCTAAACTATAAGTTCTAAAATGTAATTAAGTTAAACATCAGTGAGTTAGGACAACATACCAAGGTCGGATGATGCAAAAGGAATGAATGACACTTGGATATGCAATGTAAAGCCATAAAGTTGAGAGAATTTGAGTGAATTATAAAAGAGATAATTTTGGGTAATGGTTATTCGGATAGTTATTTAATATGATTTGACAATGATAGCTGTCCTATTTCTACGATTGTGGTCACATGGCTTCCGCAATTGCAGTGGCATGGATTGAAGTCGCAGTAATTGAGGCCAGACAACTGGGTCTCCTACACTTCTTATTAAGTCCAAATTGCTAATTTCACACGTTTCTTTTTCAAATTTAATCAAATTTCCTCTTAGCACCATTATTTCATGGATTACACATGCATAAACAAAACAAAAATCTACTCTACCATGTATGAATTATAAAAGGCTATGTGCCACTTTTTGTGGTATGATAGGGTGCCTCCCATCGAGCGCATAGTTTAACGTCGTAGCCAGATCTCTTCACCACTTCTTTTTTTGCTCTCACTTATAAAATTTGAATCTTTCTCACAGATTCTGTTCAATATGCAATGAGCTACAGAGGGGCAAAAGATTCAGATCTTCTAAGATGAGGCTTGGAAGAGGTGGTAAAATAGGAAGCAAGCTTTGATCTTACCATTTTGAAGATTTGAACCTTTTGGGCAACTTTTCATCAATTTAGCGGCTTGTCCACGTGGGTAAAGGTGTGCACATCAATAGGCCACTCTTGGTACATCAAAAGTCTTTTTCCTTGGCCTTTGATGGACGGGGTTCCATATGCTCTTTTGGAATGTCAAATTGAAAAATGTAGGAATCGTATTCCATCTCCCCACAATCCACCATTTGTCTTGGTAGATGGGTTCTCATCACTCCCTATACGATCGAGATGGTGGGTCCATCTATCTTTGAGAATCATAGTTACAATCTCTCTTGAAGTGTTGTACATCATAAATTAGACATGGGTCGTCATGATAGGATTTCCAACTACTGACATCATACTTTTTGGAAGATACCATAGAGAAAGTAAAATAAAATAAAAATCTACCCACAAAAGAAAATAAAAAGAAAATATATACAATCTTGAATTCAATAAACTAAGCTAAAATTCCAAACTAACTTCATACGCCAAATTGCTCCCTAGCAACGACGACATTTTTGATAACGCTCAACTTACATGTTAATTTAAGAGCAAGGTGGTCGTCGTCAATATATTTACCCAATTTAGAGTCCGGGTCGAATCCTCGAGGAATAATGTGAGTGACAATCAAGTTAGTTCAAAATAATAGATACTAGCTAAATTCAAGCCAACAGTATAAAAAAGATTAAAATGGGGGAGATAGGTAACTATATTAATGTCTCTTTTGGGTTTTTTCTAGTATAAATTCATGGCTATGAATAATTAGAGTTTTAACAATTATGCATAGATCTTGGGATTATGTGTTACTAAGGGAATGACATGTGGGTGTTAGTAATCAACATAAATTTAGTCGATCAAATATGGGTAGGTTCAGTTATAGATTTTGATGCTAGTCTTTAAATAAAACACCAAACTTTCACCCATTTATTCTTTCGATTACCTAACGGGTTTGTTTAACATTTGGTAACCAAACCTCAATTTAGGTATCCCTATTTCTAGGATAATACCCATGGTATAGTTAACATCACAATTATCCTTACTTATAAGATAGTGAAAATTTAGCAAACTACACACATAATTGTCTATCATTGCTTTGGTCTCCACATCCCTCTTTCAAGGATGATGTGAATTTCTAAAGTTCATCCAAAACCATTCTTTCAAAAATGACCTTGAGCTTTCTAGAGTTTTGAGATTTCACTCACCAAACCCATGTGGTATTTGGGGATTTCACCCATAAATCCCAACCAAGTTAGCATAGCAACAATAAAACCTATAAAAATAAACTACCAAATAATAACCCACACACACTTTAACCCTTATTCACACATAACCCCAAGAGGGAGATCTACCAACACATAAGATAAATAAGCATCGATATACCATAATCTCCTGTGAAATGACTTGTTAAAGATTAAGTGAATGTTACTTCAAACTTTGCATTCCCACAAATCAACAATAGAAGTAAGTTATTCCTCCACTTATAAGGTCTCCAATGTATTCTTCACCCAAAATTTATACAATACTTTCTTCTCCAAGTATTGAGGCTATGAACTCAAGAGCTAAACCTAAAAAATTTAGGGAAGATCGAATATGATCCATAATTCAAGGGTTTGAGTCTTTTTGTCAAAATTGGGATCATCCACGTGCATTTTAAGATTTTCCCTTCGGATGAACTTTTCTGATAAGCCACAATCACGCCAGCTTAGCCGCGTCCATGGTTATGATAGACATACATGATCGTGGTTGATTGACCCTACTTGACTACCACGATTATGGTTAGTAGACCGCGACTGCAGTAACAGAGGCCATCCTGCTCTAGGTCTTCAGTTGCACTTTCTTGCTTTCTTTTTGATCATTTTAAGCTCTAATCCATATCTTTATATCTCCTCAACTCTATGTCTGCAAAGTATGGTTATTAGTGTATTTAATCATAATTATCTCTTATTTATTCATTCAAAACAAAGTAATATGCTTAAATGATGAGTGCGAATGAGTGGTAAAATCACCACTCATCACTGAGTAACGCTGAGCTATCAAGAACGATCAGAAAACTACATGTTCAAACCTATGTTATTAGAAAACATAGTGCAAATAAAAAGTATATGGTCATTACTTTGAATATACTGGTATATGAGATGATGACTGGCTGAAATACATGAGGTAACTGTGCATGAATGCATGAACATATAATATCTGAGATGCAAGATTAAGCATAAATATGTTTCTAAAATAAATCTAAAATCTAAAAGACCAAAAGTTGTATAACTAAATGACTGAAAACCTATACACTTAGGCAGATATGAACTGAGATATGCTAAAATACTAACTGAAACTATAAGAGGTATCATATAACTGACATGTCCCAATTTTAGCTAATGAGGTCTAATCTATTATCTCAGTTGGAAAGTTGTCAGTAGCGTACCACAGTTACTAACACTAGCTATATGGATCTACTAGTCATGAGTCTTGAATGACTAGGGAGTCAGTCCTAAACTGGTAGGTGACCCCTAAGAGAATGTTAGTCCTAAACTGATAGGTGACATCATATAATCCTACATTAGTTACGTAGTTTTGGAACTTAAGGACTACTACTAAGGATCCAATCCTAACTGGAGGGTGTCCCTCTATCCCTAGGTTTGCTCATTGCTAAATCCTATTCTCAACTAAACTTAACTAAGTTTAACTGAACATTATTTCTGATAGTGCTCATCGTGATTATATCAACTAAGTAAATATTAATATTCATTGTTTAACTAAATCATTACTTGAAAATCTGAAATCATGTAAAACACAAAGGTATTGGGTGTTCATAACCCTCCTACACTGAATAATCGTAAAATAAAATACTAAAGCTTAAAATATTAGTATGGGATCATGGTTTCAAAGACCCAAACATAAAAATTTCATCAAACATATGATAATCATGAACTTTAACATGGTAATGTGTTAAGTATGAGGAAAACAACATGGATACATGGCTAAATTCATAAATTGGGGATTTAACGTGAATTCACTTGAATATGACATATAAAACTGACATTTAAAGCATGAAACAACATAACTTTTTATGGGATCATACATAAACATGAATTGAGTTTAAATTACAAGGGAATACACAAATTTAACCCATCTTGAACATAGGAAATTCCATAGTAAATGAAAAGCTCCATATTTAAATTAAAAAGAAGGTTTTTGGGCTCAATAGGTAAAAGGAACTCATTGATGAATACCCACATACCTTAATAGCTATAATCCTAAAGATTAATTGAGCTTAGAAGCTTGAACCCTTGATTTCTTGAGAATGAAGATTGGGTTTGTTCTTGAGGAAGAAGGAGGTTTTCTTGAGAGAAATATAGGTGAAAGGGGCAAATAATGCCCCTTTAGGGGTTCCAAATCAAGCTAAGAATGAGATAGGGTAAGGAAAATGACTCAAATACCCTTTGGGAACTCAAATAATAATACTATGGGGGACAGAGCCATGTGCCACACCTCTCTCTACATGGGAGAGATTAATGCATTATGTAGCTTACTCTAAGGGGGAGAGTAATGCATCTTAGAGCTCCTCACTATGGGAGAGAGCAATGCGTTATGACCAAATAATGTGGCTTCACTCTTTTAGCTATCCAAACACAACCCTAATCTCATCTAAAAATCCTGAAACTCACCTGAGACACACTTTTAACCTCTCTAACCATGAATTAACTTAAAAACCAACATTTTAGGGTCGAAAAGGCCAAACTAAAAATTCACAAAGTTTAGGGGTCTTGAAATGAATAAGTCCTCCACACTTAGTGATTTTTTCAAGCCTTGGACCCCTTAGGCATGAAACTAAGAGCTGAATCAAGCTTAGAATATTACGGGGTATTACAATTCAGCTTAACATGAGATTTACATACAGTATCCATGTTCTACCGCTTCCCAACTTTAGTTCTATTTATTCTACAAAAGTAAATATTTATAAAACTAAGGGTAGTGATTCACAAGCTTATCAGATTATGTTTCTTACTTATGTTTTTAGATACTTTAGCTTTTAGTCTATTTTAGTCTCTTGGTGAGTCTACTTGCACTTAGCATGTATGTCTTAAGATTATGTATCTATTCAGTTTTACTTATTGCATTCACCCGCACTTATTAAGTACATTCCAAATTATAGATTCATATACATGTCTATGTGTGACATTGTCTCATAATGTAGGTACCAGTTGTAGTGAATACATCATAATCAAATAGTTTGAAGCTTTTAGCCAACAGGTAATGAGTCTCCTATTTTGGGGACTCCAGTCAGTTTTAGTTCATGTACTAACTTGTTAATATTCATATGTATTTATTAGTGGTAGTTGGAGGAATGTCCCAACTATCTATAGTTAGCCTAGTAGAGGCTTCATAGATAGTTAGTCAGAGTCATTACATGTAATTCATGTTTTTTTTCTTCAGTTTTATCATGTTATAAACTCTATCAGTATTACATTTATTTAGACTTTCTGATGATCATGTTTTCGCTCAGTAAATTTGGCTTTTATTCTATTTAAATTAGTTTCTTAAGTAGTATGCCAGTTCATAAGTTAGCTTGGGATCACTTGTGGTCCCAATCTCTATATTACGACTAGGGGGTAGTCTGGAGTTATGACAAACTTGGTGTCAGAGCATAGATTTCAAGTGTACTAGGGTGTCTATGAAGTTGTGTTTAGTAGAGTCTTGCAAAATGGTATAGAGACGTCTATACTTCTCTTTGAGAGGATACATGTAAGAAATGTTTCCATTCATTCTTGTCTTAAATCGTGCAGTAGAGAGGTTCTCTAAGAAATTTGTACAGATTGTTATCTTGCTGTATTCATGCCAGTTTTGCCTTGTTTTTAACGTAACAGAAACAGTCAAGCTCAAATTCCTATAGATAAAGCTTTCTCAGAAAGTCCCCACAGATAGTTATGGAATTGCATATTTGCCGAAAAATGTATCCTATCAGTGCCCTTATGTTCTAAACTTTGAAAGTGTTTATTCTTATTCATTAAAATCGTGCATTAAGCTGAAGTCAGATATTCTCTCAGATCTTTTCTCAGAATTCTATGATAGCATATGGTCTAGAGTTAGAAGCATAAACCCAAAAGTTTAGCAACAGTAAAGTAGAGATAATGTTTGTCTAGATTTAGTAGACCTTATATCCATGGGGCTAGTTGTATGAAAGGTGAATCAGTAGGCTTGAAATAGTATATGTAAGAATTTATGTTTGTTGATTTAAAATAAAGTATGATGGTGAGGGTTTGATTTAGAGGTGTTCCTATGGTGTTATGGGATAGTAGTATTTCTATGTTTATAAAGTGTGTGTGCTTAGATAGTACCTTTGAGTTGTAAGTGCGAATGAGGCTTATAATGTAGCATGTGATGTTCTTACCAGCTAAGTTATGGGCTATAGGTTGTTGATGTTGGATGTTCAAGTAGAATGGTAATTCTTATGGTTTAGGGAAAATATAAGTTTAGAGATACGATATTAGTACGCTATGATGGAAGTAGTATGTTTTATAAAAGATTGGGAATATCCATGTTAAGTGTTAGAATCTTAGTTTGAATCTTTGATGATTGACCTAACAAAAAGAAAATTTGAAATTCTAGATTGTGTGAACTCAAGATATGGTGATACTCCCAAATATTCTAAGTTAGTAAGTGTTTAAGTTTTTATATGATGTCTATTGGGGCTATAAAAAGTTAAGAATTCTATCTCATAAGGAAGTACTACAGTGGGTTTTTTATGTATTGTTATTTCTGAACTCTAGAGTAAAGTGGTTTTGGTTCAGTTTAGAGTTTATTAAAGGGGAACATAGACTTAGAATGATGGCTTAAATCTAAAGGGGGAGACTATAGAACAAGGAACCAATCAGGCTCTCAGATTCTAGAGGTGATGCCAGTGTATTGTAGAACATCAGTAGGCAAAGAAGATGCCCGATCCATTCTCATCTCAGTGTGAAAACTTTTGTATTTCATTCATCACGATATCTACTTATGCCTTACATGTCAGCTCCATCATCATTGCTCATGTTTATGCACTTTCCATAGATTATGTATGCTTCTAGTTCCTAGTATAATGAGTTCTAGTTTGCTCAGTAGTACAAATTATATTCCATGAATTTATGAGCTCTTAACTCAGGTCATGCAGTTCATGACTCATGTACTCATGTTTTACAGTATGCTCAGTTCCCATAACTCATGGTGTACTCTTAATAAGCAACGAAATTCAGATTATGTCATATATATCCTTAGTTTTGGTCTCTGTAATAAATTTATGTCATTGATACTCTATTCCTCAAGACTCAGTTAAGTGTCAAAGTTAAGCATAGTATTCTTTCATGCTTTAGGTCCTTATGTTCTAACCTTTCAATAACCTTTCCTTATGTTAAGGTAGTGGTGATGAAAAATTGATGATCAATGGTTTAGATAGGAGAAGGTAAATGTTTCTTGCTGGGAAAATATTGTTGTATTCTTTTTTTAAGGCTATAAGTGTGAAGAAAATTTGAGGCAAAACTTTTGGTGTATGTCATGGCTAGTTGAGAAATCCATGTGTGTCTTCATAAGAGTAGTACAAGAAAGTTATTATTGATATGGGTTTAGAGAATGTGAGAAAGATACTTTTATGGGTGGTTGCCTAGAAGTTCGTATGTGGTTATAATGATAGGCTTAAATTTTTTGTGTTGGTATATAAGTGGATAAATTCTTTGTGTGTTAGTGAATTCCTAGTAAGATATTGAATTTAGTTGTTGAAGTGGTAAGAAGAATTTTTCTTGAGATGAGAGGTTGTTAAAACGCGTAGGGTATTGAATTTGTGGTTTAGACTAGGCCTATATTCCATGTTACAGAGTTATAGCCGTATTAAGATTCCCTACTCAAATATATTATTGAGATCATGCCCAAGATTCTTTTCTCCCTAATATTATTAGAACTTCTTGGAAAGAGTGTTGAAGAAATACTCCAGTTGAGTATGAACTTTCAGCATGAGTTAGTTCGCATAGCTAATAATTCAGATTAGAAATCAGATAAATAAGCTTCTGTGATTTTCTATCTCTCCATCTAGTTTTAATATCCGAAGTTTCATGAATATGGATATTCCATGAGGTAATTTGTTCGCATACAAGTAAGTTGCAAATTTAGTTCAGTCCAAGCATCATGTTTCAGATTCATTTATTTAGTCATGAGTCAACACATAGGTTTTCATTGCATGATCTCAATTTTTCAAGTATTCTATCTCAGACATTGTGATACCCATTGTACGACCTTGGTCTTATTATCTCATGATTCGTGCTTACATAATGTACTTGGCAATGCCATAAAGCCCCTTTCTTTTAATTCCTATACTATTTTGTTGGGAATAATTCCTAATGAGAAGTTACATACTTTATTCCCTCTATAGTAACTCTTAGGTTCTTGTTGCATCAGTTATATCTTTGTAGTTCTATATGTATGATTGTATCATGAACATTTCAAGTGAGTTCTAAAATCTTAGCATAAATCAGCTCCTTATAGTTAATAGAGTAAAGTTAGCTCAGAAATCAGTTTCTTGATAGAAGTTTTAATGTTTAATCTCAGCTACATCCTTTATAACCAGATGTCATGTGTACATTATTTCATAATTCTAATACTTCAATAAATTCCTATCCATCATTCTAGGATGAATGATTGCAAGGGGGTGATAATGTAACACCCCACATTTTGAGGGTAGACATTGAACCATCTTTCCTACGTATGTAAACTCTAATCCCATGATATATATTTGAATACATGTGTCATGATCTTTATCCTAGTGAGTGAAGTGCTTATGAGGTAAAAAATGTTCATAGAAATCACTTAGAGCAAAGTTGAGCTAAGAGCCTTTGATTCGGCCAAATGTTTATATTCGATTCTACAAGGGTCAACTTTGAACTTGTATAACTTTTTATACTGTAGAATTTTTCAGATCAAGACCCACCAAATGATAGATAATTGTGTTAGATTTTCAATAATACCAATTTTTCCTTAATTGATACCCAACCGAAAATTTAAGACCATTTTCATGAGAAATAGTAAGCCTCCACGATAAAACTACAATGCATAGGTCTTTACCCCGAAATAAGGGATGTAATGCGAAGGTTATTCCCACATTGGTTTAGGTTGCTACGGGCCAAGGGATAATTTGGTCCTTGCCGCTCAACCCCAATTATCCAAAATACAATTTAAAAGATCAAAAAGGGCATTATTTGCCCATCATCCTTAAAACAACTCATGTAAAAAACCTTCCCTCTCCCAAGAACAATAATCCAAGATTTTTGTCTAAGGAATTCAAGGATTAAAGCTTCAATTTCAAGATTTCTTTATGAATTCGTTCAAATAATGTATGTGGGGTTTTGAATAAGGTTAATCTTTCATCCTTGTGCCAAAATCCATTATTTTTAAGTTGAATTTATATGTTTTAAGTTAGAGTTCATTCCCATATCCTCATATGTTCAAAGCATAGTATTATTATGTGATTTAAGGGGCTAAAGAGCATAATAGCTGTACTTACTCCTATTTTAAACCACAAGTTTAATATTTTGTTTTGAATTTTGTGACTTTGATGAGAAAGTGTTACTCTTCTACGTTAAATATATCCATATGCTTAATTTAGGTACTATACTCATGCACTGAATTGTCTAATATTTTGAGTCCCTAAATTATGACCTATTACAATTTTAAGAGTTCTTATCGCATTCTTGCAATCATTGTTGGAGGGTTATGAACACCTGATATCTATTTGTTATTACATGTCTTTATTTTCAAGTTACTAGTCCGTCAGATCATGTTTTCACTGTTATATTCAAATTTCCATGTTTATGTAGAGCACTTATCAGTACAATATCATGTCATGTTTAGGAGTAACACTCTCTTTAGGGTCACCCACCAGTTTAGGACTGACACTATCTTAGGTGTCACCCGCCAGTTTAGGACTGACTTCCTAAGTCCTTTTGGACTTCAGATTAGTGGATCCATATTGCCAGTATTGGTACCCGTGGTAAGGTACTAACACCCTTCCAATTGGGATTACAGGTTGGACCTCAATTAGTTAAGATTAGGGCATATCTGTTACATGATAGATCCTACAGTTTCAGTCACTATTTAGTTTATCTCGGTTTAGGTTTGCTTGTCCAAGTAATTAGATTTTAGTAATTATTCATTCAGATTTATAGATTACTCATGTTATTCAGATCATGTCAGTACCTACTATACTTGGTCTTGCATTCTTAGATTTACATGTTCATGTTTTCATGCTTAGTATCCATACTTGACCCTCAGTACAGTTTAACAATCTATTCAGCTTTATATCAGATTTACATACAGTATCCATGCTCTACCTCTTCCTATCTTTCGTTTTATTTATTCTACAAAAGTAAAGATTTAAGAAACTAAGTGTAGTGATTCAACAACTTATCAGATTATGTTTGTTACTAATGTTTTACGATACTTCAACTTTAAGTTTATTTCAGTCTCTTGGTGAGTCTACTTGCACTTAGCATGCATGTTTTAAGATTATGTATCTATACAATTTTACTTATTGGATTCACCCCTACTTACTCATTACATTCTAAAGTATTGATCCACATATATGTCTATGTGCTATATTGTCTTATAATCAAGGTACCAGTTATAGCGTACACATCATAATTAGATAGTTTGCGGCTTTCAGCTAGCTGGTGATGAATTTTCCTATTTTTAGGATTCTAGTCAGTCGTAGTTTATGTAATATGTTGTTAATATTCGTATGTATTGATTAGTGGTAGTTGGATGAATGTCCCAGCTATCTATAGTCAGCATAGTAAAGGCTTCATAGATAGTCAGTCAGAGTAATTATATGTAATTCAAGTTTCTTTCTTCAATTTTATTAGATTGTACACTCTATCAGTATTATATTTATTCAGAAATTCTCATGATCATGTTTTCGCTCAGCAACATTAGCCTTTATTCAATTTAAATTAGTTGCTCAAGAAGTATGCCAGTTTATGAGTTAGCTTGGGATTAGTTGTGGTTTTGTAATACCCCGTATTTTTACCTAGCTTAAAATCATCCCAAAAATGTTAAAGACTTACTTTTAAAGATAAATCCACTTCAGGTAGAGTAGTTAAGGAGTGTAGGAGTGTGATGTTGATTAAGGAAATGGACATATCTAGAGTTATGGTCCATGCTCACCATATTAAAGAATACAAACTTAAGAAGAAGTAGAGAGAGAATAAAAGTGCCATAATAGGTAGTTATAGTTTTTCTTAGCCAGGGTCACAGGGTGGTAACCGTTATCAGCATAGCCAGAAGTTTTAAGTTCCAGCTCCTTCCTTAGCCAGTGCTTCAATTCCTAAGTTCAGAAACGATAATAAAGATAGGGCGCCAGACTCTAAATCTTAGAATAGTGTAAGCATTATTCACTCTAATCCACTTTGCGAAGAATGTGGTAAGTATCATAAGGATGTGTGTAAATCCAGAATAAATATGTGTTTCGAATATGGTGAGATAGGTCACAAGGACCGAGACTATCCTAAACCCAGTTCGCAAAGTCAGCATGGTCGTCCTTTAGCTTTGTCCGGTCGTTTGACTTATAGAGTACCAATTCCAGTGCTATCAGTAGGTAACGCCTAAATAGACTCTATGTACTTCAGTACCGACAAAATTAGGGAAGTTCTCCTAATGTAGTCACTAGTATGTTGCAGTTCTTTCACTTGTATGTTTACATTTCTTTAGATTCTAGAGATTCTTTTTCTTTTGTAACTTTAAGGTCAGACCAAATGTTAATAGGGCCTTTCCCAGTTTCCACCCAAGTGAGTCTATCTAACACAACCCGATAGTTACATAGGAACTACCCGATTATAATTTCTCAGAAATTCAGGGCTTCAGGGTTCTGGTAGTGATGCCAATATGTAGAAAAATTCAATAAGGGAAGATGATTCCCAACTCATTCCTACCTTAGTGCAAAGTTTTATACTTCAACCATCATGATACTTCTGCATGCTTTATGTTTCTGTCCATGAACACTACTTACATTCACACACTTTCCTTAGGATCGTATGCATTTTAAGTTCCTTGTATGAGGAATCCCAGTTCACTCAGTGTTACAGATCATGTTTCATGAGTACAAAAATTCCAGTCTCAGTTACGGAGTCAATTCAGTAATTAATATTCAGTAAAGGACTCAGATAGTCCTACAAAACTATGTCTTTTAGTTATCAATTACTTAGCAATCAGAATTCATTACTTTAGTACCAGTCTAAACCTTAGTTATCTAAAACTAGTATTCAGTCACAGCTACAGTCTTAGTAATAGTTACAATCTCAATAATCATCTTAGTTACAATCTTAGTCCTAGTCCAGCCCAGTAATTGGGTCGGTAACTTAATTTAGTTTTAAGTTTACTCAACTATAGCATACAATTATCAGTCACACAGTTGTCAGTCATCTAGTACCTCCATTTACAAGACAATTCAAGAATAGTGTTGTACTCTTGGTATTGCATTCTCAAATAATACAGTTACCCTCAATTCATGATCAATTATCTCATGTCACTCAATCAGTCCTTATCTCCTATGCATAATGCTCTGCAGTTGCAGTCTAATTATTCAAGGCTAAGTACAGTTCCATATTGCAGACCTAGTATTCAGCTATCAGTCATTCAATTATCAGATAAGTTAGAATGTTTACGCCTCCATGCTCAGCGCTCATGCGAATATTTTCAGTAGTCTCAAGTGAAGATGAAGTACTTCAGTTAAGCATAAGTTTTTAGTATAAGTTAGATCGATCATCCAGTAATTCAGTGAAGCAATTAGGCGACAAGTTCATATGGTGTGGTTTCCTATCTTTCCTCCTAGTCCTACTATCAAAAATCTCAGGAATATAACTATTCCAAGATAAAAAGTCCTAGTAGTTGCAAGATTAGCTCAGTTTATATATTATGTCTAAATTTTAGATCCCAGATATTTAGTCATGATTCAGTTAGTAGGTACCCTATGCATCATCCCAATTTTTCTTAGTATCTCAGTTAAGTCCGTATTCTTTAAGGGACATAATGTCCCAAGTGGGAGATTCTCTATAACCCCCGAGCTAACATGGCCTAAACCCTTTAATTTTTCATCGCTTAATGAATTTAGTTTGGAGGTGTGGATACTCATAAGTTGACCCTCTAGATCCAATATCAGTCGTAAGCCATGTACTCAATAGCTCAGTTCAGTTCACAATACCTAGTTCACGTCATTTGTTACAGACTCAACCATGTTTTCATGTTCCCGCTCATGCATGTTTATAAAGAATCTCGAGATGACGTTATAAATTTTTGTGTGTTTGAAAATCTCTACCATGAAGGGAGTAAAAAGGTTCGGAAAGAAGGGAAAGTTCAGTCCTTGATATGTTAGTCCTTTCAAAATTCTCAGTCGCTTTGGCAAAGTAGCTTATGATCTCGAGTCTCCTTCATATCTAGCTTCAGTGTATCCGCTCTTTCGTGTCTCCTTGGTTTATTAATGCATAGGTGACCCAGCAGTCATAGTCCCTATTGAGGGCATAGATATTTTTAAAAACCTTTTTTATGAAGAGATTCCAATCAAATTCCTTGACTATCAGACTCGTAGACTAAGGAACAAAGAAGTCCCTCTAGTTAAAGTTCCTTGGCGGGATCATTCCATTAAGGGAGCTACTTGAAAAGAAGAAGTAGATATGCGATCCAAGCACCCTCACCTCTTCTCTGTAAAACTCAGACTCAACCCAAGGTAATAGCTTTCCTTAGAGCTTATTCAGTTTTAGGTTTAAATTTTAGTTACAAATAAGTTTCATGCTAGGATTCCCATTCTAAACTTGGTATCAGATAAGTCATGTGTTCATGTATCAGACATGCATTCTCCTAGTAAGAAACTCAGTTATCAAAAATCCTAGTCCTTTATTCATGAGTCAGTTCAATCATTAAATCATGCATTAGATATGCATGCTCAGTATGAATCTCAACAATGTCAGTTATGTAGTCATGTTCCAGTTGTTCAGGTTCAGTATGTACTTCAGCTTATTGTTTATCCCATGTCAACTAAACTCATTTGAGGATGAATGTTCCTAAGAGAGAGATATTATAATACCCCATATTTCTACCTAGAATAAAATTGTCCAAAAAATGTTAAAGACTAGCTTTAAAAGATGAATTCACTTTCTATTGATACCAAATTTGCCTAAATCCAACACCCGGGCGAGGATTTAGAGCAATATTAGTAAGACAGTGTGCCACCTAAGCCATCAATGCATCTCGGAGCATGCCAAAATGGCAATTGTAAAAATTCAGCGGGCCTCCGCAATTATAGCGCGTCGCGCGTAGGCTCAAATCTAGAGTTGTAAATTTCTAGTGTCTCAGTCCAATACCACCACGTCATGGTAAGATTCCACGTCCTATATATTATTGCAACGCGATTTCACCGCATCGCGCCGTCAACCCAGATCCCAGTTGGAAATTTCCAGTGGCACTACGCGATAGCGCCGCATCGTGCCAGGTGCCCAAATCAAGTTTTCAATGATGAAAAATAAAAACCTTCTAAGGATAATTGGGTCTTTTTGAATGATCCAAATCAGCCTTTAACCACGAAATTATGTCCTAAAAATCCTATTACATCACTTTTCCTCACTTTCTCTCAAGAACAAAATCCTTCTCTCTCAAGAGAAAAAAAACCTAGCTCAATAAATCAATGCCAATTCCAAGAATCTTTCCAAGATCTTTAAGAATTTAGATTTATAGGAATGCATAGTATTCATTAATAGATTTCTTTTGTCCATGAATCCAAAGAATCAAGTTTTAAATTATGTATTATGAATATTATGTTATTGGTTAATTATGTTTATGTGATTGTTGTTGTATGGTTCCCAAGTAGGAATCTCAATGTGTTTTTATGGAATTACGTTAGTATGTGAGTTTAAATCTATGAATTGAGTGGTTTATGAGGTGTTAATTGATGATTATACCTACGCCCAAAACGGTGCATGTAAGGTGTTTGATAAAATGCCTAGAAGACTAGAAATCATGTAATATAATTCAATTGTAACTTAAGTGATGGATTCATGTTTTACCCTTATATTCATATGACTCCCATGTTATTGATGTGCACTATAGATGTTGTTGAAATGCTTATGATACTAGAATATGGAATTATGACATTAATTGTACGCATTCTTTCTATGTACAAGATTATGACAACCATATACTTCATGAAATCCCCAACTTATTGTATTATGAATGGTTGATAATGGCCATGTGTTTAACAAGTGTCAAATCTTGTCAATTTCATAATCTCGAGTCCTAGGGGTATTAAATACCCGACAATTTAGTTGTATGCCTAGATCTAGTGTCATGTTTTCACGATATCCTCAGTCAAGCCATAATCAGTAGAATTCAGTCAATCATATGACTTAGGAAAACTTAATATACTAAGTAATCTCAGAAGGCTCAGCAATTCAGTAATCTCTTTAGTATTCCATCATTTAATGGAACTCCATGAACTCAGCTCAGTTAATCATGTTCAGTGTCTCTTCAAATGGGAGTAGAATTTAGCACTGATTGAACCCAAGGATGAGGACATACATACTGACAATTGAGGGTGTGACCTTAGAAACAATCCTTGCATTCCTGAACTATGTAGCCATCATGGGTTGATACATCAACATTGTCAGATCAAGGGTTGATGAGGTGGATAAACACTGTCAGATGAGGGTCCCACTATTCTCTTTTGGTGATGCTACTAGATGAGGGTCACTCACAGCTTATCCTTACCAGTGGTGCATTATTGACACCCTTCTAATTAGGGTTATAGATTGACCTAAATCAACTATAATAGCTTACTAGAGGCATGTTGGTTAGATGAATACTTCCCACAGTTACAGTTTCAGACTCAGTCTCAGAAATAGAACTAAGATAGTTCTTCAAATATCAAAACTGTCAGATACAGTCACTCAGTGCATTACAGAACTCAGCTAGTTCCATTATATTTTAGGACTGTCAGACACAGTCACCAGTTAATAGTTTGTTCAATATACGAAATTCATGTTTCCAATATTCATATTTCAGGACTGTTAGATACAATCAACCAGGTCAGTTCTTCATAATCAAAACTATTAGAAATAGTCATTCCTATGTTAGTAAAATGACATTAGTTCCTCAGTACTCAATAGACTTAGTCATTCAGTATCCCAGTATTAGTACTCAAATTAAGAAAAACCCACATTATCAAAATTTATGAGTTAGTGTTATCATGATCTCAGTCTCACTCACTTACTTATGTATGTATTCTAACGTTCAT
This sequence comes from Capsicum annuum, assembly GCF_002878395.1. NCBI lineage: Eukaryota > Viridiplantae > Streptophyta > Magnoliopsida > Solanales > Solanaceae > Capsicum > Capsicum annuum. The sequence goes on along the minus strand of NC_061121.1, from coordinate 60,358,105 downwards.
GTTATACAGTCATTTAGCATTATTCATGCATTTGAACCCTTTGCATTCTGCCTACCTCACTTGCATACCAGTAAATTCAATGTACTGACACATTTGTGCTATGGTGTTTTATACCATAGGTTTAGAAGCAAAAGCTCCTGAGCATCCTTAGTAGATCAGACATTCAGCAGCCAGACTAGTAGTGAGTCCTCATCATTCAAGGATAGCATAGTTATTTTATTATTTTATTATTTCAGTAGTTTGGAGTTAGTTGGGTACATGTCCCATCAACTCCACAGATTTTAGAAAGTTTAGAGCTTTTCAGACTATAATATGTTTTAGATAGTTTATTTTAATTTTAGGTATTGTTATACCCCATTACAAACATTGTTTTATATTTAGTATTAGTTCAGTTTTGAACCTTATGGCCTTACAACTTATATTCTACATAATTACAGTATATTACTCAGTGCTTAGTTACAGATATCAGTCGTGGGTTAGCTTGTGGTCCTTCAGGTTCATGATTGCCGTGTAATATTCTAGGAACCAGATTCAGGTCGTTAAAAACTTGGTCTCAGATGCTAAGGTTCAACAGTGTCCTAGGAAGTCTGAAAAGCCACATCTAGTAAAGTCTTGTGCATGGGTGTATTGTGCACCATACTTATGTGCAAGAGGCTATGAGATGTTTTGGGAATAGTTTCCCTTCTTTTAGTATTCATGTCATGCCATTGATCATAATCTCCAATTAATTTCTTAGTCTAATCCGATTCTTCCTCTCGCTTAAACAATATGTCTTCTAAGGGGGCTAGCGAAAGGAAAATCGATAATCAGTCAGCACCTCAGCCCGTTCAAATAGATCCCCTAGACGAACATGCTTCCCATAATGAATTTAGGACTACATTTACTACTCTATCTAATTCAATCACAACTCTAAATGAACAGCCAGCTGTTATTCAAGCCAACCAAGTGGCTAATTCAGCTACAACTTGGATTCGGGATATCACTCAAATGAATCCTCCCTTATTCACCAATTCTAAGTTCGAAAAAGGTCCACAGAAGTTCCTCAACTAGGATTAGAAAGTCACAGACATCATGGGAGTGACTTCCAGTGAGAGTTCAGAATTATCCACTTATCAGCTAAAAAAGAAAGCCCATACGTGGTTTAAATAGTGGAAGGTAGACAGGGGTACAGATGCAGAGCCCATTGAATGGAAAGAGTTTGCTACAACCTTTTTAGATAGATTATTTCCCCTAGAGTAGAAAGAAACTAAAGTGTTAGAGTTCATCAATCTCAGACAAGGTAGTATGAGTGTAAGAGAATACTCCCTCAAGTTCACCAAATTAGCCAGGTACGCTCCCTATACAGTTACAGATAGAAGATCCAGAATGAGTAAGTTTGTGTCTGGTAATTTAGGTAGAGTGGTTAAGGAGTGTAGGAGTGCGATGTTGATTAAGGAAATGGACATATCTAGAGTTATGGTCCATGCTCAACAAATTAAAGAGCAAAAACTTAAGAAGAGAAAGAGAGAGAATAAGAGAGCCAGAATAGGTAGTTATAGTTTTGCTCAGCCAGGGTTGTAGGGTGGTAACCGTTCTTCGTATAGCTAGAAGTTTTCGGTTCTAGCTCATTCCTCAGCCAGTGCTTTGGTTCCTAAGTTCAGAGCGGTATCAAAGATAGGGCGCCAGGCTCCTAATCTCAAAATAGTGTATGGATTATTCACACTCTATGCTTTACGAAGAATGTGGTAAGTATCATAAGGGTGTGTGTAGAGACGACAGTAATGTGTGTTTTGGATGTGGTGAGTCAGGTCATAAGGTCTGAGACTGTCCTAAACCCGGTCTGCAAAGTCAACACGATCGTCCTTTCGCTCTGTCTGATCATTCAAATCAGTAGGGTGATAATTCCAGTGCTATCAGTGGGTAACGCCAAAATGTACTCTATGCACTTCAGTCCTGACAAGATCAGGAAAGTTTCCTGATGTAGTCACTGGTATGTTGCATTTTTTTCACTTGCATGTTTACACTTCATTAGATTCAGGAGCTTCTTTTTCTTTTGTAACTTTAAGGTCAGACCAAATGTTAACAGGACCTTTTCCAGTCCCAACCCCAGTGAGTCAGTCTAACATAACCCGACAGGTATACAAGAACTATCCGGTTATGATATCTAAGAAAGTTAGGCCTCCAGGGTTCTGGTAGTAAAGCGAGTATGTGTAAAAATTCAGTAAGGGAATATGATTCCCGACCCATTCCTACCATAGTGCAAAGTTTTGTACTTCAACCATCACGATACTTATGCATGCTTTATGTTTCAGTTCTATAAACATAGCTTATATTCACGCACTTCCCTTAGGATCATGTGCATTTCAAGTTCCTAGTATGAGGAATCCCAGTTCACTTAGTGTTATGAATCATGATCTATGAGTATAGAAATTCTAGACTCAGGTCATGTAGCTCATGACTCATACACTCATGTTCAGTCTTATAGTATGTTCATCCCACATGACTCATGCTCCACTCTTAATGATCAGCCAAAATCATATTTTAGTAATTATTCATTCAGTTTTACAAATTACTCATGTTATTTAGATCATGTCAGTACACGTTATACTTGGTCTTGCATTCTTAGATTTACATGTTCATGTTTTTATGCTTAGTATCCATACTTGACCCTAGGTATGGTTTAACAGTTTATCCATCTTTATATGAGATTTACATACATTATCCAAGTTCTACCTCTTCCCATCTTTAGTTCTATTTATTCTATAAAAGTGAAGATTTAAGAAAATAAGTGTAGTGATTCACCAGCTTATCAGATTATTTTTGTTACTAATGTTTTAAGATACTTTAGCGTTCAGTTTATTTCAGTCTCTTGGTGAGTCTACTTGCACTTAGCATGCATGTTTTAAGATATTGTATCTATAAGGTTTAACTTATTGCATTCATCCGCACTTACTCAATACATTCTAAAGTACTGATCCACATATATGTCTATATGCTACATTGTCTCATAATGTAGGTACCAGTTGTAGTGCACACATCATAATTAGATAGTTTTTGTGATGAGTTCTCTTATTTTGGGTACTTTAGTCACTTGTAGTTTATGTAATATATTGTTAATATTCATATGTATTGATTAGTGGTAGTTGGAGGAATGTCCTAGCTATCTAAAATCAGCCTAGTAGAGGTTTCATAGATAGTCAGTCAGAGTCATTACATGTAATTTAGGTTTCTTTCTTCTGCTTTATCATGTTGCATACTCGATCAGCATTATATTTGTTTAGAATTTCTCATGACCAAGTTTTCGCTTAGAAACTTTACCTTTTATTCAATTTAAATCAGTTGCTCAAGCAGTATGCCAGTTCAAGAGTTAGCTGGGGATCACTTGTGGTTTTGTTATACCCTGTATTTCTATCTAGCTTAAAATCATCCCAAAAATGTAAAAGACTTTCTTTAAAATATGAATCCACTTCAGGTAGAAAGGTTAAGGAGTGTAGAAGTCCGATGTTTATTAAAGAAATGAACATACCTAGAGTTATGGTCCATGCTCAAGAAATTGAAGTAGGAGTGAGAGAATAAGAGTACCAGAATAGGTAGTTATAGTTTTTTCTCAGCCAGGGTCGTAATGTGGTAACCGTTCTCAAGATAGCTAGAAGTTTTCATTTCCACCTCCTTTCTTAGCTAGTGCTTTGATTTCTAAGTTCAGAAACGGTAACAAAGATTGGGCGCCAGGCTCCTAATCTCAGAATAGTACAAGCATTATTCATACTCATCTACTTTGCGAAGAATGTGGTAATTATCATAAAGGTGTGTGTAGAGCCGATAGAAATGTGTGTTTTGGATGTGGTGAGTTATGTCACAAGGTTTGAACTATCCTAAACCCAGTCCGCGAAGTTAGCAGGTGGTCCTTCAGCTCTGTCCGATTGTTCTAATCAAAAGGGCGCCAATTCTAGTGCTATCAGTGGGCTACGCCTAAATAGACTCTATGCACTTCAGTCTCGACAAGATCAGGAAAGTTCTCCTGATGTAGTCCTTGGTATGTTGCAATTTTTTCACTTGCATGTTTTCACTTCTTCAGATACAGGAGCTTCTTTTTCTTTGTAACTTTAAGGTCATACCAAATGTTGCAGGACCTTTTCGAGTCTCCACCCCAGTGGGTCAGTCTAACACAGCTTGACAAGGATACAAGAACTGTCCGGTTATGATGTCTCAGAAAGTTAGGCCTTCAAGGTTCTGGTAGTGATGCTAGTATGTGTCCAAATTTAGTAAGGGAAGATAATTCCCGACCCATTCCTACGTCAGTACAAAGTTTTGTACTTTAACCATCACAATACTTATGCATTCTTTACATTTCAGTTCTGTGAACATAACTTACATTCACGCACTTCCCTTAGGATAGTGTGCATTTCAAGTTCCTAGTATGAAAAATCCTTGTTCACTAAGTTTTATGAATCATGTTCCATGGGTACAAAAATTCTAGACTCAGGTCATGCAGCTCATGTCTCATACACTCATATCCTATCTTATAGTATATTCAGCCCACATGACTCATGCTCCACTCCTAATGATCAACCAAAATCAAACTATGTCACATATACCCTCTATTTAGATCCCTTGGTGAATCCATTGGGATTATGTTCTATCCCTTGGGTCTCAGTTACGGAGTCAGTTCAGTAATCAATATTCAGTAAAGGAATTAGATAGTCCTACAAAACTATGGCTTTCAGTTATCGATTACTTAGCCATAAGAATATTATGTTGTGGGTTGATGATGTTTATGTGATTATTGTTGTATGGTTCCCATATTTTAATCTCAATGTGTTTTATGGAAGTACGTTAGTATATGAGTTTAAAATAGTGAATTGAGTGGTTTATGAGGGGTTAATTGATGATTATGCCTAATCCCTAAGTGGCGTATGTAAGGTGTTTGATAAAATGCCTACATGACAAGAAATCATGTAATATAGTTCAATTATGACTTTAAGTAATGGATTCATGTTTTACCCTTATGTTCAAATAAATCCCATGCTATTGATATTAGCACCCAATTCACATAATACATAAGGTTTATATTAGCACCCATTTCACATAATGCATGCACGAAAGTGAAAGATTCAATGGTTCAAGGTATAGTAAAAGAACCAAGATCCTTCTTCTTCTCCACCAATGATCTAGTAGCTACATCACTACAATGATGAACATTATTAATTGGCTCATAATTGACTGCTCGCTTCTTGGTGATCAAATCCTTCATAAATTTTGTATATCCTAGTATTTTCTCTATTTCTTCTACAAGAGGTATAGTGACTTATAGTTCTTTTAGCATGGGTAAACACTTCTGATACTTACCACCTTATTGTTTTTTTAACCTTTGTATATAAGGAGGAAGAGGTTTTGGAAGGGGCTTTAACACAGGCTCTGTACCATTCTCTTCTCCTGTATCTTGCTTGCTACTACTCTCTACATCAACTAGCTCATCATCATTCTTTTGCTCATCAACAATGGGTATAGATGGGTCTATAGTGACTTTACCACTCTGAGTGGTAATGGTGTAGAAGTGACTATCATTTTTTGGATTTACCACAGTATTTCTTAGGAGAGTACGAGCCTATCTTTGATTTTGTGTGGCTGACATTTGACCAAATTGTTGCTCCAACTGCTTGATTGCTGTAGCATGTGACTCAACTTTTTGATTCAAACCTGAAAAATCTGTTGTGATATCCTTCAGGAAGATCTCTTGACTTTTTTACCCTTTGACTAACTTACACAAAAGTACCACCATTCTGGACTCTGCATCACGACTACCTGGTGGAATATACTTGTCACTCTTATCCTTATAGTAATCTTTGTGCCACCAATCACCATCTCTTTCTTTACTTCTATCCATGTATATTTCATCATAATAGTTCTGACCTTGATTCCCTTGCCCTTGGGCTTGGAAATCTTCCAATCTTTGGTCAAGATACATTGCCTCTTCTTCAGATTCAATCTCAAATAGTTTGGAAGTAGACTTTTGTGCTTCAAATGCATTTACTTTCTCATCAATCATTGTTGCAAATTGTTTTATAAGTAAATGAATATCTGTACGAAGTTGTGCAATCTCTTGTGCTACCATATCATGACCTGCTCTATAATTATTTATTACACCAATAGCGTATGTGCCACAAGAACGTTCTAAATCTCTAGTATTCTATCCTCTGTTAGTCACCATAATATCATTTAGCATATCCTATACAACATCCCACCAAATATGCATGAATGCTCCTCCCGAAATAATGTTTACAATTGCTCTCAAACTAAAATTCTGTGATCTATAGAAGATTTCTGACAAGTTAGACACTCTGATTCTGTGATTTGGTACCATGCTCAACTTTTTGTTAAATCTAAAACACATATCATACATAGATTTTGCATATAATTGTCTGAAATTATAAATCTCATACTTCAACTATAGCATTCATGCAGGAGGGAAAAATCTACTCAGAAACTATTTTTTCAACTCATGCCAAGTAGTGATAGATACTCTTAGAAGTTCCCCTAACCAAAGTGATGCTTCACCTATCAAATAAAATGGGAATAACCTCAATGACAATGCTTCCTAATCTACCATTAAAATAGTGTAAGATGTGCAGATCCTAAGAAAATTAGCAAGATGCATATTAGTGTCATCCTTAGATGCACCCAAAAATACACTTTAGATTCAAAAATTATATCATAGTACTAGTAATGTCAAACTTTACATTAGGGGCTAAAGTAGGAGGAACAATGGCCTCTGTCTTAGTAGGATCAACATAACCCATACCTTTTTCATCCTCCTCATATAGGTGTAAGTGCTTATATGCAGGAATCAATGGATCTATGCCTCTCTAAAATCGGTAATCAACTACCTGTCTAGGCTTTCCTAGTCCACCTTGCTGAGCTGACTCAGCCTTTGCAGCAAGTCTAGCCTCTTCTACTTCTCTTCTTTCTAGCTCTAGTAGTTGTTACGTCTGTATATCCGTAATATTCTGTGTGTCTAATGGAGCACGCGGGAGTGCCGCATTTGGATCCATAGGTGGGGGGATCTTAAAACCCATCATGAATTTTTCCAAACATCTTTCTTAGTGTCTGAAGGATTATCTCTGGTTCTGGATCAAAAGGGAGTAAGGGCCTCTACTCCTAGTACTTGGCATACACCGGCATATGCCAAATCAAAAACAAAAAATGAAACTCAGAAACTTTACCAATTCAGTTTACTACTAAAATCATTATCCCCAGCAACGGCACCAAAATTTCACATCACCAAAGACTACACTCCAAATACAAGTATGTTACGATTGATTGCAAATATAATAGCCTAACTAGGCTGCGGTCGATCCCAGAGGGAAAATATGAATAGTTGCTTGACTTGATGTAATCCACGAGTAGTACAAGAAAGTAAATAGGGGGATTTTAGTATCAATCGCAATTAGTAATCGAATCTTGAGTGCTTTTGAGTTGTAGACAATAATAGACGAACACTAGGCTTGTGTTCCCCCCGGCTTATTAACTCCATAAATTTCTCATGATCAACCCAACTATACTATTTTTTTGTATGCAAAGTCTACAAGATAGGTATTAAAAACCGCTGGTTAGGCGTGAGAATAAATATCACCCTTTACCGGTTAGGTCTCAGGGCGTTGCCTTATTTCTCCTTTCTACGACCTAAGTTCACTAGCATTGGTTATGATTAAGCGATTAGATAAGATGCAAGGACTAAAAGATGGAGGGAGAAATCCCAAATCACTGTCTTAATCTTTTTTTCCCAATCATAAATATTAGGGATGGATGCGAATACAGGCTATCTCAAGCTCTCGCAGCTGCTATGACATTAATTATTATGAAAACATTAAGATACATTCATAAACCTTAGAATAGATTAATATCACACTTTCTTGACGTAGCTAATCCACCCGGGTTCCCACAACCCTAGTCAAGGAGATTAACCGCTCATGTTTGTGAAAAACACCCTAATTATTAATGAAGAACACATATAATTAATTTCACAAGAAATATATGAACAAACTCCAAAGTCTTGAATTGAATATGGAACTAAAATCTCTGGAATAATTGTAAATGTATTGTAATGTGTTCTATTAAATCGTAAGAGAGCGTAATCTAATAAAAGGTAAACCCTAGGGTATTTATAATATCTCAAAATAACATAAAAATCCTAATAAAAATAGAAAAGGTAAAGTTATGTCAGAAGTCGATATGACTCAGACTTCAATTAGTATCAGCATCATATGAGTTGTACCTTACTTTCACGTATCTGTTCTAGCATCTGATCTCCCAAGGCTTTAACTTTCTATTCAGGATACAATTTCTGTTTATGAGTCATACCTGGGTATAGAACTCGTGTCCTTCAATCGTATCCACCTGGAACTTCTTTCCTTCTAAGCTTTGAACACTAGTTTGTATATGACTTCCCCATACTAGTCGTGCTCAGACTTTTGACTCGTATACTTCTGAGACTTTAACTTTTGTATGGTAGCTTAGGTTTTATTATGCTTACGACTTATCTATACGACTTGTATCCTAGCTTATGACTTAAAATTTGAGTCGTAACTTCCCTATACTTAGTTTGTCAGATTAGCTTTTGGTTCTTTTGTGCATACAATTTTGCAAACGAGTCATATTGAATGTTTACAACTTGAGAGCTGAGTCTTACCTTGATTAATATTGGTCTTTTCCAGGTCTTTTTCTTCCTTTTCCATTTTAAAACTATTATAGACCTATTTTACCTACAATTTACACCAAAGTGCATCAATATCCTAAGTTCACACATAAATTCATGGTTTTAAGCATCGAAAGTGTCATGTTTCCATGACACATTAGAAGCTGTACAAAATAAACTTGACAATTTGATATGTTTTTTAATTGAATCCTTAGAATTCATTTGGAATCTCGTAAATGTAAGTAAATGATGTTACCCTACCAAATTTAATATACTTAATGGCTCTATCAAAATTTTCATCTAAGGTTGTTTCGATCAAATATGGTTCCCACACCGAAAAGAGTATTTTAATCAAATTCTATCCAATAGCCCAAAACGTGTTCGGAGGTCTTGAAACACAAACCAAGGAACCCCTACCCTAATATTGATATTTCAAAGCTAACTAAACCATAGGAATTGGCATCTGGGATCGTTTGACTTAAGTTTAGGTTTGATAACCGATTCTTAACAGGAAAAGCTCCAAAATGGGGAATTGATTTAAAAATCGAACGAATTGTCTGGTGACCGAACTGTCAGTCCTGATAAATCATAAATGACTTTGAGAACAACTATGAAAAAGCTCTAAATAATGAAAAATAATGAAAAACATAGTTCATTACATGCACTCCCTTTAGTCCATATTAACTTAAGTTTTGAGGTAATGCACACCTATTAAGAAAATAAAATTAGGACTTAATTCGATCCCACTTTCCTCTTTTACCTTTTCAAAGTTAAATTAAAATCATAAATGTAAGAAATTAAGTCTTTTGAAATCATCAACTTGAAAATATAAATGAAGGACAAAAATGAAAGAAATTTTCTACAATTCTCTTGAAGATTGAACAATTAAGTAATTTTGAACATTAAAAGATGGCTTACAAATTAACATGAACTAAAGGTAGTATGTTCTTAAGGGAATTTACGTAACATATGATCAATATTTAAGAAGGCATGATTTTCAAAGTTTAGGACATTAAGTCATAAACTGGTATTTCGTAGAAAAGAAAAGATTGTTTAACATAGAAGAGTGGCATTACAACATCTCAATGAGATTAAAAAAAGCATATGGGTTGTTTGGTAGAGTGTACAAGAATAATACAGAATGAGTTGTATTAGTATTGCTTGCACTAATAATGCTTGTATTAGTTATGCTGGTATTATTTATGTTGACGTTATTTTTAACATACAGTTTGGTATGATTTATTAGAAATAATGTGCAATAAATTATTTGAATAAAATAATACTCATTCACAAAAATATCCATTGTCTTTTCAAGTTGGGATCTCTACGTATCAATTGGATATAGCTAGATCCTAGCAAACATTGCAGGTTGTTGAATCAAATATTAGAAAAATTAAAGCCGTAAAATTTATAGATTCCCTTTATAACTTGTGGATGCAGCCGAAGCAAGATCCTTTGAGGGAGATCTCTCTACAGATTAACAGAGAATTGAAAAACATGAAAAGAAGGGGTAAATTTGTCATTTAATAAGTTAATACATGTGTTTAAAGTCTTCGCATTACTAATACATGGGAAATGATGTGTATTACCAATACACTATAGAGTGTATATCTAATGCATGCATTAATTATACATAGGTTAAAATGGTGTTAAACAAGATACTAGTAGTACACATTAACTAATGCGTGCATTAGTTTTTCAATACAATGTACCAAACGAGCCCTATGAGTGAAACCATTAACCTCAGTAGTCAAAAATCTAATGAGTTACACCAAAGGATTTTAGGAATAATTTGTTCCATACAACGTGGGTTTGGTATGAAGGAAAATATTTTCCTGAAAAATAAGTTGGTTTCTTACTTACATTCTTATGTTTGGTTGGTGAATGAAAAATATTTTTTGGAAAATATTTTCTAGTGTTTGGCTGATGAAAGAAAAAATATTTTTCAGAAAATGCATTTTCGTGTTTAGATAAAGAGTAGAAATACATTTTAGAAAAATAATTTTTGATCCTGAAAAATACTTTTTTTAGGGCGTATTCAATATGGAGGAGGAAAATATTTTGTAGGAAAATAAGTTGTTTCTTACTTATATTCCTGGTAATATACATTTTCTAAAAGTATTTATGTATATTTAACAAAAACAATGAGAACTAATTGAGTAACAAGGATGGAATAAGAAAAAAATTTGAAACTCTTTTTAAAAAATAAATTAAAAAAATTAAGGGGATGATAGTGTAGTGGGGGTGGGGTTGGTTGGTGTCAAAATAGGTGGTAGGGGTGGTATGGTAAAAAATGTTTAATTTTTTTTTTAAAAACATAAAAATATTGATGGGAAAGGGGGGAGGTAGTAGGGGATGGGGGTCAGGGTAGGGGAGTGAGGGTGGGGTAGAAAAAAATGAATTTTTTTAAAAAAATAAATTTTAAAAATTTAATTTTTGTAGGGTGGGGTGGGGTTTGTAGGAGTGGGGGAGGGGGAGGGGGCTAAGAAAAAAGTTTAATTTTTTTTTAAAAAAAATTATAGAGGAGCGGGGGGTGGGTTTTGAGGTAGGGGATAAGGTCAGAAAAAATTAAAATATTTCTTTTTGAATGGGGGTAGGGAGGGATGGGGGTTAGGGATAGGTGATTTTGAGAGTTGTATGAATATTTCAAATTTAGAGTGTGGTTAAAAGAGAGTTTTGAAAAATATTTTTCTTACTTTTTGAAGTGAAGTCATTTTCCTGAGATTTGAGGAAAATAAGTTGATTTGATAAAATATTTTCCAAAATATATAAGGCAACCAAACATGAGAAAATTGAAAAATAATTTCAAGAAAATATTTTTCTCCATACCAAACACACCCACAATGCATTTGCAAAATTTCATCAAAGAAAAATGGAAACAAAATTACATAGTAATCTATTCCAATTGCGTGTGATGAGTACACTCTTTCACCAACAATGCTGAAGTCTTATTCTTTTCTTAGACCTGGTTGCAAATTTCCTCCACAACCTTTGGGAGAATCTTTGGAGTAACTGATGCTTTTCTTAGACCTGGGTGCAAATTTACTCCGGGGGGTGGCTCTACCTTTATAAAATATAGGTGTCTTTGGTAGACCCCTAAATTTGAGGGGCCTTATTTTAATAATAATATATTATAGACATTTTTAAAATAAAAATATTAAATATTATTTTCAAAAAAAATTAATTTACAAAATGAAGAAATTATTGGAAAAAATTGATATATCTAGAGCACTATGTCTAAAAAGGATTAAATGAATTGATTATATTATTAAATAAAAAATAATGATTACAAAAAATCAATTATATAATTTTAAAAATAGACTTTTACTCAAAAAAAAATTATTTTTTTCTTAAAATCTTAAGACCTCCATTTGATTTTAGTGTTAGAACACTAATGTGCTTATGCTGTCCCAGCTCTTCAATATGTTATGCACAAAAGAATCTCAAGTAAATTTGCTCAGTCTGGAATCAATCAATAATGAGGCCCCCAAAACAATGACTTTTAAAAACTTGAAATTGTGAAGAAAGTGGAGAAAATTGAAGGAAAGGTGTCATTTTAATCTTGAATGAAGGATTGGTGACATTGACCAACTAAAAGGGTCAAATATAATTAGAAAACTTAATTAAGTTAATTGTGGACTTGATTAATATTTTTAAAACTTTTTAATCTTTTCAAAAATACAAATCAGCCCACGCCCCTCTTCTCCAAATCAACCGTCTCTCTCCTCTCTCCTCTCTCCCCTCTCTATCTCAATTGTTTCTCTCAAGCTTCTCCTAACCAACAGTTCTATATATTTCTCCCTTCAATCCTTGGCGACTTTAACTACCCGACAAAAAATATTTTGGCTTCGAATTCCTTTTTAACTTTCAGCCTTCAATCGACGTGAAAACATTGCTCTCCGGCGACAACAGCTTTGAGTTTTTCATCACCCCTTTTCTTTTTTTTCGCAGGTAAGAAATTAGGGCACTTTAGTTATTGAGAGAAAGAGGGACATGAGCCAACTTCTTTTCTAGTATTGGTTAACAATTTCAATATTTACTGCTTAAATTTGAAATGGAGACTAAAGAAAAACCTAATTTCTAGCATTTCTTATCCTTCTCTTCTCTTTTCAGAGTGAAAAATAATTTTTTGTTGTCACTGAAATTCTTGTTGTCGAACTGTTAATTTGATTTATTGGTGTCTGTTGAGTTTTTTGAAGTTTGATTTTTATTCTTTATGTTTGTACAAACACAATAACAATATTGGTGTTGTGTGTGTGTGGTATTGGTGTTGATGGATTGATTTATTGTTGTTCTAGGTAAAAATTGTGTATTTGATATTTGATGGTAATATTGTTGCTTTTCTATTGAACAAAATCCTACTACTATTTTTTCTTACCATAGATAAATCATCTGATGTAACAGATAAAACATTTATTGTTTGGAATCCTATCAACCATTCAAATAGGACATGTCCAAGACTTTGATTTCTCCTAATAGATAATTCATTTGTTGTTACATATGAGGCTTCTATTGAAAGAAATCTAAATAATATTGACAGTTGATCTGTTGCACAGACTAGTAATCTATTTCAATAGATGAGTGATCTATTGAAGAAATTGCAATAGTATAGAAACTATTTTTATTGTTTACAATAGATTACTCTTCTGTTGCAATAGGTTAATTTCTCCCAATAGATAATTCATATGTTGCAAGAGATGAGGCTTCTGTTGAAAGAAATCTAAACAATATAGATAGCTGATCTATTGCACAAACCAGTCATCTATTTCAACTGATGAGTGATCAGTTGAAGGAAATTAAAACAACATAGGAACTATTTTTATTGTTTACAATAGATTAATCTTCCATTGCAACAAGTTAGTTATATGTAGAAACAGATAACACACCTGTTTCAACATATGTGTGATCTGTTGGAACTGTTATTTCATTGTGTTGTACATGCTAGATTTACTGTTATTCCTTTTTAATGATGCTTTAATCAATTATAGACTTTTTTATTTTCTTGTTATTTTTATATAATATGGTTCCCAAAAAAAAAAACTGAATCAAGTCTGATTAAAGGAACAAGTGAAGTAGCTAGGCTACATCCACTACTCAATGAGCTTGCTTTACCAGTGTTATCTTAATTAGAAGCAGAAGCTAATGAACATGAGGATGAGGAATATTTCAAAGGAGAAGATCCAAATGCTAATAGCCCTTCCGCAAAAGAGTTTGTCAAAACCTTCAACATTGATAGTTATCCTATGAGAATGCAATGCGATGGTTCCACAGATTTAAATGGTGATTTCGTGGTTAAGTTAGCCGTGGGAAATTTTTTTGATGCCTCTAAAAAAATACTTTGAAACCAAAAATTGGATACTCATTTCAGGGACAACTGCTTTGGACAATATCTTGATTTATCGGAGGACAACAATGCTCGTTTCCAAATGAAATGGTAAATGATCTTCTCAAGCATAGGTTTATGAATGAAAATAAAGATAAGATGGATGAGGTGTGGATAAATTACTATGGCATGCCTTTTTGTTTTGGTTGGAAGGAGTTTGCCATAATTATTCGACTAAAATGTTACCCTCCTTCTCCTTCTCAAGTAATAACTATTGTAACCCAAAAAAGAAAAACCTGCAAACCAGAAAAAGGCAGAGGCAAGTCAAGTGATGATAATGACTTGGTGTCCCCTACTGGTCCAAGCTTAAAAAATAAAAATCTGATTGAGGCATTGAAAGGTAAAAGACTTTCAAGGAATCACAAGTAATCATTGTGCTTGGTTTAGTTTGTGTATAATATTCTTTGGGCGAGAGACGTTAACAACAACGTACTACTCGGTTTAATAATAAAACTCACTGAGGATTTTGAGGCATTTAATAGCTATCCTTAGGGTAATTAAAGCTTCAAAATGACTGTCAAATATTTGTTGACTCTGTTGATGCCAAAAACAGTCAACTTATATGGCTTTTCATGGGCTTTCATGGTATGTATTTTCTTTATTATGAGTCATTTATTTTTTATGGAATAATGCTTTTGATTTATTGCAGTTATTCTACACACTTGGACTTTTGAAGTCATTCCTTATTTGAGACAACAAGTGAACCGCTAGGAAAAAGTTTTATGTCCAAGAATCCTAAGATAGTTGTCGGCCAAAAATGATTAAAATGCAAAATTTCTTGATCTATTCAACCCCTCAAAGGAAGCAGTAAGTCTAATTCTAATTAAGTTTTTATTTTAATTAATGATTTTTAAAGATACCATTTTTTCTTACTTTATGGTCTGTGCAAACTTCATCGGACCCTATGGTCATCGATAGAATAAAAATGAATTATTTGGAGAAACAACCATCACAAGATTAATAATTTTGGAGGGTGGGCTTATTGTTGCTAATAGTGTTAATGGTGATAGAGTCGTTGGTGGTGGCAGTGGTAGCGGTAGTGGTGCTACTGTTGGAGATAATCATGCTCTTCTTGTAGTTTTTGAAACAAAAAACTATTATATTTATGATTATGCGGATTTTATAGATTTTACCCCTCCTAGCAAATGTTCTGCATGCAAATATCAAGGCTGCAAGGTAAAACATGATGGAGTGATTAATACTATTGATGCATTAACTGCTTCTGTAAAGGAATTGACATCTAAGAGGGGTGTCATATCATCAAAAATGATTTTACATCCATACACTCAATCAGAGATTAAGGCGGCTCAGGGGAGGAGGAAAAAAATTTCTAAAGGCATTATCAAACACCCAAAAAAAACAAAATTGAAACTCCTCTATCTCTGTCTTGCACTTTTGATCAATGTTTAAGGTCCACTAGAAACCAACATGATTTACAAAGGTGAATATATATTATCTAATCCAACAATCAAACAAACTACATATCTGTTGCAACACACGACACATCTATTAGAAATTATCAATCAGATATATGCATCTATTGCAATAATTGACTAACCTATTGCATCAGACACATTATCTATTCCAACATACATCTTGTCTAGTTTATCAAATCAAACAGGTCTTTCTACTATTTTAATTTATACCAACAAGTGACTTATCTGCTGTAACAGATGTGTCATCTATTAGAATAAACTTTCTACTATTTTAGTTTGTCCAAATAGATGAGTCATATATTGCAATAGATGGGTCATCTATTGGAAATTATCATATAGGTCTTCCTTCGATTTTGATTTGTCTAAATAAATTATCCACCTGTTGTAGCATATGTCTTATTTGTTTAGACAAATTAAAATAGGAGTAAGACCTATTTGATTTGCTAAAATAGATGAGTTAGTATCTCTATGATTAGGATTGACAATTGTGGCTTTCCAGGTGGATATCACAGTAGAAGCTACTATTGAACAACATAATTTCATAGTTGATAATCCATCAAGTTCTTCCAAATATTAAGAAAAAGTAAACCTTGTCAGTCCGAAAGAATGGAAGAATTACCCGTTTGAAAGGTTCAACATCTCAAATAAGGCATCCAAAAAACTAATAAAGTTGATCGATGACTATTCAGGATAGATTACCGATGTGCTGTTAAAGCTTTATGCTGGCAGGTAAATAGATCATTTTTAAAGATTTTGATTTATATAATTGTTGCTGTAAAAACATGACAATAACACATATAAATCATGTAGAAAACAAAATAACGAATACTACAAAGTGAATGAATTGGGTCTTAGTTATGATATGTTTGACTTTATTGTTGCACATCCCAGAAAGAAGAATTGGTTTTAACTGATGTCACAGCCCCAAACTTGCTGGAATGATGAGGTTTAAATGTCATACATCTTACTATTAGTATTTTATTAAATTGTATTTTTGTATTAATTTTACTGTCATATAATCTGAAATATTTGATTTGATAATATGTGCAGCACATCAATGTTATTCTTTACTGCCTCCGAAAGAAGGCCATGTTGCAAACACAAGAACAATAAAGATACACGACAGACAATTGTTTGTACAAACTTTACACCAATAATGCCTACGATAGGTATTGTCAACAACAACTAGAAGTTTCCCAAAATGAGGAAGGCTTAATCAACATCATCAATTGAAGTGATGGATTCCATTAGGTGTTGGTTGTTGTTGTTCTAAAAGAGAGGTGCATCCGATTTTACAACTCAAAGTCGGGAAGGAGATGTTCTAATACGTCATCTGAGATACAAAAGCTAGCCAAAATATTGCCTGCTTACTTTGTTATAAGTAGGTTTTTGTACTAAAAGGTTCGTACTGATTGGTGGATAATTAAAGAATATCGGGACAACATGGACAATTTATTTGATGTAGAATATATTGAAGAAATCACTCAACAACCTATTGGCAGACTATAAGTATTAATCAAGTATCATGATTTAGTTTTATTTTATAAATTTCACAACACTTACATTAATTGCAATATATGAATTATCTGATTTCTACAAATGCAGGGATTGTAGTCCTTTTGTTACCGCTTATGTCGAGTATTTGCAAGATGGATTATAAGTACCAAATGATAGATTTGATGTCAGATTACTCCGTAAAATATAGACTACTCTTGTATGGAAATATAGAGAAGCAAAAGCTCAGAAATCCTACGCAAGCGACATTAAAGATCCACGACGACCAAAGCCAAATTTTATAGCACCAAATGAAGAACAACCTTATCCATATTGAGTAGATCCTTACAACATGAGTCCATCAAATTAATAACCTATCCTTAGGAATTGTTGGCACCAAAACATAAATGTTGATTTATTTGTTAAGATCTATACCCATGACAATTTTTTTACATTTCATTTATTTGTTGATTTATTTCATGTAATTTCTAAAAGCTTTGATTTGTTTTATTTTGTCTATGTTATCCTTAGATTTGAACGTATTAATTGAAATGGAATACTAGATTTGAATATTGTAACAAATAATGTATCTGTTGCAGCAGACGACATATCTGTTTGAAATTATTAAACGGATTTAGATATATGTTACAACATGTAGGTCATCTATTTGAAATTATCAAACAGGTCTTCCTACTGTTTGATTTGTTCCAATAGATGACCTATCTGTTGCAATAGATATACTTAGATATAAATATCCACATAGTGGAATAGATGACCAACCTATTGCAATAGATAAACTATTTGTTAGAACAGATAGACAATATGTTATAACAAATAGAGAATCTGTTGCATTATAAAATATTCAATTTTTATCAAATATAAAAAATTGTCATGACATAAAAATTGTCATGGTGTTTGTGTTGCTACATCTTTCTTTTTATGCACAGGCTCCAAGCATTTAGTTAGTACCTCATAAGCCCAGACCTCTTGTATATTTGTCATAACATTATCGCACAAAAAGGTCATTGGCTCGGTGATTTTTATGCTAGTCAGCAAATACTCGATGTGTGCAAGCATGTAAGACATACTTGTGGAACCAATTTTAGTTTTTAAAAGATTTGCGTCCTTGTTTCGACCTTTAAAATCTCATGTTTGATTCATCAACACTTTCACTGATTTAAAATCCCATATTTGCTTGTCATGTCAGTACATGTTTTTGTTGGTCTTGAATCTATTTTTCATGTTCGTGCTTTCATGCCTAATAACCATACATGATCCTCAGTGCTTTTTATAGTCTATTCAGCTTTACATGAGATTTGCATATAGTATCCATGTTTTACCGCTTGCTAGCTTACAAAATTATTTTCAGTTCGTGATTTATAAATCTCCCAATGACTTACAGTTTTCATGGATAGCCATTCTTTTAACTGTATGTTTTAGCAAATAACTTATATCCTCAGTTTTAAAGCATTTTATAAATATTTTCATTATTTAGTTCATATCTTCATATGCTCAGTACGTTCCAATGTACTGATCCACATATATGTCTATGTGATACATTGTCTCATAATGTAGGTACCATTTGTACACCTCACATCATGATCAAATAGTTTGCAGCTTCCAATTAGCAGGTGATGAGTTCTCTTATTTTGGGGAGTCAAGTTAGTTGTAGTTCATGTACTATATTATTATTATTCATATGTATTGATAAGTAGTAATTAGAGGTATGCCCCATCTATCTATAGTCAGTATCATAGAGGCTTCATATATAGTCAGTCAGAGTCATTACTTGTGAGTCAAGTTTCTTTCTTCAGTTGTAAGTTTTATCAGTATTATATTGATTCATACTTTCTCATGATCATGTTTCCACTCAGTAAATTTAGTTTTATATAATTTTAATCAGTTGCTCTAGCAGTATGCCAAATCATGGGTTATCTTGGGATCAATTACTGTTCCAAGCACCACGTTATGACTAGGGGGTAGTCTAGGGTCATGATAATACCTTTGCATATTTACACCTTGGGGAAAAAATTTAAAGGTTGACAGATATGACAAGCACAAAGTTGAAAATTCACTCAAACTAGAGGGGGACCTAATCCCATCTCTCAGGTTAGTATCTTGTATGTGCAAATTTTGGTCTGCTTTTATAAGAAAAACTAGAGTCATGCCCATCCTTGTGTCAGAAAAAGTTGTCCTATTCTAAAAAGGTAGGTAAGTCACCTTAAATTTGAAATTTATCATATTTTATTCCAACAAAAAACCCTTCTTGGTGCTCATTATTTCTTAAATCTTGCCGCACCCACTCCTTCTCTTATCAAAAAGGAAAATCCTAATCCTAAATAGCCCTTCTTAGAAACAAACTTTCCTGATGGTTGCATCTCTCCCATCTTCATGTCCTTCAAAGGATTCTGAGCTAAGCATTGTTAAAAATCCCTTCCTGAACCTTTCTGAAAAACATCCTGCTTCTCCTACTTTTCCAAAGTCTAACTCCTATATCTCTCAACTTGTTGATGAAGAATCATCCATGAATCCTCAAAAATGTCCTGATGGTGTTGTGATAATGAAACCTAGGTTGCTGAAAACCTCATAATGTTGTAAAATAGCTTAGGAAAGATCACAGTTGATCACAAGAAAATTAGTGTTAGTAAAACACCAAGAATCTATGGAAAATGGTTTGGAAGATTTATTTAGAAGCAACTGACACATGAGGGACCTGGTCCCAAGAAAAGAAAATAGCTAAAAAAGAATATGTGATAATTTATAGTAGAACAAAGAATGAGGAGAAATGTAAGGTTGCATCCAAGGAAGTTTGAATCAGGTTCTTGAAGTATCAAAAGGTGTTAAATGGAAGGATTTTTAATTCAATATGGTAACAAAACCTGGTTTGGTAGAATTAGTTAAGCTGGTTAAACATCAAGGTTGGATGCACTCATGGAAGGACCTATTCCCACAATTTTAGTTAAGATAGTCAGGGAATTCTATTTAACTTTGGAATTCTCAAACGATTGTTGAATCTAACTACATAGGTTTAAGTAAAGAAAATAAAGCTTAATGAAGAAATAGTGGGAAGAATTTTAGAAGTTCCTATATATGGTGTGAGAACTATCTCAAAGCAGCTAACTTTAATTGAATTCTTTGAAAAAGCATCAACGGTCAAAGGGAAATATGTGGCTGTAGTGAATAGGAAATCACTCAAGAGTGAACTTCAATTGGTTTTTGACTTTGTGAACAAGGTGATTTTGCCTAGTTCACAGAATCGAAACATTGCCTCAGCCACTAATATTTATGTGATGGAATGCTTTTGTAGCTTTTATTTCATTAATCTACCTGCTTTAATGATGGAACAAATTCATAAAGTTGTTCTTGGAAAAATTGCAAAACATGGGATGCCTTATCCATATTGGTTGAACAAAGTATTTGACCAATTTTATATTATCTATGAAAATGGAACCTAAGGAATTGTGCTATAAATGCTTCGCATGAAGACACTAGTCAAAATTAGAAGTGTTAAATCAGGTTGAATTTCTCAAAGGGAGCTCAGTAAGGAAATAAAAGAACTGTAGTTCAACTTAGCAGCCAAAGATGAAGAAATTAGCAAGCTCCAGGTGACAATTCCTCATCTCTCCAAAAGAAGCCCATGTGTCTCTAAAATACAAAGAACTGAAGAAAAGAGTTTCAATATTAATTGATGAGGTCCTCAGCCTGAATACAGTGATAGGGCATCTCAACAACAACTTGTCCCTACTCCTTTGAAAAAATTTCCTAGTTGTTCACCTGTTAATACTTCTTGATTCCAATGTATTTTTACCTAGATTATTTAAATTATGCACTGCAATGATACTTATCCTCTAATTATGAATGAATCTTTTCTTCATGTGTTACATTTGTTCCCTTTAAATTGCAATTATTGATGTTAATGTTGTCCCGTGGTCATGAGTTAACTACTTTTAACTTATTTTAATCTTGGTTTACTTTATGCACTTTTTAATGACGCTAAAAGGATGAATGCTAACTTTATGTATAAGGAAGAAGTGTAGTGCAACTAATAATGAGGCTTATGATGAATTAAGTGGCATATTTCATGGAATACTGATAAGGGGTAGTATGTGATATGCTGAATAGATGAATGAAGGGTGAATGATGAAAGTGGGAAGAAATTGAAGCTTGATAAGCAGACAACAAGGGGCCTGGTCCTTGTGTTGCATGATAGTGGAAGCATGATGATAGAGGGAACATTCATTTTCAATAATAGTAATCATACTGATTTAATGTTATGAATGTGCATAAAAAATTATAACAGGGGACCAGGTTTTGTCCCTATGTTGCATAATGGTGGACGCATAATGATAGGGGGAACATTCATCTTCATTAGTGGTAATTACATTGCTTAAATTTGATGAATGTGTATTTATGCTTAACTCTTTGAGGTTGATTTGTCATCATCAAAAAGGGGGGGAAATGCTATATGTAGTTTTGATGATAAATAGATGACTAGAGGGACCAAGTCCTTAAATGTTTGAGGCAACAATACAATTTTCATGCATCTGCATATCGTTATCTGTTTGTGTAACAAACTGGAAGGTGTTGCTTTATCTAATTAAGACACCCGATCTAATGACATTTCATCCCTAATAATCTCTTATCTATAAAATGAAGAATATGCTTCTTCATCAAAAAGTTTTTGCAAATACAAAAAGAGTGGTGAAGAGAGAGAAACGCAAAAACTCCATATCTGATATTACCCAAGCTCGTTTTCCATGTGTGTGTTGAATTAGAGAGCTCTTGAGTGAGTCCTAATTTGTAATCGAATTACTCATGATATAAGAGTAATGATCTTTTCTCTTTGTTTATAGAGTTCTTAGGTAGAGTTGTCTAAGTTTGTTTAGAGATAGTGCCTTGGCAGCGTTTTCAAGATGAGCTTTTAGTAAAGGTATTACAAGCGATAGGAACCTAAAGTTAGGTTCAATTTTGAGTTTATACTCAAGTGGTTGATTATAGTGAACTTTTGAGGTTTTTGAGTGGGAATGTCGTAGTTTTTTCTCCCTTAAGCAAGGATGTTTCCATGTTAGATATTGTGTGTTGTTATTTTCCTCCACAACCTTTAGTTTTCCTATACTTTATTGTTTTATTGACTTTAAGGGACTTGGTACCTCACTGTGTGATGCAACCCCCAAGGGTTCCAACATTTTAATATTTATAGCATTATCAATTGTTTTATTCATAGCAAAAACAGAGTCAACATTATTTTGTTTATCATTGAATTATATAGAATTTTATTCACACTTTCAGTACTTTTTAAAGAAAATTTGTTTGGCCTTGTTATTGTAATTGAAGGTGATACACTCTTGGAGTCATTTCACTAATTGGAAATCAAAATAAATTCCACGTCTCTGAAGATGGTTAACTCCTCTTAGCTAATCGATATTCCCTTATTTTGTTTATTTAAACATTGTTATATAAAGAAAAAACAATTTTGCCGTGTCCCTTGCAAATATATATATATATATGTGTGTATATATATAAAGTTCACAACTTTAATATTAGAACAAATTTCAACATCCATATGAGAATCAAACTTACAAAGCAAGTATGGGTTGTATGGGACAACCCAACTGTAATACCCCGTGTATTACAGTTGAGTCATACCTACACCATACTAGTAGTATGTTGTAGTTGTATGAAAGACAATGTGGTTGGGTGAAATTTCTATTGTGGATACAACTTGACCCCTAGAAGCCGTCAGGTAGGGTACGATTGGTTTGATATTAAGTCGTAAGTTCGTCAGTGTAGTCTTCCTAAGTTTCTGTCCAAGGTACGAGTAGAGGATTATAAGCATATGAAGATAATACTACTCGTAAGTGGAACTCCTATATTCACCAGTATGTATCCTTTTGAGTTTGCTAAGCTTAAGAGTTAGGGTGCTAAGTTGTACTATACCATACGAGTCGTATGGTAGAACAATAAAAACTAATGAGTATTTTTCTATAAAGTTTAGCTAAGGGATTTTTGGTCTTTTTCTATCTTATAAGTTCCCATCCATGACCTATAACTCTCAAAGATGTGTTATTTTCCTACTATCTCTAACAAAATAACAAGATTTATATCTTTCTATCTTTAGGAACGTCTAGATTAGGGATTCTCTCACAAGTTCATCCTCCAAGTTCCAAAATCTAAGCTTTCTTCACAAGTCAAGAAACTTTTGGTTTGTGGGGTCTATGAACATGTTTGAATTTTCTTACTTTGAATTCGGGTTCCTACCCAAATAGCCATATTCTTGAACTATGATGTTACCATGAGATTAAAGGCTTTAAGTGCATCAAGATTTACATATGTTCATCCTTTGATTAATAAGATTTATATTGTGATTTAAATTTCATTATCTTGACTGAAATCATTGAAGTATTTCAGAATAATTATTGAGCATGAATTTTTAAGAATTTAAGTATATATATTAAGAGACTTGAGCACAAGTAAAGAGTTTACAAGAACATTATGCTCTTAAGCTCCATTGATAAGTTTATACTATGATTCAATGCAAATATTGATCTTTAGATCTTAAGATAAGATACAAAATCCACATTTGTTCATCTTTATTATGATTTAAAGTAATGAGAAGCATAACTAGTTTTCATTCTATAAACCTTTATGCTAATTTAAGGTAGATTTACTAAAGTATGAGCATATAAGTATTCAGGGAGTAGTATTTAACACCGAGAAGGGAATGTGGATAAGTGTATCCTAAATTACTTGAAACTACAAGCTACCATAGGTTAATCTTTGTCCCTAATATGGATGAAGTAAATTGATCACTAAGAATAAGGTTTTATTCTGATGGCAAGGGTAGAACAACTCTCCCCAAAGTGGGTAAGACGTTCTACTCCATGGTAGCTCACATGGTTTAAGTTAGTTAGAATAAACACCCACAATAAAGCAATAAAATTAAATCTTTGGAACTAAGTGTTATGGATCAAAAAGTTTATTGTTATACTTCATTACTCATGTTTTGATTTTGTAGTTTTCATTTTATTCAAGCTTTAGATGAGTATTTTACACTTAGGATGCATTATTTGAATGTTTATGTGTATACCCAACTATTTTCTTACTTAGGCATTCACCACCACATACTTATTACATTAGATAGGTACTGACCCACATATATGTCTATATGACACATTATCTTATAATGCTTATTTCTAGTAGCATGATTGATCACGGGTATCATCACCTCTATCCTGAGTTTTGGGTGAGTCCTCATAGTCTGAGGACCTAATTCCTCAAACTTTTGTTCATGGATGGAAGCTTTTTAGTTATATGATTTACTTAGTTGGGGTCTATCTCAGTTGCTCTCTAGTCAGTAATAGAGGCTTGTTAGACTATTTAAGTTTTAAGTTCAAATAGTTGTTCAAAGATGCCCAAGAGAAAATGCTTAAGTTCTCCAAGTGGAAGCGGAATGCTAAATTTTGTTTTGTTTGATGGATTTCATCTACGTAGTCTCCTGGAGCCACTAAATATCCACTTTGTACTAGAAACTCTGCAATCTTTCCATAACATACTCTTGGTGCTTGCTTTAACCCATAAAGAGTTTTTCTTAACTTACAGACGTAGTCAGGGTGAGATTTACTCTCAAACCCTCGTGGCTGCTCCATGTATATTTCTTGATGCAATTCTCCATGCAAGAAGGCGTTCTTCACATCTATCTGCCAAAGCTTCTAAGAATTGCTAGCTTCAAGTTATATTTTTGTTAGTTTACTTTTCTTATAGTTTAAAGTTAAGTAGGTTGAATGGGTTAGCTAGGGAAAATTCGTAGTCTGGAGCACAGTGTGACATCCTAGGGTTACTTTAGAGGCATTACAAACTTGATATCAGAACCTAAGGTTTTGAAAATTCCTAAGGCGATAGATGAGCCACGTTATGTAGAGTCTTGATCATGGATGTGAAGCACGCCATATTTATGACTAAGAGGCTGCGAGATGAGTTAGGATTCATTATTTCTTTTATGATCTTAAGAAGAGATTCCAGTCAAAATCCTTTACTATCAAACTCGAAGACTGAGGAACAAAGAAGTCCCTCTAGTCAAAGTTCCTTGGTGGGGTCATTCTGTTGAGGGAGCTACTTGAAAAGCATAAGAAGACATGTGATCCAAGCACCCTCACCTCTTCTCCACAAAACTCTGGCTCAGCCCAAGGTAATAGCTTTCCTTAGATCTTATTTAGTTTTATGTTCAAATTTCAGTTACAAACCAATTTCATGCTTAGATTCCTATTCTAAACTTGGTATCCATTTACCATAGCATATTCAATCATATGCTCATGCATTAGATAAGTCATGTGTTCATGCATCAGATATGCATTCTCCTTATGAGAAACTTATTTACCATAAGTCTCAGTCATGTATTCATGAGTCAATTCAGTCATTAAATCATGCATTACATATGCATGCTCAGTATGAATCTCAGCAATGTCACTCATGTAGTCATGCTCCAGTTTTTTTTTGTTTAGTATGTACTTCAGCTTATCATTTTTCCCATCTCATCCAGTCACATTTGAGGATGAATAATCCCAAGGAATAGATATTGTAATACCCCGCATTTCTACCTAGCTTTAAATCATCCCAAAAATGTTAAAGACTTTTTTTAAAAGATGAATCCACTTTTATACATATGAAATTTTCCAGATTTTTACTTTTTGTTGTGTGGGAAATTGAATAAGATTTCCGTCGATACCAAATTTGCCTAAATCCAACACACGAGCAAGAAGTTAGAGAAATTTTATTAAGACAGTGTGCCACCTGAGCCATTAACACATTGCAGAGCATGCCAAAATGGTAATCGTCAAAATCTAGTTGGCCTCCGTGATTATGGTGCATTGCGCCATGGATCAAATCCAGAGTTGTCAATTTTCAGTGTCTCAGTGCGATACCATCGCGTCACGGTAAGATTCCAAGTCCCATCCAGTATTGCAATGCAATTTCACCGTATTACGCCATCAGCCCAGTTCCCAGTTGGAAATTTCCAGTGGCACGATGCGATAGTGTCGCATCGCACCAGAAACCCAAATCGATGTTTTTAGTGATGAAAAATAAAAACCTTCTGTGGGAAATTGGGTCTTTTTCCATGACCCAGATCAGACTTTAACCACAAAATTATGTCCTAAAAATCCTATTACATCACTTTTCCTCACTTTCTCTCAAGAACAAAATCCTTCTCTCTCAAGAGGCAAAAACCCTAGCTCAAGAAATCAAGGACAATTCCAAGATATTTCCATGAACTTTAAGACATTAGATTTCTAGGTATGTATAGTGTTCATTCATGGATTCCTTTCGTCCATGAAGCCCAAGAATCAAGTTTTAAATATGTATTATTAATATTATGTTATGGGTTGATTATACTTATGTGATTGTTGTTGTATGGTTCCCAAGTTGGAATCTCAATGTATTTTTACGAAATTACATTAGTATATGAGTTTAAATCCATGAATTGAGTGTTTTATGAGGTGATAATTGATTATTATACCTACGCCCTAAGTGGTGCATGTAAGTTGTTTGATAAAATTCCTAGAAGACTAAAAATCATGTAATATAATTCAATTGTGACTTAAGTGCTGGATTCATGTTTTACCATTATGTTCAAATGACTCCAATGCTATTGATGTGTAATGTAGATGATGTTGAAATACTTATGATGCTAGAATATGGAATTATGTCATTGATTATATGCATTCCTTCCATGTACAAGATTATGATAACCATGTACTTTATGAAATCCCCATATTATTCGAGTCCTAGGGGTATTAAATACCCAAGAATTTAGTTGTACACCTAGAACTAGTGTTGTGTTTTCATGATATCCTCAGTCAAGACATGTTTAGTTGAATTCAGTCAATCATGTGACTCAAGAAAACTCAATAAACTCAGTAATCCCAGTAATCTCAGAAAGCTTAGTAAATTAGTAATCTCTGTAGTATTCTGTCAGTCAATGGAACTCTATAAACTCAGTCTAGTTCAGTTTAGCGAATCATGTTGAGTGTCTCTTCAGATAGAAGTAGAATTTAGCACCGAGTAAACCCAAGTATAAGGACACACATACTGACAGTTGAGGGTATGATCCTTGGAAACAATCCTTGCGTTCCAAAACTATGTAGACAGCATAGGTTGAGACATCAACACTATTAAATGAAGGTTGATGAGGTGGATAAACACTGTCAGATTAGGGTCTTAACATTCTCTTTTGGGGATACTGCCAGTCGAGGGTCACTCACAGCTTATCCTTACCAGTGGTACGTTATTAGTATTATCTCAGTATTAGTACATAAATATTAGTATCTCAGAATTTATCAGTCAGTGTTATCACGATCTCAGTCACAGTCACTTACTCATGTATGTATTCTAACATTTATGTTATACAGTCATTTAGAATTGTTCACGCATTTGAACCCTTTGCAATTTGCCTACCTTACTTTTATACCAGTACATTTAATGTACTGACGCATTTGTGCTATGGTGTTTTATACCATAGGTTTAGAAGAACAAGGTCCCGAGCATCCTTAGTAGATCAGACGTTCAGCAGCCAGACTAGCAGTGAGTCCTCTTAATTCAAGGATAGCATAGTTATTTTATTACTTTATTATTTTAGTAGTTCGGAGTTAGTTAGGGACATGTTCTATCAACTCCACAGGTTTCAGACAGTTTAGAGGCTTTCAGACTATGATATGTTTCAGACAGTTTATTTCAATTTTGAGTATTGTTATACCCTATTACAGACATTGCTTTATATTTAGTATTAGTTTAGTTTTTAACCTTATGGCCTTACAACTTATATTCTGCATAATTATAGGATATTACTCTGTGCTCAATTATAGATATCAGTCATGGGTTAGTTTGTGCTCCTTCAGGGTCAACTATACTATGTAATATTCCGGGTACCGAATTCGAGTTGTTACAAACTTGGTATCAGAGCCTTAGGTTCAATAGTGTCTTAGGAAGTCTGAAAAGCTATATTTAGTAGAGTCTTGTGCATGGGTGTGTTGTGCACCACACTTATGTTCAGCAGGCTATAAGATGTTTTAGGAACAGTTTCCCCTATTTCAGTATGCATTTTATACCAGTGAGCATAATCTCTAACTAATTTCTCAATCTAATCCGCTTCTTCCTCTTGTTTAAAGAATATGCCTTCTAAGGGGGCTAGCGAAAGAAGAATCGGTAATCACTCAGCACCTCAGCCCATTTTAACAGATCCTCTGGAAGAACATGTTTCCCATGATGAATTCAAGACTGTATTTACTACTCTAGCCAGTTTAGTCATAACTCTAAATGAACGGCTAGCTATTATTCCAGCCAACCCAGTGGCCGATTCTGCTGCAGCTAGGATTCGGTACTACACCCAAATGAATCCTCCCTTGTTCTCTGGTTTTAAGTCCAAAGGAGGTCCACAAGAGTTCCTTGACCAGGTTCAAAAAGTCACAGACATCATGGGAGTGACTTCCAGTGAGAGTGCAGAATTTTCCACTTATCAGCTACAAGAGATAGCCCATATGTGGTTTAAATAGTGCAAGGTAGACAGGGGTACAGATGCAGAGTCCATAGAATGGGAAGAGTTTTCTACAGCCTTCTTAGATAGATTCTTTTCCCTAGAGAATAAAGAAGCCAAAGTGTTAGAGTTTATCAATATCAAACAAGGTAGCATGAGTGTAAAAGAATACTCCCTAAAGTTCACACAGTTAGCCAGGTATGCTCCCTATGCAGTAGCAGACAGTAGATCCAGATGAGTAAGTTTGTGTTTGGGGTTGTAGGTAGAATGGTTAAGGAGTGTAGGAGTGTGATATTGATTAACGAAATAGATATATCTAGAGCTATGGTCCATAATTAACAGATTGAAGAGCAGAAACTTAAGAAGAAGGAGAGAAAGAATAAGAGCGCCAGAATAGGTAGTTATAGTTTTTCTCAGACAGGGTTGCAGGGTGGTAACTGTTCTTAGCATAGCCAGAAGTTTTCAATTCCAGCTTCTTCCTAAGCCAGAGCTTCAATTCATAAGTTCAGAAATGGTAGCAAATATAGGGCGCTAGGCTCCAAATCTCATAATAGTGTAAGCATTATTCACACTCTTCTACTTTGCAAAGAATGTGGTAAGTATCATAAGGGTGTGTGTAGAGCTGGCAGTAATGTGTGTGTCATATGTGGTAAGTCAGGTCACATGGTTTGAGACTGTCCTAAACCCGATCCACGAAGTCAGCAGGTCATTCTTTAGCTCTATTCGATTGTTCAAAATAGCAGGTTGTGAATTCCAATGCTATCGGTGGGCAACACCCAAATAGACTCTATGCACTTCAGTTCGGACAATATCAAGAAAGTTCTCTTAATGTAGTCACTTGTATGTTGCAGTTCTTTCACTTGCATGTTTTCACTTCTTTAGATTCAGGAGCTTCTTTTTCTTTTGTTACTTTAAGGTCAGACAAAATGTTAACAGGACCTTTTTTAGTCTCCACCCTAGTGAGTCAGTGTAACACAACCTGATAGGTACACAGGAACTGTCTGATTATGATGTCTTAGAATATCAGGTCTTCAAGGTTCTTATAGTGATGCCAGTATGTGTAAAAATTTAGTAAGGGAAGATCATTCCCTACCCATTCCTACCTTAGTGCAAAGTTTTGTACTTCAACCATCACTATATTTATGCATGCTTCACTTTTTAGTTTCGTGAACACATCTTACATTCACGTACGTCCCTTAGGATCGTGTGCATTTCAAGTTCCTAGTATGAGGAATCCTAGTTCACTCAGTGTTACGAATCATGTTCCATGAGTACAAAAATTCTAGAATCAAGTCATGTAGCTCATGACTCATCCATTCATGTCCTGTCTTACAGTATTTTCAGCCCACGTGACTTATGCTCCACTCCTAATGATCATCCAAACTCAGACTATGTCATGTATACCCTAATTTTAGATCCTTTGGTGAATTAATTGGCATTATTTTCTATCCCTCAGGTCTCAGTTATAGAGTCAGTTCAATAATCAATATTCAGTAAAGGACTCAGATAGTCCTACAAAATTGTGGCTTTTAGTTATTAGTTACTTAGCCATCAGAATTCAGTACTTTAGTACCAGTCTAAACCTTAGTTATCTAAAACTAGTATTCATTCCTAGCTACAGTCTTAGTTACAGTCTCAATTATCATCTTAGCTAAAATCTTAGTTCAGTCCTACTAATCGGGTTGGTAACTCAATTCAGTTTCGAGTTTACTCGACCATAGCATACAGTTATTAGTCACTCAATTGTCAACGTTTTAGTACCTCAATTTACAAGACTATACTAGAACCGAGTTAAACTCCTAGCGTTGCATTCTCAAATAATACAGTTACTCATAATTCATGCTCTGTTATCTCATGTCACTCAATTAGTCTTTATCTCTTATGCACAATGCTCTGCAGTTACAGTCCAATTATTCAAGACTAAGTACAGTTCCATATTACAGACCTAGTATGTAGCTATCAGTCATTCAGTTAAGCAGATAATTTAGTATGTTTAGGCATTTGTGCTCAGCGCTCATGCGAATATTTTCAGTAGTCTCAGGTTAAGAAGAAGTACTTCTGTTAAGCATAATTTTTCATTATGATTTAGATCGATCAGCCAGTAAGTTAGTTTAGCAATCAGGCAATAAGTTCATATGGTGTGGTTTTCCATATTTCCACCTAGTCCTACTATCAGAAATCATAGGAATGTAACTATTCCAAGATAGAAAGTCCCAGTAGTTCCAAGATCAGCTCAGTTTATGTATTATGTCTCAGTTTCATATCACTGATATTTAGTCATGATTAAGTTCGTAGGTGCCCTATACATCATCCCAGTTTTCCTCAGTGTTTCAGTCAAGTCGGTATTCGTCGAGGGACATAATGTCCTAAGAGGGAGATGCTCTATAACCCCTGAGCTATCATGCCTTAAACTCTCTAATGTCTCTTCACGTAACGAATCTAGTTTGGAGGTTTGGGTACCCATAGGTTGACCCTCTAGCTCTAATATTAGCCATAAGCCATGTACTCAATTGCTCAATTCAGTTCACAATACCCAGTTCATGTCACATGCTATAGACTCAACCATGTTATCATGTTTCCATTCATGTATGTTCAGAAAGAATCTCGAGATGAGGTCAAAATTTTTCATATGTTTAAAAATATCTCCTATGAAGGGAGTAAAGAGATTTGGTCAGAAGGGAAAACTCAGTCCTCGATATATCGGTCCGTTCAAACTTCTCCGTCGCTTTGGCTAAGTAGCTTTTGATCTCTAGTTACCTTCAGATCTAGATTTAGTGCATCCGGTCTTTCATGACTCCTTGCTTAAGAAATACATAGGTGACCCAGCCGTCATAGTCTCTATTGAGGGCGTAGATATTTTGGACAACCTCTCTTATGAAGAGATTCCAGTCAGAATCCTTGACTATTAGACTCATAGACTGAGGAACAAAGAAGTCCCTCTAGTCAAAGTTTGTTGGTGGGATCAGTCCTTTGAGGGAGCTACTTGAAAAGAAGAAATAGACATGTGATCCAAGAACCCTCACCTCTTCTCCGCAAAACTCTGACTCAGCCCAAGGTAATAGCTTTCCTTAGAGCTTATTTAGTTTTATGTTCAAATTTTAGTTACAAACTAGTTTCATGCTGGGACTCCCATTCTAAACTTGGTATCCATTTACCATTGATTATTCAATCATATGCTCATAAATCAGATCAGTCATGTGTTTATGCATCAGACATACATTCTCCTTGTGAGAAACTCAGCTATAAGAAATCTTAGTCAGGTATTAATGAGTCAGTTCAGTCATGAAATCATGCATCCGATATGTATACTCAGTATTAATTTCACCAAAGTCAGTCATGTAGTCATATTTTAGTTGTTCATGTTCAGTATATACTTCAGCTTATCATTTCTCCTATCTCAATCGGTCTTATTTAAGGATGAATATTCCTAAGGGGGAGATATTGTAATGCCCCATTTTTTTACCTAGCTTAAAATCATCCCAAAAATGTTAAAGACTTGCTTTAAAATATTAATCCACTTTGTGGAATTTTCAAGATTTTAAATTTTTGTTATGTGGGAAATTTAATAAGCTTTTTGTTGATACCAAATTTGCCTAAATCCGATACCCATGCAAAGAGTTAGAGCAATTTTAGTAAGGCAGTGTGCAACCTGATCCATCAATGCGTCGCGGAGCATGCCAAAATGGCAGTCATCAAAATATAGTGGGCCTCCGCGATTATGGTGCATCACGCAAAGGATCAAATCCATCGTTGTCAATTTCTAGTGTTTCAACGCGATACCACCGCGTCGTTGTAAGATTCCAGGTCCCATCTAGTATTGCAACGCTATTTCACTGCATCACGTTATTAGCCCATTTCTAATTTGGCAACTTCCAGTGGAAAGATGCGATAGTACCGCATCGTCCCAGGTGCCAAATTGGGTTTCCAGGGACGAAAAATAAAAATCTTCTAACTGAAATTGGGTCTTTTTCCATGATCCAGATTAGCCTTTAACCACAAAATTTTGTCTTATAAACCATATTACATCACTTTTTCTAACTTTATCTCCAGAAAAAAATCATTCTCTTTGAAGAGGCAAAAGCCTAGCTCAAGAAATCAAGGCCATTTCCAAGAATCTTTCTAAGAACTTTAAGAATTTAGATTTTTGGGTATGCATAGTGTTCATTCATTGATTCCTTTAAGAATTTAGATTTCCAGGTATGCATAGTGTTCATTCATTATGTTTGTATGATTGTTGTTGTATGATTCCCAAGTTGGAATCTCAATGTGTTTTTATGGAATTACAATAATATATGAGTTTAAATCCATGAATTGAGTGGTTTATGAGGTGTTAATTGATGATTATAACTATGCCCTAAGTGGTGCATGTAAAGTGTTTGATAAAATACCTAAAAGACTAGAAATCATGTAATATAGTTCAATTGTGACTTAAGTGATGGATTCATATTTTACCTTTATGTTGAAATAACTCCCATGATATTGATGTGCAATGTAGATGTTGTTGAAATGCTCATGATTCTAGAATATGGAATTATGATGTTGATTATATGCATTCTTCCATTTACAAGATTATGATAACCATGTACTTCATGAAATCCCCAACTTATTGTATTATGAATTGTTGATAATAGCCATGTGTTCAAGAAGTATCAAGTCTTGTCAGTTTCATGATATCGAGTCCTGGGGTATTAAATACCTAATAATTTAGCTGGATGACTAGAGCCAGTGTCATGTTTTCATGATATCCTCTATTAAGACATGATCAGTAGAATTCAGTCAGTCATGTGACTCAGGAAAACTCAGTAAACTCAATAACCCTAGTAATCTTAGAAAGCTCAGTAATTTAGAAATCTCTGTACTATTCTATCAGTCAATGGAACTCCATGAACTCAGTCCAGTTTAGTTCAGTTAATCATGTTCAGTGTTTATTCAGATGGGAGTAGTATTTAACATCGAGTGAACCCAAGGATGAGGACACACACACTGACTGTTGAGGGTGTGATCCTTACAAGAAATTCTTACGGTCCAGAACTATGTAGCTAGCATAGTTTAAGACATCAACATTGTTAGATGAGGGTTGATGAGGTGGATAAACACTATCAGATGAGGATCCCACCATTCTCTTTTGGGGACACTACCAGACGAGGGTCACTCACAGCTTGTCCTTACCAGTGGTGCGACATTGATACCCTTCCAATTGAGGTTATCGATTGGAGACCAACTCACCTATAATAGCTTCCTAGTGGCATATCAGTTAGATTACTATTTCCCACAGTTACTGTTTCAGAATTAGTCTCAGTAATAGAAATCAGATAGTTCTTCAGATATCAGGACTATCAGAAATAGTCACTTAGTACAGTACGAAACAGAGTAAGTTCAAACAAATTTTAGGACTTTCATACATAGTCACCCAGTTAGTAGTATATTAATTATACAAAATTCATTTTACCATTATTCAGATTTCAGGACTTTTAGATATAGTTAATCAGACCAATTTTTCATAATAAAACTATCAGAAATAGTCATTCCTGGATCAGTAAAATGACATCAGTTCCTCAGTACTTAATAGACTTAGTCATTCAGTATCCCAGTATTAGTACTCAGATATCTGAAAATCCATGATATCAAAATTCATGAGTTAGTGTTATCATGATCTCAGTCACAGTCACTTACTCATATATGTAATCTCACATTCATGTTATACAGTCAGTTAGCATTGTTCATGCATTTGAACCCTTTGAATTCATCCTACCTCACTTGCATACCAGTATATTCAATGTACTAACATATTTGCACTATGGTGTTTTATACCATAGGTTAAGAAGCACAAGCTCCCAAGCATCCTTAGTAGATCAGATGTTCAGTAGCTAGACTAGCAGTGAGTCCTCATTATTTGAAGATAGGATGGTTAGTTTATTACTTTATTATTTCAGTAGTTTGGAGTTAGTTGGGGACATATCCCATTAACTCCATAGATTTCAGACAGTTTAGAGGCTTTCATACTACATGTTTCAGACTATTTTTTTATTTTTGGATATTGTTATACCCAATTACAGACATTGTTTAATATTCAGTATTAGTTCAGTTTTGAACCTTATGTCTTTACAGCTTATATTCTACATAATTACAGTATCTTACTCAGTGCTCAGTTACATATATCAGTCATGGGTTAGCTTGTGGTCCTTCGGGGTCATGAGCACCGTGTAACATTCTGGGTACTAGATTTGGGTCGTTACAGGTTTCAAGCACTGTGTTAGGACTAGTGGGTAGTCTCAGGTCATGACAATTAGAATGGTGGTAGGACATTAGAAGTACCCACTACATCTGTATATGTCATCTCAGTCTGGCCACCTGCATCAGCTGCATTAGTGGTATCAGCCTGACCACACTATGAGAACACACTTGCCAACAGGTTTGCTATCTGTCTTGCCTGCCGAGCCAAAGGATTTGCCACATCTTTAATCAGTACCAAGTCAGTGGTTCTCATGGCCTAGATCATCTTATCTATACCAGGGATTTCTAGAACTTTTATAGTCATACATATCTGAGTATTCAAGATGGGGTAAGCTAAAAGACTTCTTACCCCTAACTACACGATCTCTCATATCTCGGGATTAGAACTTTGCTACATCAAAATCATATCTGGATATTAGGTTGGCTATCATAGCTACCCGAACTGGGATCAGTACATTATCTCCCATAGTTGGACATAGCCAGTATTGGGCCAATGTTCACCATACTTTACCCTCAAAGTTAAGGGTACTCTTCTTAATCTTCTATGAAACTACCCCGAGGCCTCCTGCAACCCAGACCGTGTTTTCACTATTCAAAGATATTTGCTCCTCAATCTACCTAAAAATAACCATCTTATAATCTGAACCGAATGTTCTCTTAGTTATCTTCTTCATTTTGTCCATCTTGTAGTCCATTTCTCTAGTGTTTACTGAAGCTTGATACTCCGGTACATACAAGAATCTATCAATCATATGCAGGGAAATATCAACCCGTACACCACGAATCATAAGTGAGGTGGTAGGCTTACCACCTTTCAAAAATTGACTTTGTGGATATAGTCTCTGAAGCTCCCCTTTGTATGCTGCATAAAATTCACAAACAAATATCTCATTGTATCTTTTAGGTGCCCTCATCATCTACTCAAATCCCTACGGGCGGAAGCATACTTGAAATAGTGGCAATTATAACATCCCATTAGTTGTCAACCTCTACTCTAGATACAACACTCCTCTTATCTTTCCACCCGAAAGTCTAAACAACCCACTATTTAATGTCTTCTACATACTGAGGTACACTCGTCATGCAACAATGGGCACTAAAGCAGTGAAAAGTGTGAGTGGGGGATCCTATCTATCTATTAGGGTAGCCTCAACCTCTTCTACACTTTGGGCTTCCTCAGAACTAGCTTTTGCTGAATTAGATTCAGCCTCTTCATCATAATCATAAGGTTGTGGTATAAGAGCAGGAGAAACGGTTGGATTCTTTCTCCTTGGGCCCCATGGAGATGGCAATTCCTCTGGGGGTGCAACCTTTTTCCCCTTTGCTTTCTCAACTACTTTACCTTTTTGCACAGCTTTCCCTATTGTGGTTCCTTTATATAACTCACCGTGGCTATCAGTTGAAATATCAAACTCGGAACCACTGTATTCTTAATTAGTAGCTGGTGCTTGCTTGTTGTTCTTTTTGACTTTTTTATATGAGGATGTGTTCTTAGGAGTCATTGTTCCTACAAATATACCTTTCTTACTAAATAATTAAAGAAAAGAAAACCAAAAAAAAAGTAAAATTAAAGTTCAGTATACATGTACTAGTAGGGGTACGAGTGGGATACTAGTCATATTGACCGGGTATGACTCATATAGTTTAGTTATATGCTACACAGTGCATGACACATGTTCACTAGTCAGCGTATGACTCCTCCTAACCAGTCGTACCGACAAGGTATGACTAATTACCAATTGTCATAAGTAAATTAGAAACTTTTATTCTAAGTTTAATCCTCTCAGTGCACGAGTTGTATGGTATGGATACGACTCGTATAGGTTAGCCATACCCATTCCAGACCATAAACTTTTTGAACTTCTATATTATCAGTGGGTACGAGTCCCATTATAACACTATACCTGTTGGTACGAGTCGTAAGGGGTCTCATATCACTACAATATATAAGTGTAACTTTAAATTTTTACTCCAAACCAAATACCGAAAATATCTACTACAGTTTGTAGTAGTATAGATCAATATAGGATAAAATAACACACAAAATCTCTAACTAAAACCCAATTTATCCCCAACTTTCATTTTCAACCTAAATCCCAAGAACTAGGGTTCCATAATATGATATTCAAGTAATAGGAACTCAAAGTAAGTCAGTAACTACTCCTAGATACAAGTTCAACTGGAAATGATAAAGATTTTCATTCAAAAACTTAGTTGAATGGAGAAGAGAGTATTTTGCTCAAGTTTCCACTTGTTTTTCTCAAAATCCTTATTTAAATTCAAGCAAGATTGAAAAATTGAGCAAGATGGTAGTTGATTTTCGTTGTGTTCAAGAGCTTTTTTTGATTTTGGAAACTTCAAATTAGGCACAAATGGTGGTGAGTGTGTTTTGGATATCAGGTACCCAATTTAGTGCCTTTTTTCTTATTTAAACCAAGTGTTGGGTCGGGTTGGCCCACGATCTAACGTGGTAATCATGGGTGTGAGTTGTGTATATGACTCATACCCATGCTTACAGGTCGTTTCTTTGAATCGTATAGAGAATTGTATCCATTCCAAAATCTTTTGTTTGATTTTGAATTTTCTCCCAGGTCAATAAGACTCCTAGTCATTAGTCGTACCATATAGACATGACTCATAAAAAGTCAATATGACCAAGCCTTTTCACTCCCCTAGATATTTTCTGCATTCCTTAGTCCTGCATACTAAACAAACATATTATCCTATAAATGCATAAGTACAAACAAAAAATGGGTCGCCTCCCTTAGAACACTTGATACAACGTCATGTCATGATATGGCTAAGTTGGATATTCAAATTTCACTAACTAGCCTCATGGGTTTCCTCCCCTGCAACGCTTGATTTAATGTTGCAGCATGACATAATTTCCCTAGTTACTCAGTCTTCACCAAAGTGAATTTCAACAACTTTCTTCACTTCTTTGATATTTCCCACATAGAGCTTGACTCATTTCTTATTTACCTTGAACGGGGCTTTGCTATCCTTCTGTAATTCTAAAGCACCATACGGATAAACTTTTATAACCTTTTATGGACTGGGCCACCTTGACCTTAACTTACCCGAAAACAAATGAAGTTTACAATTGTAAAGCAGTACTTGATTACCTTTGTCAAATACTCTCTTCTCAATCTTACAATCGTGACACATCTTTATATTTTCTTTGTAAAGTGATGAATATTCATATGCCCGAAGCATAAATTCATCTAACTCATTGATCTTAGTCAACCGTGACTTGCCTATATCCTGCCACTCCAAATTCCACTTCTTCAACGCTCATAGTGCTTTATGCTCAATCTTAGTTAGCAAGTGGCAAGACTTGCCATACACTATCTAATAAGATAAAGCACCTATGGGGGTTTTATAAGCCGTTTGGTAATCCCATAATACATCATCTAACTTTCTTTCCCAATAAGTCCTATTGGCATTAACAGTCTTTGCCAAGATGGACTTGATTTCTCTATTGGACACCTCAACTTGTCCACTAGTCTGTGAATAATAAGGCATCCCCACCTTATGTTTCACTCCATATTTTTTCAAATAGAATCTAGAATATCAATTACAAAAATGTGACTCTCTATCACTTATAATAGCTCGTGACGTACCAAATTGAGAAAAGATGTTCTTTCTCATGAATCCAGTGACACTACGTGCTTCATTGTTAGGAAGTGTAGTTGCTTCCACCTACTTTGAAACGTAATCTACTGGCACAAGTATATACTTCATGCCATATGAACACACAAAATGGTCCCATGAAATCTATGCCCTATACATCAAACAATTCCAATGGAAAAATAGAAGTCATAGGAAGTTCATGTCTTCTAGAAATAGTACCTTGTCGTTGGTCTTTTAAAATCCAAAAACATAATCGTGAGAATCTTTTTGGATTGTTAGAAAATAATAGCGACTTTGCAAAATTTTATGAGTTGTGTGGGGCCCTCCATGATGACCCCTAAGAATGACAATCTTTGAGTTTGCTCATCATCTCCACTTAAGGTATATACCTACGAACGATCCCAACAGCACATATCCTAAATAAATAAGGTTTATCCTAAAATAATTTCCTTACATCATGCATGAATTTCTTTCTTTGCTAATAAGAAATTTCTTTTGGAACTAGATCACTGGCTAAGTAATTTGCAAAATCTGCAAACCATGGAATTAAATCTTACGAAGCTGCTAATATTTGCTCGTCTAGAAAACTATCATTAATCTCTAATCCATTTGCAACCTTCTACATAGCTTCCTCCTCTAATCTAGATAAGTGATTTGCAACTTGATTCTCTGTGCCTTTCTATCCTTTACCTTAAAGTCAAATTCTTGCAACAAAAGCACCTACCTAATAAGCCGAAGCTTTCCATATTCTTAGCCATGAGGTACCTCAATGCTGCATTATCTATGTGTACAATAAACTTTGTTCCAATCAAATCAGATCTAAACTTTTTAAAGGACAAAACCAATGCAAATATCTCTTGCTCCGTCACGGTATAGTTCTATTGAGAAGGATTAAGTACCTTACTAGCGTAGTTGATAGAATGAAGGATCTTTTCTTGCCGTTGACCTAGTACATCCCCTAATATCAATCCACTAGAATCACACATAATCTCGAAGGTTAAGGACCAATAAGGAGACACAATAATTGGAGTCGTTACCAACTTCTCCTTTAGGATTTCAAAATCCTTGTTACATGCATCGTCAAAATTAATTTTTTCCTCCTTCTCTAGAAAATTGCAAAGAGTATTAGCAATCTTCGAGAAGTCCTTAATAAATTGCCTATAAAATCCTACATTCCCTAAGAAGCTTCGAATTCCCTTCATAAAAATTAGGTAGGGTAATTTCTTAATTATCTCATTCTTCACTCAATCAACCTCTATGGCCCTCTTTGAAATATTGTGCCCAAGCACAATTCCTTCTTTGACCATAAAATGGCAATTCTCCTAATTAAGTACTAAATTGCATTCTTCACACCTTTTTAGATCATTTTCCAAGTGCTTTAGGCAGTCTTCAAAAGAATAACCAATGATCAAAAAATCATCCATGAACACTTTGATGGTTTCTTCAACCATATCAGAGAAAATCGACATCATACAACTCTGAATTATGGCTGGAGATTTACATAGACTAAATGGCATACGTTTGAATTCAAAAGTCTCATAAGAACATGTAAAAGTTGTCTTTTCTTAGTCCTCAGGTGCAATAGTGATCTAATTGTAGCCTGATTTCCTATCAAGAAAACAATAACATCTTCTACCTACTAACCTGTCTAACATTTGATCTGTGAAGGGCATAGGAAAATGATATTTCTAATTCCAGGCATTTCATTTTATATAATCCATACACACTCTCCATCCAGTGACTGGCCTCATAGATACTAGCTCATTCCTCTTATTAGTCACAACAATAATTCTGCCTTTCATTGGGATACAATGTACTGAACTAAACCACTTACTATCAGCTATGGGATATACTACACCAGTATCTAACCACTTTATTATTCATTTATTAACTACCTCATGCATAGGAGGATTGAGTTAATGCTAATTTTCAATAGATGGAACACAATTCAAATTAAGCTGTATTTTGTGAGTATAAAAACCAGGCGAAATACCCATAATATCTGTAATGGACCATCCAATGGCTCTCTTGAATCTCCGTAATACTGATAATAATGCTTCAACTTATGCATGTCTTATATCAGCGGCAATAATAACTAGTAAAATGTTGTTGTCCCTAAAAAATACATATTGTTAGTGAGACGAGAGGGCCTTCAAATCTAATACAGGTGACTCTTCAATGGATGGACGAGCAGGTGGAGTAGTTCTATTCTACAAATCTAAATCAAGCTCCTTTGGTGCATAATCATAAGAACCTTTCCCATGTAGTGCACTTACTATCTCTTCATAGTCCTCAATACCATCAAAATCAAAGTTCATGATAACGGTTGCAAGTGCTTCAACACCTAATCTTTCTTTAATAGGAATAACCAGATCAGAACCATCATCCTAAAGAGTAGTTGTATTAATATCATGGAATGAATATTCCTCCTCATTATACACATCAATCACAGATATCACTCTTAACTTATCAGGATACCTCATGGATTTACATACATTAAATATCACCTACTGATCTTTCAATCTCAACATCAGATGCCCCAGCTCCAGATTAATCAATGTCCTTCCTGTAGCCAAAAATGATCTTCCTAGAATAATTGGGACTTGGAAGTCCACTTCACAATCTAAGAACACAAAATCAGCAAGAAAGACAAAAGAAACCACCTTCACGAATACATCATATAAGATACCAACTATTTTTTCACCGTTCTGTCTTCCATCACTAGTTTCGTGGT
Source organism: Capsicum annuum (assembly GCF_002878395.1). Lineage (NCBI taxonomy): Eukaryota > Viridiplantae > Streptophyta > Magnoliopsida > Solanales > Solanaceae > Capsicum > Capsicum annuum. Next base: position 60,316,996 of record NC_061121.1, on the reverse strand, counting down.
GGTAGTTTTTGGAGCTCCCAACCCCAGTTGTTTAAATACTACAAATGGCACAAGGTTGATTTTAGTACTAAATTCATATAATGCATGCACGAAGGTGAAAGATTCAATGGTGCAAGGTATAGTGAAAGCACCAGGATACTCCTTCTTCTCCACTAACGATCTAGTAGCTACATCACTACAATGATGAACATTATCAGTCGGCTCATAATTGACTGCTTGCTTTTTTGTGATCAAATCCTTCATAAAATTTGCATATCTCGGTATTTGATCTAATGTTTCTAAAAGAGGTATATTGAATGATAGTTCTTTTAGTATGGGTAAAAACTTCTGATACTTACCATCTTATTATTTCTTTTTTAGCATTTGTGGAAAAGGAGGAAGAGGTTTTGGAATGGGATTCAACACAGGCTCTGTAACCTTCTCTTCTAATGCATCTTGCTTGCTACTACTCTCTACATCAACCAGCTCATCATCATTTTTTTACTCATCAACAGTGGGTAGAGATGGGTCTGTAGTGACTTCGGCACTCTGAGTGGTAATGGCATGGAAGTGACTATCCTTTCTTAGATTTACCACAGTATTGCTTGGGAGAGTACTAGGCTATCTTTGATTTATTGTGGCTAACATTTGACCAAATTGTTGCTCCAACTACTTGATTGTTGTAGCATGTGACTGAACTTTCTAATTTAAACAAGACAAATCTGCTTTGATATCCTTTAGGAAGCTCTCTTGACTTTCTTACCCTTTGACTAGCTTTGGACAAAAGTACCACCATTCTGGACTCTACATCACCACTACCTGGTGGAATATACTTGTCACTCTTCTCCTTATAGTAATATTTATGCTGCCAATCACCATCTCTTTATTTACTCCTATCTATGTATTTATTATTATAACAGTTCTGACCTTGATTCCCTTTCCCTTGGGCTTGGAAATATGGCAATCTTTGATCAAGATACATTGTCTCTTCTTCAGATTTAATCTTGAATGGCTTAGAAGTAGACTTTTGTGCTACAAATGCATTTACTTTCTCATCAATCATTGTTGCAAATTGTTTAATAATTAAACCAATAGCTGTACAAAGTTGTGCAACCTCCTGTGTTACCGTATCTTGACCTGCTCTGTAATTATTTGTTGCACCAATAGCATATGTGCCACCAGAACGTTCTAAATCTCTAGTATTCCATCCTATGATAGTCACTATAATATCATTTAGCATATCCTGTACAATATCCCACCAAAGACGCATACATACTCCTCTCAAAATAATGTCTACGATTTCTCTCGAACTGAAATTCAGTGATCTAGAGAATATTTCTGACAAGTTAGACACACTGATTTTGTGATTTGGTACCATGCTCAACTTTTTCTTAAATCTGAACCACGTATCATACATAGATTTTGTAGATAACTGTCTGAAATTGTAAATCTCATACTTCAACTATAGCATCTGTGTAGGAGGGAAAAAGCTTCTTCGAAACTATTTTTTCAACTCTTGCCAAGTAGTGATAGATCCTCTGGGAAGTTTCCCTAACCAAAGTGATGCTTCACCTATCAAAGAAAGTGGGAATAACCTCAATGACAATGCTTCCTAATCTTACCCCCAAAATTGTGTAAGATGTGCAGATCCTAAGAAAATTAACAAGATGAATGGTAGTGTCATCCTTAGCTGCACCAAAAAAATACACCCTTTAGATTCAAAAATTGGATCCTAGTACTAGTAATATCAAACTTCACATTAGGGGCTAAATAAGGAGGAAAAATGATCTCTGTCTTAGTAGGATCAACATAACCTATATCTTTTTCATCCTCCTTATATAGGTTTAAGTACTGATATGCAGGAATCAATGGATCTATGCCACTCTAAACTCGAAGATCAACTACCTGTCTAGGCCTGCCTAGTCCACCTTACTGAGTTAACTCAGTCTCTGTAGCAAGTCTAGCCTCTTCAGCTTCTCTTCTTTCTCGCTCTAATAGTTGTTGCGGCTATATGTCTGTAATATTTTGTGGGTCTAATATAGCATGCGGGAGTGCCGTATTTGGATCCCTATGTGGGGGAATCTTAAACACCATCACGAACTTCTCTAGATATCTTTCTTGGTGTTTGAAGGATTCTCTCTGGTTTAGGATTAAAAGGGAGTAAGGGATTGCCTCTATTCCTAGTACTTTGCATACACCGGCATATGCCAAATCAAAAACAAAAAATGAAACCCGCAAAATTCACCAATTCAATTTACTACTCAAACCTTTATCCCCAGCAACGGAACCAAAAATTTGACGTCGCCTAAAACTACACTCCCAATAGAAGTATGTTATGGTTGATTGCAAATATAATAGCCCAACTAGGCTGGGGTCTATCCCAAAGGGAATACATGAATAGTTGCTTGACTGGATGTAATCCACGAGTAGTACAGGAAAGTAAAATGATGGTATTTTAGTATCAATAGCAAGTAGTAACCGAATCTGGAGTGCTTTTTATGTTGTAGAAAATAATAGAAGAATACTAGGCTTGTGTTCCCTTTGCTTCTTAACTCCATAAATTTCTCTTGATTAACCCAACTAATCTATTGTTCTGCATGCAAAGTCTACAAGATAGGTATTAACAGCCGCTAGTTAGGCGTGAGGATAAATCTTACCCTTTACTGGTTAGGTCTCAGGGCGTCACCTTGTTTCTCTTTTCTACGACCTAAGTTCACTAGCACTGGTTAGGATCAAGTGATTAGATAAGATGCGGGGACTAAAAGATGGAGGTAGAAATCCCAAATCACTATCTTAATCTTTTTTTTTGAATCATAAACACCATCTTAGGGATGGGCACGAATACAGGCTATCTCAAGCTCTTGCAGCTGCTATGAGATTAATTATTGTGAAGAAGACTAAGATACATTCATAAACCCTAGAATAGAGTAATATCACACTTTCTTGATGTAGCTAATCCACCAGGGTTCCCACAACCCTAGTCAAGGAGATAAGCCACTCATGTTTGTGAAAGAAACCATGATTATCAATAAAGAACATATATAATTAATTAGACAAGAATAATATGAATAAACTCCAAAGTCTTGAATTGAATACGGAACTAAAATGTCAAGAATAATTGTAAAAGTATTGTAATGAATTGTATTAAAGCGTATGAGAGGGTAGTCTAATAAAAGGTAAATCGTATGGTATTTATAATATCTCAAAATAACATAAAAATCCTAATAAAAATAGGAAAGGTAAAGTTATGTCGGCAGTTGGTATGACTTGGTCTTCAATTCGTATCGGCATCATACGAGTTATACCCTTCCTTCATATATCTATTCCAGCGTCTGAAAAAGGCTTCAACTTTCTGTTCAGCATACGATTTCTGTTTATGAGTCGTACCTGAGTATACAACTCGTCTCCTTCTCTCGTATGCACCTAGAGCTTCTTTTCTTCCTAGCTTTGAACATTTGTTTATGTATGACTTCCCCATACTAGTCGTGCTTAGACTTTTGACTTGTATACTTCTGAGACTTTAACTTTTGTAAGGTAGCTTAGGTTCTATTATGCTTACGACTTATCTATACGACTTGTATCCTAGCTTACGACTTAAATACTTGAGTGGTATCTTCCCCATACTTAGTTTATCAGATTGGCTTTGGGTTCTTTTGTGCATATGATTCAGCATACGAGTCATATCGAATGTTTACAACTCGAGAGCTGACTCTTACCTTGATTAAAATTGGTCTTTTCCAGGTCTTTTTCTACCTTTTTCATTCCAAAACTATTGTAGACCAATTTTACCTACAATTTAAACCAAAGTGCATCAATATCCTAAGTTCACACATAAAATCATGGTTTTAAGCGTCGAAAGTGTCATGTTTTCATGACACTTCAAAATCTGTACAAAATAAACTTAACAATTTGATTTGTTTTTTATTGAATCCTTGGAATTAATTTGAAATCTCGTAAACGTAAACAAATGATGTTACCATAACAAATTCAATATACTTAATGGCTCCAAAATAGGGAATTGATTCTAAAAATCAAATGAATTGTCTGGTGACCGAACAGTCAGTCCGGGTAAATCATAAATGACTTTGGATAGCTATGAAAAAGCTCTAAATGCTGAAAATCATGAAAACATAGGTCATTACATGCACTCCCTATAGTCCATATTAACTTAATTTTTGAGGTAATGCACACCTATTAAGAAAATAAAATTAGGACTTAATTGGATACCACTTTCCTCTTTTACCCTTTCAAAGTCAAATTAAAATCATAAATGTAAGAAATTAAGTCTTTTGAACTCATCAACTTGAAAATATAAATGAAGGGCAAAAATGAAAGAAATTTTCAACAATTCTCTTGAAGATTGAACAATTAAGTTATTTTGAACATTAAAAGATGGCTTACAAATTAACATGAACTAAAGGTAGTATGTTCTTACGGGAATTTACATAATATAAGATCAATATTTAAGAAGGCGTGATTTTCAAAGTTTAGGAGATAAAGTCATAAACTGGTATTTCATAGAAGAGAAAAGATAGTTTAATATAGAAGAGTGGAATCACAACATCTAAATGAGATTAACAGAATCATAAAGGGTTGTTTTTTAGAGTGTACAAGAATAATACAGAATGAGTCGTATTAGTAGTGCTTGCACTAATAATGCTTGTATTAGTTATGCTGGTATATTTATGTTGACGTTATTTTTAATATACAATTTGGTATGATTTATTAGAAATAATATGCAATAAATTGTTTGAATAAAATAATACTACACAACAACAACAACAAACCCAGTGTATTCCTACCTAGTGGGGTCTAGGGAGGGCAGAGTGTACGCAGACCATACCACTACCTCAAGAGAAGTAGAGAGGTTGTTTCCGAAAGACCCGCAGCTTAGGACCAAGAACAGTATAATGAATATAAAAAGTAAGAGGATACAAACTAGCATGGTATACAAAACAAACTAATAGTATAACAAACACAAAAAATAAGTGCATAATAAACTAGTACAGGATGCAAAAAAGCTAACACCACTAACCCCAAAAACTACAGCCCCAACACTACGAAGCAAAAACTCTAGACCCAAAGGAACACTCCCCTATTACTACTATTGCGCTCCCACCCCTAACCCTCTACCCTAATCTGCGTCCTCCATATCTTTCTATCAAGGGTCATGTCCTCTGTAATCTGTAATTGCTCCATATCATGCCTAATCACCTCTCTCCAATAATTCTTCGGTCTACCTCTAGACCACCTAAAACTACCCATAGCCAGAGTCTCATACCTCCGCACTGGAGTATCAGGGCCCCTCCTCATCATATGCCTGAACCAATATAGCCTCACTTATTGCAAATTATCCTCCACTGAGCCAACTCTCACCTTCTCTCGAATAATCTCATTTCTCACCCTATCTTTTATTGTATGTCCACATATCCATCGCAATATTTGCATCTCCGCCACCTTCACCTTTTGGATGTGGGAGTTCTTAACTGGCCAATACTCTGTTTCATACAGCATAGCCGTCTGGACTACCACTCTGTAGACCTTACCTTTAAGCTTTGGGGGAACCTTCTTATCAGAAAGGACTCCCAAAGTGAGCCTCTACTTCAACCACCCTACCTTAATACAATGCATGACATACTGGCCAATCTCACCATTACCCTGAATTATAGACCCCATATACCTGAAACTCTCTCTTCTGGATGGCCTGAGAGTCTAGCTTCACAACCACTTTATCTTTTTGTGACATATTACTAAACTTACACTTCAAGTACTTTTTCTTTATTCTACTTAACCAAAAACCTTTAGATTCAAGTGTCGGTCTCCAAACCTCCAACTTATCATTAACTCCACCCTGAGTCGCGTTGATCAGAACCATATCATCTGTAAATAACATACACCAAGGCACCTCCCCTTGAATATGTCACATCAAAACATCCATCACCAAGGCAAATAAAAATAGGCTAAGAGTCGATCCCTACTGCAACCCTATCAAAACTATGAAGTGCTCTGAATCTCCACCTACCGTCCTCACATGAGTCTTCGCACCATCATACATATCCTGAATCGACCTAATATACACCACGGGCACCCATCTATCCTCCAAGTACCTCCACAGAGTCTCCCTATTAACTATGTCATATGCTTTCTCTAGATCAATAAACACCATGTGCAAGTCCTTCTTCCTCTCTCAAAATTGCTCCACTAATCTCCTCACAAGGTGAATGGCCTCAGTGGTCGAGCGACCAAGCATGAAACCAAATTGATTCTCAAAGATCATCACGATCCTCCTTATCCTCAACTCTACCACCCTTTCACAAACCTTAATAGTATGACTCCATAACTTAATACCTCTATAGTTGTTAAAACTCTGAATGTCTCCCTTGTTCTTATACACTGGAATCATCGTGCTCCACCTCCATGCTTCAGGAATATTAGCAGCTCTAAAAATAATGTTAAATAGCCTTTTTAAGCACTCCAGACTTGCCCCGCTAGTGCTCTTCCAAAAGTTTATTGGAATCTCGTCTGGCCCCATTGCTCTACCCCACCGCATCCTACGAATATCTCCCTTAACCTCGTTAACCTTGATACACCTACAATAACTATAATCATGACCCTCCTCAGATATCTTCAAGTCTCTCAACATAGAACCTTTGTCCCCCTCATCATTCAAAAGTTTATCAAAATAGGTCTGCCACCTCTCTCTAATAAGGGCATCCTCAACCAACACTATACCATCCTATCCTTTGCTACACTTTACTTGGTTAAAGATACGAGCCCTCCGCTCCCTGGCCTTGTCAATCTTATACAACTTTTTATCTCCGTCTTTCTCCTCTAAAGCCGTATACAAACTCTCAAAAGCTGCTATCTTAGCCGCCATAACTACTAAATTAGCCTCTCTTCTAGCAGCCTTATACTCATCCTTCTTAGACTCCACCTTTCTTTTAACCTCTTTGTTCCACCACCAGTCTCCTCGATGTTTGCTAGATTGACCTCTCAAGATACCTAACAACTCTCTATCGATCTCCCTAATGCAACTGAAAGTCGCCTCCCATATATTATTCACCCTTCCTCTACTCGCCTAAGCCCCCTACTCTTCAACTTCTCTTCTATCTCTAAAGAACTAGCTAAAGTCAAGCTCCCCTACTTAATCCTGGGTTGTACCTCCCTAATTCTCTTCTTTTTGCCATTATTAATAACCAAGTCTATCACCAATAACCTATGTTGAGTTGAGATATTCTCTCTAGGTATGACTTTACAATATTTACATAACATTCTATCTCCTTTTCTAAGAAGAAAAAAGTCTATCTAAGTCTTGACCACTGTACTATGAAATGTAATAAGGTGATCCTCCTTCTTTGGAAAGATCAAATTTTCCATCCACAACCCAAAAAGCCCTAGAAAAATCTATCAGAGATGTTCCTCCTTCATTCTGCTCACCAAAATTAAAACTGCCGTGCACATTATCATACCCTCTCGATAATGAACCAATATGCCTATTGAAATCTCTCCCACAAAAAACTTCTCAGTGCTCGGGATGTTCGTCACCACCTCATCTAAAACCTCCCAGAATTCCTTCTTCTTCTCTTTATCCAAATCTACTTGCGGGGCATAGGCACTAATAACATTCACTATAGACCCTCCCATGACTAAATAGACATCAATCTAACACTAACTCTTTTTACCTCTACCACCTGCTCCCTAAGATCTTCATCTACTAAGATAATTACTCCATTTCAATGTTTCACGCTACCTGAGTACCATAACTTATATCCATCAACATCACTCGCTTTAGTGCCTACCCATTTAGTTTCCTGGACATACGCTACACTAAACCTCCTCTTTCTAAGAATCTTCACCAGCTCTATAGACTTACCCTGTAATGTACTAATGTTCCAAGACCCAACTCGCAACCTAGAAGCTCTCTTATCCCACTTAACCTTACTACTCCTAGCCCCTGATCCCAAACTTGATCCTAGACCCGACCCAAACCCAACCTCCCAAACCTCATCCCAGACAAAATAATTCCTGACCCCGACCCCAACCTATGACATGCCCCTAGTCTACCCTCGCCAATCACAACCACTATGCAACAAAGAGAAGAAAGCAAAAAGGAAAAAAAGATAACAAAGGGGGATACACAAATTTTGGTGCATAATAGGTAATACCGGGAAAATATCCATTATCTTTTCAAGTTGAGATCTCTACGTATCAATTGGAATTAGATAGGTCCTAGCAAATATTGCAGGTTGTTGAATCAAATATTAGAAATATTAAACTCGTAAAATTTATAGATTCCCTTTATAACTTGAGGATACGGCTGAAGAAAGATCCTTTGACAGAGAGCTCTCTAAAAATTAACAAAGAATAGAAAAAGATGAAAAGAAGGGGTAAATTTGTTATTTAATAAGTTAATACATGTGTTTAAAGTCTTCGCATTACTAATACATGGGAAATGATATGTATTACAAATACACACCTCAATACACTATAGAGTGTATATCTAATGCATGCATTAATTATACATAGGTTAAAATGGTGAGAAACAAGGTACTAGTAGTACACGTTAACTAATGCGTGCATTATTTTTTTCAATACAATGGAGTAGGAAAATATGTTGTTTCTTTTTTTATATTCTTGGTAATATACATTTTCCAAAAGTATTTATGTATATTTAACAAAAAAAATGAGAATGAATAGAGTAACAAGGGTAGAATAAGAAAAAAAAATTGAAACTCTTTTTAAAAAACAAATTAAGAAATTAAGGAAATGATAGCGGGGTGGGGGTAGGGGTGGGTGCTGTCAAAAATACAAATCAACCCACACCCCTCTCTTCTCTAAATCAACCATCTCTCTCCTCTCTTTCCTCTGCCCTCTATATCTCGACTATTTCTCTCAAGCTTCTTCCAACAAACATTTCTATATATTTCTCCCTTCAATCCCTGGTGACTTTAACCTCCCGGCAAAAAAAATTGTGGCTTCGAGTTTCTTTTTAACTTTCAACCTTCAATCGATGTGAAAACATTGCTATCTGGCGACAAAAGCTTTGAGTTTTTCAATGCCCCTTTTCTTTTTTCTTAGGTAAGAAATTAGGGAACTTTAGTTATTCAGAAAAAGGGGAACATGAGATAACTTCTCTTCTAGTATTTGTTAACAATTTCAATATTTACTACTTAAATTTGAAATGGAGACTGAAGAAAAATCTAATTTCTAGTATTTCTTATTCTTCTCTTCTCTTTTCAAAGTGAAAAATGATTTTTTGTTGTCACTGAAGTTCTTGTTCTCGAACTGTTAATTTGATTTATTGGTGTCTGTTGAGTTTTTTGAAGTTTGACTTTTGTTCTTTATGTTTGTACAAATAGAATAACAATTTTGGTGTTGTGTTTGTGTTGATGGATTGATTTGTTGTTGTTCTTGGTAAAAATAGTGTATTTGATATTAGATGGTGATATTGTTGTTGTTCTATTGAACAAAATCCTACTATTATTTTTTTCTTGCAATAGATAAACTATCTGATGCAACAGATAAAAAATATTGTTTGAAATCCTATCAACTATTCCAACAGGACGACATGTCCAATACTTTGATTTTTCTCAATAGATAATTCATTTGTCGTAACAGATGAGGCTTCTGTTGAAAGAAATCAAAACAATACTGACAGTTGATCTGTTGCACAGACTAGTAATCTATTACAAAATATAAGTGATCTGTTGAAGAAATTACTAGAGATATATAAACTATTTTTATTGTTTACAATAGATTACTCTTCTGTTGCAATAGGTTAATTTCTCCCAGTAGATAATTTATAAGTTGTAATAGATTAGGCTTCTATTGAAAGAAATCTAAATAATATAGATAGTTGATCTATTGCAAAAACCAGTCATCTATTTCAACTAATGAGTGATCAGTTGAAAGAAATTACAACAGTATAAAAACTATTTCTTTTGTTTACAATAGATTAATCTTCCATTACAAAAGGTTAGTTATAGGTTGCAACAGATAACACACCTATTGCAACATATGTGTGATCTATTCGAACTCTTATTTTAATATGTTGTACATGTTATATTTACTTTTATTCCTTTTCAATGATGGTTTAATCAATTATAATCTTTTTTATTTTTTGTTATTTTTAGATAATATGGTTTCCAAAAAAATAGAAACCGAATCAAGTTTGATTAAAGGAAAAAGTGAAGTAGCTAGCCTACATCCACTACTCTATGAGCTTGATTTACAAGTGTTATCTCAATCAAAAGCAGAAGATAATGAACATGAGGATGAGGAATATTTCAAAAGAGAAGATCCAAATGCTAATAGTTCTTCTGCAAAAGATTTGGTCAAAACCTTCAACATTGATAGTTATCCTGTGAGAATGCAATGCGATTGTGCCACAGATTTAACTGGTGATTTTTTGGTTAAGTCAGCCATGGGAAAATTTTTTGACGCCTTTAGAAAAATACTTTGAGACCAAAAATTGGATGCTTATTTCAGGGACAACTACTTTGGACAATATCTTGATTTATCGGAAAATAACAATACTCGTTTCCAAATGAAATGGTATATGATCTTCTCAAGCATAGGTTTATAAATGAAAATAAAGATAAGATGGATGAGGTGTGGATAAATTACTATGGCATGCCTTTTGATTATGGTTGGAAGGAGTTTGCCATAATTATTAGACTAAAATGTTACCCTCCTTCTCCTTCTTAAGTAATAACTATTGTAACCCTAAAAAATAACCCTGCATACGCAAAAAATGTATAGGCAAGTCAAGTGATAGTGATGACTTAGTGTCCCTTGCTGTTCTAAGATTCAAAAATAAAAATCTTATTGAGGCGTTGAAAGGTAAAAGACTTTCAAGGAAGCACAAGCAATCATTGTGCTTGGTTTGGTTTGTGCATAATATTCTTTGGGTAAGAGACGTTAACAACAACATACTACTTGGTTTAATAATAAAACTCACTGAGGATTTTGAGGCATTTAACAAATATCCTTGGGGTTATGAAAGCTTCAAACTGACTGTCAAATATTTATTGACTCTATTGATGCCAAAGACAGTCAACTCATATGGCTTATCATGGGCTTTCATGGTAAATATTTTCTTTTTTATGAGTCATTTATTTTTTATGGAATAATGCTTTTGATTTATTGGAATTATTCTATAGACTTGGACATTTGAAGTCATTCCTTATTTGAGACAACAAGTGAACCACTAGGAAGAAGTTTCATGTCCATGAATCCTGAGATAGTTGTCGGCCAAAATCAATAAAAATGCAAAATTTCTTGATCTCTTCAACCCCCCAAAGGAAGAAATAAGTCTAATTCTAATTAAGTATTTATTATAATTAATGATTTTTAAATAATTTAATCATCATTTTAATTTTTTTTTGATTTTGAATCCGTGGCTTATTTCGACCAATCAACAGTTGAAGATGCCATGTTTTCTTACTTTATGGTCTTTTCAAACTTCATAGGACCCTAAGGTCATTGATAGAATAAAAATGAATTATTTGGAGCAACAACCATCATAAGATTAACAATTTTGGATGGTGGGCTAATTGTTGCTGATAGTGTTAGTGTAGATGGAGTTGTTGGTGGTGGCAGTGGTAGCAGTAAGTGTGCTACTATTGGAGATAATCATGATCTTCTTTTAGTTCTTTAAAAAACAAACTATTATATTTAATATCATACTGGTTTTATAGATTTTGCCCCTCCTAGCAAATGTTCTGCATGCAAATGTCAAGGCTGCAAGGTAAAACATGATGGAGTGATTAATGCTAATGAGACATTAACAGCTTCTATAAAGAAATTGACATCTAAGAGGGGTGTAATTCCATCAAAATGGATTTTACATCCATACAATCCATTAGAGATTAAGGCGGCTCAATGGAGGAGGAAAAAATTTTCCAAAGGCATCATCAAGCATCGAAAAAAACAAAATTGAAACTCCTTTATCTCTGTCTTGCACTTTTGATCAATGTTCAAGGTCCACTAGAAACCACCATGATCTAAAAAAGGTGAATATATATCATTTAATCCAACAATCAAATAGACTACATGTCTGTTGCAACACATGACACATCTATTGTAAATTATCAATCAGATATATGCATCTGTTGTAATAATTGACTAACCTATTACATCCGATGCATTATCTATTGGAACATATGTCTTGTCTGTTTTAGCAAATCAAACAGGTCTTTCTACTATTTTAATTTGTACCAACAGATGACTAATCTGCTGCAACAGATAAGCCATTTATTGGGACAGACTTTTTACTATTTTAGTTTGTCCAAATAGATGAGTCATATGTTACAACAGATGGGTTATCTATTGGAAATTATCATATAGGTCTTGCTCCATTTTTGATTTGTCTAAATGAATTATCCACCTGTTTAGCATATGACTCATTTGTTTAGACAAATTAAAATAGGAGTAAGACCTGTTTGATTTGCTAAAATAGATGAGGTAGTATCTCTATGATTAGCATTAACAATTCTAACTTTCCAGGTGGATGTCACAGTAGAACCTACTGTTGAAAAACATAATATCATAGTAGATAATCCATTAACTACTTCTAAAGATGATGAAAAAGTGAAGCTTGTCAGTCTGGAAGAATGGAAGAATTACCCTTTTGAAAGGATCAACATCTCGAACGAGGCTTCAAAAAAACTAATAAAGTTGATCGATGACTATTCTGGATAGATTGCCAATGTGATATTAAAGATTGATGTTGGAAGGTACATATATCACTTTTAAAGATTTTGATTTATATAATTCTTGCTTTAAGAACCTAATATTAACACATATAAATCATGTAGAAAATAAAATGACGAACACTACAAAGTGGATAAATTGGGTTTTGGTTCTGATATGTTCGATTTTATTATTGCACATTCCAGAAAGAAGAATTGATTCTAATTGATGTCACAGCTCCAAACTTGCTGGAATGATGAGGTTTAAATGTCATACATCTTACTATTAGTGCTTTATTAAATTGTATTTTTGTATTAATCTTACTGTCATGTAATCTAAAATATTTGATTTGATAATATGTGCAGCAGATCAATGTTATTTTTACTACCTCCGAAAGAAGGCCAAGTTGCAAACACAAGAACAATAAAGAAACATGACAGATAATTGTTTGTACAAAATTTACATCGATACTGCCTATGATAGATATTGTCAACAACAACCGAAAGTTTCTCAAAATGAGGAAGGCTGAATCAATATCATCTAAGGTTTTAGCATTCCAATTGGCTTACCTTGGCATTTGATCGACAAAGTGTACATCCCAATTAATTGCGGTGATGAATTTCATTGTGTGTTGGCTATCGTTGTTCTAAAAGAGAGGTGCATCCGAGTTTACAACTCGATGTCGGGAAAAAGATGTCCTGACATGTCATCTGAATACCAAAGCTAGGAAAAATATTGCCTACTTACATTGATGTAAGTGGATTTTTGTACCAAAAGGTTTATACTAATTGATCGATAATTAAAGCTTATCGGGATAACATGGGAAATCTATTTGATGCAGAATATGTTGAAGAAATTTCTCAACAACCTATTAGTATCCTGTAAGTATGAATCAAGTATCATGATTTAGTTTTATTTATAAATTGCACAACACCTACATTAATTGCAAGATATGAATTATTTGATTTGTACAAACATAGGGATTGTAGTCTTTTTGTTGCCACTCACGTCGATTATTTGAAAGATGGATTACAAGTACCAAATGATGGATTTGATGCCAAATTAATCCTTAAAAGATATGCTACTCTTGTATGGAAATACAGAAAAGTGAAATCTTAGAAACCCTATGCAAGTGACATTAAAGATCCACGTCGACCAAAGCCAAATTCCATAGCACCGAATTAAGAACAACTTATCCACATAGAGTAGATCCTTACAACATGAGTCCATCAAATTAATAACCTATCCTTAGGAATTGTTGGAACCAAAACATAAATAGTTGATTTATTTGTTAAGATCTATACCCAAGACAATTTTTTTAATTTCATTTATTTGTTGATTTATTTCATGTGATTTCTGAAGGCTTTGATTTATTTTATTCTGTCTATGTTATCCTTAGATTTGAACTTATTAATTGAAATGGAATACTAGATTCAAATATTGCAAAGAATAATGTATTTGTTGCAACAGATGACATATCTATTAGAAATTATCAAACAGATTTAGACATATGTTGCAACATGTAGGTCATCTATTTGAAATTATTAAATAGGTCTTCCTACTATTTTTATTTGTTCCAATAGATGACCTACCTATTGCAATAGATATACTTAGATAAAAATATCTACATTGTGGAATAGATGATTAACCTATTGCAACGGATAAACTATTTGTCAGAACAGATAGACTATCTGTTATAACAGATAGACAATCTGTTGTTTTATAAAAAAATCAATTTTTATCAAATATAAAAAATTGCCATGACATAAAAATTGTCATGGTTTTTGTGTTTCTACATCTTCCTCTTTATACACAGGCTCCAAACATTTAGTTAGTACCTTATAAGCCCAGATCTCTGGCACATTTTCCATAACATTATCGTACAAAAAGGTCATTGGTTTGGTCATTTTTATGCCGGTCAGAAAATACTCGATGTGTGCAAGCATGTAGGAACTGCATGCGGCACCAATTTTATTTTTTAGAAGGTTCACATCCTTGTTTCGACCTTTAAAATCCTATGTTTTCTTCATTAACACTTTCGGTAATTTAAAATCCCATGTTTTCTTGTCATGTCAGTACATATTTTTCTTGGTCTTGCATCTATTTTACATGTTCGTGCTTTCACGCCTAATAACCATACTTGATCCTCAGTGCTTTTTACAGTCTATTCAGTTTTACATGAGATTTACATATATTATCCATGTTTTACCGCTTGCTAGCTTACAAATTTATTTTTAGTTCATAATTTATAAATCTTACAATGACTTCATACAGTTTGCAGCTTCCAACCAGCAGGTGATGAGTTCTCTTATTTTAGGGACTCAAGTTAGTTGTAGTTCATGTACTATATTGTTATTATTCATATGTATTGATAAGTAGTATTTAGAGGTATGCCCTAGCTATTTATAGTCAGTATCATAGAGGTTTCATATATAGTTAGTCAGAATCATTACTTGTGAGTCAAGTTTCTTTCTTCAGTTGTAAAATTTATCAGTGTTATATTGATTCATACTTTCACATGATCATGTTTCCACTCAGTAAATCTAGTTTTTATATAATTTCAATCAGTTGCTCTAGCAGTATGCCAAATCATGGATTATCTTGGGATCAATTATTGTTCCAAGCACCACGTTATGACTAGGGGGTAATCTAGGGTCATAATAATACCTTTTCATATTTACACCCTTGGGAAAAACTTTGAAGGTTGACAGATATGACAAGCACAAAGTGGAAGATTCACTCAAACTAGAGAGAGGGACCTAATCCCATCTCTCAGATTAGTATCTTGTATGTGCAAATTTTGGTCTATTTGTATAAGAAAAACTAGAGTCCTCCCCATCCTTGTGTTAGAAAAAGTTGTCCTATTCTAAAAGGAAAGGTGAGTCACCTTAAACTTGAAATTTATCATATTTTATTCCAACAAAAAACCCTTCTTGGTGCTCATTACTTCTTAAATCTTGCTGCACCCACTCCTTCTCTTATCAAAAACAAAAATCCTAATCCTAAATAGTCCTTCTTAGAAACAGACCTTCCTGATGGTTGCATCTCTCCCATTTTCATGTCCTTAAAGGATTCTGACCTTAGCATTGTTAAAAATCCCTTCCCGAACCTTTCTGAAAAACATCCTGCTTTTCCCACTTTTCCAAAGTCTAACTCCTACATCTCTCAACTTGTTGATGAAGAATCATCCATGAATCCTCAAAACTATATTGATGGTGTTGTGATAATGAAACCTAGGTTGCTAAAAACCTCATAATGTTGTAAAATAGCTTAGGAAAGATCACAGTTGATCACAAGAAAAACAGTGTTAGTAAAACACCAAGAATCGATGGAAAATGGTTTGGAAAATTTATTTAGAAGCAACTGACACATGAGGGACCTATTCCTAAGAAGAGAAAGTAGCTAAAAAAGAATATGTGATCACTTATAGTAGAAGAAAGAATGGGGAGAAGTATAACATTGTATCCAAGGAAGTTTGAATCAGGTTCTTGAAGAATCAAAAGGTGTTAAATGGAAGGATTTTTAATTCAAATATGATAACAAAACCTGGTTTGGTGGAATTTGTTGAGCTAGTTAAACATCAAGGTTGGATGCACTCATGGAAGGCCTAGTCCCACAATTTTAGTGGAGATACTCAGGGAATTCTATTTAACATTGGAATTCTCAGACGATGGTTAAATCTAACTACATAGGTTAAAGTAAAAAAAATAAAACTGAATGAAGAAACAGTGGGAAGGATTTTAGAAGTTCCTATATATGGTGTGAGAACTATCTCAAATAAGCTACCTTTAATAGAATTTTTTGAAAAAGCATCAACAATTAAAGGGAAATATGTGGCTGTATTGAATAGGAAATCACTCAAGAGTGAGCTTCAATTGCTTTTTGACTTTGTGAACAAGGTGATTTTGCCTAGATCACAGAATAGAAACATTGCCTAAGCCAGTGATATTTGTGTGATGGAATTCCTTTGTAGCTTTTAATTCATTAATATACCTACTTTAATGATGGAACAAATACCCAAATTTGTTCTTGGGAAAAATGCAAAACATGGGATGCCTTATGGATATTGGTTGAACATAGTATTTGACCAATTTGATATTGTCTATGAAAATGGAACCTAAGGTATTGTTCTACAATTGCTTGGCATGAAGACACTAGTCAAAATTTGAAGTGTTAAATCAGGTTGAATTTCTGAAAGGGAGCTCAACAGGGAAATAAAAGAACTTAAGTTCAACCTAGAAGCCAAGGATAAAGAATTTAGCAAGCTCCAGGTGATAATTCATCATCTCCCCAGATGAAGCCCATGTGTCTCTAAAATGCTAAGAACTGAAGAAAAAAGTGTCAATATTAGTTGATAAGGTCCTCATCCTAAGTGCAATGATAGGGCATCTCAAAAATAACCTGTCCCTACTCCTTCAAAAAACATTTCCCAGTCCTTCACCTATTAATACTTCTTGATTCCAATGGCTTTCTACCTAGAACATTTAAATTATGCACTGCAATGATACTTATCCTCTACTTATGAATGAATCTTTTCTTTGTGTGTTACATTTGTTCCCTTTGAATTGCAATTATTAATGTTAATGTTTCCCCAGTGTCCATGAGTTAACTACTTTCTGCTTATTTTACTCTTGGTTTACTTTACTATCTTTTCAATGACTCCAAAAGGATGAATTCTAACTTTATATGTAAGGAATAAGTGTAGTGCAACTAATGAAGAGGCTTATGATGAATTATGTAGCATATTTCATGGCATACTAATAAGGGGTAGTAAGTTATATGCTGAATAGATAAATGAAGGTGCATGATGACAGTGGAAAGAAAATGAAGCTTGATAAGAAGACAATAAGGGACCTGGTCCTTGTGTTGCATAATGGTGGAAACATACTGATAGAGGGAACATTCATCTTAAGTAATAGTAATCACTCTAATTTAATTTTATGAATATGCATAAGCAAATTATAACAAGGGACCAGGTCCCGATGTTGCATAATGGTGGAAGCATGATGATAGGGGGAACATTCATCTTCATTAGTGGTGATTACACTACTTAAATGTGATAAATATACATTGATGCTTAAGTTTTTGAGGTTGATTTGTCATCATCAAAAAGGGGGAACATTCATATATATAGTTTTGATGATAAATAGATGATTATGAGGGGCCAAGTCCTTGGATGTTTGAGGCAACAATACAGTTGTAACGCATCTACATAGCTTTATCTGTTTATGTAACAAACTGGCAGGTGCTGCTTGCTCTAATTAGGACACCCGGTCTAATGACATTTCATCCCTAATATTCTCTTATCTATAAACTGAAAAATATGCTTCTTTATCAAAATTTATTTGCAAATACAAAAAGTGTGTTGAAGAGAGAGAAAGGCAAAAAATCCATATCTTATATTACCTAAGATCATTTTCCATATGTGTGTGCTGAATTAGAGATCTCTTGAGTGAGTCCTAATTTGTAATCGAATTACTCATGATATAAGATTAATGATCTTTTCTCTTTATATATAGAGCTCTTAGGTAAGGTTTTCTAAATTTGTTTATAGTTAGTGCCTTCGTAGAGTTTTCAAGATGAGCTTTTAATAAAGGTATTACAAGTGAGAGAAACCTAGAGTTAGGTTCAAGTTCGAGTTTATACTTAAGAGGTTGATTATAGTGAACTTTTGAGGTTCTTGAGTGGGAAGGTCGTGGTTTTTTCTCCCTTAAGCAAAGAGATTTCCATGTTAGATATTGTGTGTTCTTATTTTCCTCCACAACCTTTTGTTTTCCTGCACTTTATTGTTTGATTGACTTTAAGGGACTTGGTACCTCACTATGTGGTGCAACCCCCAAGGGTTCCAACATTTTCATATTTATAGCATGATCAATTTTTTAATTCATAGCAAAAACTAAGTCAACATTATTTTTTTTAACATTGAATTATTTAGAATTTTATTCACACCTTCAGTACTTTTAAAGGAAATTTTTTTGGCCAGCTCAATGTAATTGAAGGTGGTACACACTTGAAGTCATTTAACTAATTGAAAATCAAAGTAAATTCCACGCCGCTTATGATGGCCAAATCCTCTTAGCCAATTGATATTCTCTTATTTTGTTTATTTCAACATTGTTATATACGGGAAAAACAATCTTGTCATGTCCCATGCAAATATATATATATATATATAGATATAGATATATATATATATATGTATAATTCACTACTTTAATATTATAACAAATTTCAACATTCATATGACAATCAAACTTACAAAGCAACTATGGGTTGTATGGGACAACCCAACTGTAATACCCTATGTATTATAGTTGAGTCGTACCTACACCATACTAGTAGTATGTTGTATTCATATGAAAGACAGTTTGGTAGGGTGAACTTTCTATTGTGGATATGACTTGACCCCTAGAAGTCATCAGGAAGGGTATGAGTGGTATTAAGTCGTAGGTTCATCAGTGTAGTCTTCCTAAGTTTCTGTCTAAGGTACGAGCAGCGGATTATGAGCGTATGAAGATGATACTACTTGTAAGTGGAACTCCTATATTGACCAGTATGTATCCTCTTGAGTTTGCTAAGCTTAAGAGTTGGGGAGCTAAGTCATACTATACCATACGAGTCGTATCGTAGAACAATAAAAACTAACGAGAATTTTTCTATAATGTTTAGCTAAGGGATTTTTGGTCTCTTTTAATATTATAAATTCCCATCCATCTGCTATAACTCTCAAAGAGGTGTTATTTTCCTACTATCTCTATCAAAATAACAACACTTATACACAAATAGCCATATTCTTGAATTGTGATGTTACCATGAGATTAAGGGCTTTAAGTGCAACAAGATATTCATATATTCATCCTTTGATTTATAATATTTATATTGTGATTTAAATTTTATTATCTTGACTAAAATGGTTGAAGTATTTCAAGATAATTATTGAGCATGAATTTTTAGCAATTTAAATATATATATTATGAGTCTTGAGCACAAGTAATCATTTTACAAGAAGATTATGCTCTTAAACTCCATTGATAAGTTTATACTATGATTCAATGCAAATATTATTTTAGATCTTAAGATAAGATACGAAATCCACATTTGTTCATCTTGATTGTTATTTAAAGTAAAGAGAAGCATAACTATTTTCATTCTATAAACCCTTACACTACTTTAAGGTGGATTTACTAAAGTATGAGCATATAGGTATTCAGGGACTAGTATTTAAAACCGAGAAGGGAATGCGGATAAGCATATCCTAAATTACTTGAAACTACGAACCACCATAGGTTAATCTTTTTTCATAATATGGATGAAGTAAATTGGTTACTAAGAATAAGGTTTTATTCTGATGGCAAGGGTAAAACAACTCTCCCCTATGTAGGTAAGACGTTGTACTCCATGGTGGCTCACATAGTTTATGTCGATTAGAAGAAACACCCACAATAAAGAAATAAAAGTAAATCTTTGGAACTAAGTGTTATGGCTCAAAAAGTTTATTCTTATACTTCATTACTCATGTTTTGATTTTGCAGTCTTCATTTTATTCAAGCTTTAGATGAGTCTTTTACACTTAGCATGCATTATTTGAATGTTTATGTGTATACCCAACTATTTTTTTTATTTAGGAATTTACTCCCACATACTTATTACATTCCATAGGTACTGACCCACATATATGCCTATATGCCATATTATCTTATAATGATCATTTCCAGTAGCATAATTGACCACGGGTATCATCACCTCCATCCTGATTTTTGGGTGACTCCTCATAGCCCGAGGACCTAATTCATCAGACTTTTTTTTGTGGATGGAAGGTTTTTAATTATATGATTTCCTTAGTTGGGGTCTATCTCAGTTTCTCTCTAGTCACTAATAGAGGCTTGTTAGACTATTTAAGTTTTAAGTTCAAAGAGTTGTTCAAAGATACCCAAGTTAAAGACTTTTATTGAGATATGTCCTTGTTTAGATTTAAGTTATATTTTTTTAGTTCAATTTTCTTATGAGTTTAAAGTTAAGTAGGTTGAATGGGTAAGCTTGGGACAATTCATAGTCTGGAGCACAGTGTGACATCCTTTGGTTACTTTAGAGGTATTACAAACTTGGTATCAGAACCTAAGGTTTTGAAAATTCCTAAGGAGTTAGATGAGCCAAGTTATGTAGAGTCTTGATCATGGATGTGAAGCGCGCCATATTTATAAGTAAGAGGCTGTGGGATGAGTTCGGAATCATTATTACTTTCATGATCTATCGTGCTTACAATTGTCTATATCTGCCTTAATCATACTTTCACGTGACAGAATATGCCTTCTCACCAAGCCGATGCATATAGAAATGTTGATAAATCACCCTACATGTCGACCTCTAAATGAGAATATATCTCATGTTGAATTTTAAGCTGCCTTTCAAGCATTTTCCCAAGCTGTGAATGCCAATGTTTAGGGTAACCAACAGGCAGTAGTTCTGCTTCAAGAAAATAAGAATTTAGCTACAATTAGGATTTGGGAATTTATGAGAATGAACACACCTTGATTCCATCGTTCAAAGGCAGATGAGAATCCTTAACTCTTTATTAATAAGATGAGAAAGATTACTCAAATTGTGAAAGTTACTGAAGAGGAAGGTGTAGAATTGGCATCCTATAAGCTAAAGAATATTGCTTATGATTGGGTTGTTATATGGAACTAAGGTAGGGGAAAGAATATAGCTCCTATAAGTTGGCGGATATTTTAGAATGTTTTTTGAGAAAGGTTCTTCGTGCGTGAGATGAGGGAGGATAGTATGGCAGAGTTTATGAACCTCAGGTAGGTTTATATGATAGTAAAAGAGTATTTCCTCAAGTTTTCTATGTATGCTCTTGAGTTGTTATCTGACTCTAGAGCTCATATAAGCAAGTTTGTTACTGGGTTATCTAATTTGGTAGTTAAAAAGTGTAGGACTACCATGCTTATTGGGAATATAAATATTTCTCAGTTGATGACTCATGATGAACAGATTAAGGTGGAAAAGTTAAAGAAAATGGAGAAGATAAACAAGAGGGCTAGGATTAAATAGTTTGAATATAGTCAAACAAGGTCTGGAGGAGAAAGCAGTTTGCAGTTTTAGGGTAATTCATTAGTGCTAGTGCCATCTTCAGGCAGTCCCTCTATACTCAAGACTAGGCATGAGCAGTGGGATAGGACATCAAATTCCAGGTCTTATAACAGTATAGTCAGGAGACCTAGTTAACCGACATATGCAAAGTATGGAAGGACCCATCTTGGCAAGTGTTTGATGGGCTAAATGGATTGCTATGGTTGTGGTAAGTAGAGCCACAAGTTCAAAGAGTGTCCAGATGCTAAGAAGGGGAGCAGAGATGTTCATTCTCAAACTCAGGTTACTAATGCACCAGCTCAACAAAGTCGACAAGTTCTTTCACTGGGCGTATCATCAGTACCAGTGGTAGTTAGCGCCAAAATCGATTCTTGAATTTACCATCTCATCAAGAGAAAGTGAGTTCGCTATATTTTATCACGAGTATGCTTCATGCATTTTACCTTGTTGTATTTGTGTTGTTAGACCCGAGATCAAATCTTTCTTATATAACTTCCTTGGTTTCTATAAATTTTGGGGTAAGCCCTGAAATTCTCTCTAAGCCTTTATCAGTATCAACCCTAGTAGGTGAGTCATTTATTGCAAAATAAGTCAATGAGAAGTGTCCTATCACTTTTATTTAAAATATCATGATAACGGATGTAATAGAGTTTAAGATGGTAGATTTTGATGTCATTTTGGGCATGGATTGACTCCATTTATGCTATGCACAATAGATAGTTGCACTAGTGTAGTGAAATTCCAGTTTCTTGATGAGGCAGTTTTTAAGTGGAAGGGTTGTTCTGTTTCTCCTAAAGGTTGTTTCATCTCTTATCTTAAGGCTAGAAAGTTACTAACAAAAGGGTGTATCTATCATTTAGTTCGAGTCAAAGATACTAAGTCTGAATCTCTTATAGTTCAGTCAATATGAGTAGACAATAAGTTTCCCAAGGTTTCACCAAAGATTTTCTAGGGTACCTCCAGATAGAGAAATAGAATTCATTGTTGATCTTCTTCCTAACATTTATACCATATCTGTCCTTCCATAATGTATGGACCCATTCGAGCTTAAGGAGTTAAAAGAGAAGCTTAAAGACCTCTTAAATAAAGGTTTCATAAGACTTATCGATTCTCCGTGGGATGCTCCAGTCTTGTTCATGCGCAAGAAATATGGTACTCTCAGAATATGTATAGATTATAGACAGTTAAACAAGGGTAACATCAAGAACAAGTATCCCATTCCTAAAATCAATGATTTGTTTGACTAGCTTCAGGTTTCCAAGTGGTTCTCTAAGATTGACCTTAGATCGGGATATCATCAGTTGAAAGTTCGGGAGTAAGACATTCTAAAAATAGCTTTTTGAATGAGGTATGGACATTTTGAGTTTGTGGTTATGTTGTTTAGACGGATAAATTATACTGAAACCTTTATCGATTTGATGATTAGGGTCTCAAGAAATACTTGGATATATTTATCATTATCTTTATTGATGACATACTGGTATATTTCATAAGCGAGGAAGAGTATGCAGACCATTTGAGAATGGTACTGCAGACCCTTAAGGATCGTCAATTGTATGTAAAGTTTGGTAAATGTGAGTTTGGTTAGAATTTTTTACCTTATTACGACATGTTATTTTAGGGGATGGTATTCATGTGGATCTACAGAAAACTGATGTAGTAAAGTACTAGCGTAGACCTATAACCCTATACGGCAATAGGAGTTTTTTAGGATTTGTTGGGTATTAAAAAGATTTGTAGAAGGATTCTCCTCTGTAGTAGAACCATTGACTAAGCTGACGTAGAAAAAAGTGAAGTTTATATTGTCAGATTAGTGTGAGAAGAGTTTCCAAGAGTTGAAAAATAGATTGACTCCAGCACCAATGTTAGCTTTACTAGAAAAGTCAGATGGATTCATAGTGTATTGTGATGCTTCTAGAGTTGGGTTAGGTTATGTGTTGATGCAAGATGATCAAGTAATAGCCTATGCCTCTAGGGAACTTACGGATCACGAAAAGAATTACCTAACTTACGATTTGGAGTTAGACGTTGTGGATTTTCTTTGAAAATTTTAAGGCACTACCTTTATGGGGTACATGTTGATTTTTTTACGGACCGTAAGAGTCTTCAGTACGTATTTTTTTTTAAAGAGGTTCTGTCTTCATTAGAGGAGGTAGTTGGAGTAGTTGAAAGATTATGATATGAATGCGCTCTATCATCCGAGTAAGGCCAACGAAGTGGCAGATGCACTAAAAAATTTGTGTATGGGTAGTGTGTCTCATATGAAGAAGAAAAAGTAGGAGTTAGCTAAAGAAGTGCATAGGTTGTCTCATTTGGGAGTATGTTTTCTCGATGCTGATAATAGGGGAGTAATAGTTTACAATGGTTCATAATCATCTTTGTTAGTGGAAGTGAAGGAGAAAAAATGTAGTGATCTCATATTTAGTTAGTTATTGGAGGTAGTTCGGCAATAGAAGGTTGAGGTTGTCTCTTAAGAGAGAGGTGGTGTAATTATCTATTAAGGTAGACTTTGTGTTCTAAATGCAGATAGGCTGAGGTAAAAGATACTAGAAGAGGCTCATGGTTTGAAGTATTCCATTCATCTGGTTCTACTAAGATGTATCGCGACTTACAAGAAATTTATTGGTGGAATGATGTTTAGCAGGACATAGCCGAGTTTGAAGCAAAGTGTCCCAGTTGTTAGCAAGTTAAAGTTGAACACAAAAGGTCAGCAGTATGTTGCAAGAGATTAGTATCCCTACTTCGAAGTGGGAATTATTGAATATGGATTTCATCACAGGTTTTTCTCATACAGGACGTCAGCATGACTAGATTTAGGTCATAGTAGATCGAATGACTAAGTCAGCCCATTTTATACTAGTCAAGACTTCATATACCACGAAGGATTATGCTAGAATGTATATCCAATAGTTAGTAAGGATTTATGGTATGCCCTTATCCATTATATCAGACAGAGGCACATAGTTTACTTCATAGTTTTGGCAGTATTTCCAGAAAGGCCTTGGTAGAAAGGTTAAGCATAGTATCATATTTCATCTGTAGACTGATAGTCAGGCTGAGTGCAAAATCCAAACATTATAAGATATGTTGAGAGCATGTGTTTTAGATTTTAAAGGGATTTAGGATAACCACCTAACCTTGATTGAGTTTGCTTACAATAATAGTTATCATACTAGTAGTCAAATGGATCTATTTGAAACACTGTATGAGCATAGGTGTAGGTCACCTATAGGATGGTTTCAGGTTGATGAAGCGACTTTGATTCATCCAGATTCCATTCTTGAAGATATAGAAAAGGTTAAGTTGATTTATGATAGATTGAAAACTACTTAAAGCCATCATAAATCGTATGCTGATGTAAGGATGAGAGAGCTCGAGTTTGAAGTAGGCTATTAGGTATTCTTGAAGGTGTCACCTATGAAGGGGATAATGAGATTTGGAAATAAAGGGAAGTTGAGTCTGTGATTTTTTGGTCCCTATGATAAAGTATAGCATGTAGGAGAGTCTACTTACGAATTGAATCTTCCGTTAGAGTTAGGTCATAATAACTTGTCATATAAGGAGATTCTGGTCGAGATACTTTATAGAAAAGTTCGAAGGCTAAGGAATAAAGAAGTAGCGCTAGTATAATTTCTTTTGAGGAAACAATTAGTTGAAGAGGCTACTTGGGAATCTTAAGCATAAATGAAGATAAAGTATCCTTATCTCTTTTCATCCAGTTTCGTTCCTACCTAAGGTAAAGCATGATTTCCAGCACATCCTTTCTTCTTAAGTCCATTTAAGTACTCCTATATTGTACCTCATATTATGAGAGATTAAATAATTGTGATATTGGTAAAGATAAATAGTACATTTCAGTGTGTCAGTGTTAATTCTTGTTCAAATCCTAAAATCCTTGATGAATCACATTTGAGGATGAATGTTTACCAAGGGGGACATACTATAATACCCCATGTCTTGGGTTTCTGGGCATCATATGACTTCTCTCATGAGTCGTACCTGCACCATACGAGTAGTATATTATAGTCATATGCAAGACAGTGTGGTAGGGTAAACTTTATGTTATGGATAAGACTTGACCCCAAAAAGCCATCAGATAGGGTATGATTGGTATGATGTTAAGTCGTATGTTTATTAGTGTAGTCTTCCTAAGTTTCTGTCCAAGGTACAAATAGAGAGTTAGGAGTCATATAAAGATGATACTAGTCATAAGTGGAACTCGTATGTTGACTGGTGTGTATCCTCTTTAATCTGGTAAGCTTACGAGTTGGGGAGCTAAGTCTACTATACTATATGAGTCGTATAGTAGACTAGTAAAGACTGACGAGTATTTTTGTGTAAAGTTTAGCTAAGGACTTTTGGTTCTTTTCCTCTCTTATAACTTAACATCCATGACCTACAACCCTCAAAAAGGCATTATTTTCCTACTCTCTCCAATCAAGTAACAACACTTACATTTTCTCATCTACAACAACTTCTAGATTAGGACTTCTCTCATAAGTTCATCCTTCACGTACGAAGACTAATCTTTCTTCACATGTGAAGAAACTTCAGGTATGTTGGGACTCTGAACAAGGTTATCCTTTCATTCTTATGCCCAAAAACATTGTTTTTAAGATTGAATTTCCTTATTTTGAATTTTGGTTCACACCCAAATAGCCATATTCTTGAACTATGATGTTAATATGAGTTTAAAGGTTTTGAAGTGTATCATGATTTACATATATTCATCCTTTGATTTATAAGATTCATGTTATTATTCAAAATTCATTTTCTTGACTGAAATAGTTGAAGTATTTCAAGATGATTATTGAGCATGATGTTTTGTCATGAATTTCTAAGAATTTAAGTATATATATTATAAGTCATGATCACAAGTAATGAGTTTACATGAAAATTATGCTCTTAAGTTCCATTAATAAGTTTATAATATGATTCAAAGAAAATATTAATCTTTTGACATTCAGATAAGATATGAAATCCACAATTTTTCATCCTGATTATGATTTAAAGTAAAGAGAAGCATAACTGATTTTCGTTCTATAAACCCTTATGCTAATTTAAGGTGAATTTCCTTAAGTATAAGCATATAAGTATTCCGTGAGTAATATTTAGCACCGAGAAGTAAATGTGGATGAGCGTATCCTAAATTTTTTGAAACTACTAGCCACCATAGGTTAATATTTTTCCCCAATATGGATGAAGTAAGTGATCACTAAGAATAAGGTTCTATTTCGATGTCAAGGTTAGAACAACTCTCCCTAACTTGGGTAAGACGTTGGATTCCATGGTAGCTCACATGGTTTATATTGGTTAGAAGAAAATCCCATAAGAAAGAAATAAAAGTAAAGCTTTGGAACAAAGTATTATGGCTCAGAAAGTTTATCCTTATGATTTATTACTCATGCTTATGATTTTGCAGCTTTGTTTTATTCATGCTTAAGGTGAATCATTTATACTTAGCATGTATCATTTGAATGTTTGTGTGTATACTTAACTATTGCTTTACTTATGTATTCACCCTCTTATAACCAGTACATTCCAGAGGTACTGACCCATATATATGTCTATGTGCTACATTGTCTTATAATGCCCATTTCCAGCAACAGGATTGACCACGGGAATCATCACCTACATCCTAATTTTTGGTGAGTCCTCATATTCTGAGGACCCAGTTTATTAGACATTTATTCATGGATGGAGGTGTTTTAGTTATATGATTTTTGTTTATTCTCTGGTCAGCTGGTTCAGTCCTAGTGGCTCTCTAATCAGTAATAGAGGCTTGTCAGACTATTTAAGTTTTAAGTTCAAAGAGTTGTTAAAAGATTCCCAAGTTAAAGAATTTTATTAAGATATGTCCTTGTTTACCTTGAAGTTCTATTTATATTAGTTCACTTTTCTTACGAGTTTCAAGTTAAGTAAGTTGAATGGGTTAACTTGGGAGTATTTGTAGTCTTGAGCATCGTGTGACGTCTAAGGTGTACTTTTGTGGCATTACACAATTAATTGTCCATAAGATACTTTCTCATGTATATTGCTTTTCCTGTATTGCATCTCCTATAACGTTGATATGAATTTTACCTTTTGATGTTTTTTCAACAAACTTTTTTGGATATTGTGAATTACATAAGTCATTTTTTCCCATGCATGAATTCGTAGGATTTATATTACCACATGATCAATGCATCATATGTTGAAGGACGCATGAATAAATGCAGTGGTCATTGAAATCAGGTAATTCAGCACAAAAAAATTTATCACGTTAACTTAGGTGTCAACAATTTGTATTCAGCTCAAGTATGAGAAGAAAATGAGCATACAGAAGACCACATTTTTAAAATTCTATAGTATACATAAAAGCTACAACTTTTCCAAAGATATGCCTTTTTAAAATATTTACTCTTAGTTCTTCTATACTAGCTCTAAATACGTGTGATACCAAATTAGTCTGTTTTTAGTTTCATCGGTTAATAACTTATGTTGTTTTATTTCCGGCCGGGATGAATTACTTTTCATAGTCAAGAAAGGATCTAGCTTTCCAAAATATTGTACTATAGCAATAGCATCCATATTTTGGCGACACATATCCCGCAGTCCACCAGTAAAACTAACAAGGAGGAATGTTTTTTGCCAATTTTGGAAGCTTCTCTTTCATCAAGTCTTATAAAATCAATAATACCTTGTAACATATCACTTCAAAATAAGTCTTGATTAAATGTTAAAAAATCTAGCCTTTGTGTTTCATGCTTTGTGAACACATCTACTATGAATTGTTGAAGTAATCTTCCACAATGTAATATTCCATTTTTGTCATCTTCTCTTATTTGAATTTCTTAATAGCAATATTCACGATAAGAAACAATGTCTCTTTTTAGTTTTCCTTAATTAAAAGACTTCAGCTTCCATATTAAGAACTCCACCAATAGAGCATATATTTTTTGTGTTTAGGAGTTCTTCATGTTGACAATTAGACTGGTTCCTTCACATAATTCTTTTTATACCACAATGCTAGCTATTTTGACCATATGAAAATAATAATCAATACTGTAATGAATCATAATAATCATAGTAGTAATTTACTGACCGAGTGTTATATCTATGAGTACATATACGTATATGTGGCACAAAAGTAACATCAAAAGAATCATCTTAAGCCCATAGTTTATCTATTTATGTGTGATATAGAATCTAGATATATTTAGAATGTTCATTAATTACTTTATAAAAGATGGAGTATGGATTCTTTGAGAGTATATTCATAAGTCTTTGAACAGTTGATTCATTAATATGTGTTGAACATGACATCCTATAAGTTAGCTCACTTTAATTATCATAAAAGTATAATTGCAGATTCTTTGGCTTTTCAATAGAAGGAAGAAAATGTTGTATAAAATGATGCATTTGACCCTGAACTCATAATGTACATATACTATGATATCTCAAGTGAGGTGAACGCAAACATGTTATGGTATGTTATAATATATGTTAAAAAAATAAATAGATTCTTCTATATTTCCCAGATACAAATCAAATAAGTCATTAGGTAGTTGATATGGAACTAAATTAACCAAGCCTTTGCTATAACAATCCAGCTGATTCATACTAAAATCTTTTTGTATTCCAAAATTTGCAGTTTCAAACATTTTTTAAACAAACATAACTCGATTGATTAAAATTAATTTTTTGATGAAATATTTTGTTCAACCTATGACTTGTATGTTGCAAGAATCAATAAAACAAAGTATAGTGTAACATTCTAGTAAAATAATGAGCAAAATAGTTTTCACCTGAAATTAATACTAACCTTTCTTTTCAAGAGTGACATTTTACTTTTCCTTATATGCATTTGATGCTGAGACCAAGGAATAAATGTTTAATATTTTATGCTTAAGAGACGTAGTAGTAAGAATGTTACAGCCATAGTTTATTGCATTATCTGTTTGAAATATAGGAAAACACTAAAAGACTTGTTTCCTTTTAGAAAAAAAACTTAATAAAGTATTTGTGTCACGATACGTGAATTCTGCATGGAAGATCAAATCTATTGCATATTAAGTTAATGCAAAACTACAACTCTATATTTTGACAGTAAAAACATAGACAAAGCAGTTTGCTATATCAACCTTGGACATTGGCAGAAAGAGGCTCTCTTATAGTAAGTGGAACATATGTTAATAATTTATGATCATGTGGAGATTTTATTATTTCACCTGGTTAGATAGTAACTGATTTGGTTTTTTGTAGCTACAGTTCTTTTGTACGTCTTTGTAATAACAATGCTTGTTTTTTCTTAGTTGTTATCTTCATGTAGGTTTCACGGCTTCTGAGTTTTATTTGATAGTTTTTCTCTTCTGTACATAGTATATTATAAATATTGTTTCAACTAAGTAAGGTGAAAGATTTACATAAAATAAGAAGTAAAATTACTATGATATGAAAGTCATACCAACCTTTATTTGAAATAATTTTAGGAATGAGATTTTGTTGGTTGCCAGATGCGGTGGATGTTGAGCCTGAGGTATGAATTGTCAAAACTTAATTGTCTGACGTAATATTGAAGCAAAAGCCAGAGTTTATAGGGTTACCCTTTTAAATACACAATAAGGTAGAAGTGTTAGTTTTCTTTTTGTAGAAGACTTAACTTCACTATATGTTTTTGTTGTGTGGAGGATGGAATAGAGTAGATATTAAGTTATTGTAGAGATACATCAATTTATTTTGACATTAGTAGAAGTGAAAAAAGCAGTTTGTTATTCGAACCTTGGATATTGATAGGAGGAGGCTCTTTTACAGTAAGAGTTATTTGTTGCGATGAGGCACAATGATAGTGAGGCTTAATTTTTTTAACTGTGCTTTAACCAACTGAGTTATTTTTTATAGTTGCAGTTCTTTAGGGTGCCTTTCTACCAGTGTTGTCGGTTTTCTATCAGTTGCTATATTTGTATAAGCATTATGCCTATTGGTGTTTTTTTGCAAATTCACTCCTCTTTAAATGGAAGTTTACTTCTTTGCTTGGAAGGCAGTCTTTACTTCAAAATATCTGCATTAAAAATAGTTCATATACAGTGTAGAAAATGAAATAATAGGCTTGAAACAACATAATTTATTGGTGATATGTAGCTCTCGTAAGCATCTGTATACCAAAGAACATATAATATTTTTTGTGCAGTGAAAACGTAATTTAATAGAGCCAAAAAATAGATTTATTGGAGAAGTCATGCAGGACATAAAGAGTGACACTTTTACTTGAAAATGAGTGGGAGAATAACTAGGAAAGTAAAATTGTAAAGTGCAAAGAACCTAATAATTACAGATTATAGAGAAGGCCAAATAGGGGTTGCACTCATTCAATTTAGCAGTATAAGATTTGAGAGATCCAACGTAAAAGCTAGTAGAACCAAGCAAGAGAAAAACAAACGATCATACAAAACGAAATAAGTGATACAACTCATGTGTGCTTCACTCTTTACCATTACCCTCTTATCAGAGTGTAATTTCAATCCGATGTTTATATTCGTGAATGAAATTTCTAATGCATACTAAATCCCAAATAAAATTACTAATTAAAACAACAAAAAGCACAATTAGCAAAACGGCCACAAAAAATGTGAAATAAATTGCGGGAAAACACCAGTGAAACTAGGCATGCCTGGGAATGGAGGTACAAAAATCAAGTGAAGTACACAATTAAAAGAAAGAAGAGAAAAGTGGATGGAGATGACATTATAACCGATAAAAGATGTTAAGGGGTCCTTTGGTAGAAGAGGATCTTATCCCCTGTTTGGTTGGGATAAAAGGCATGGGATAACTCATCTCGGGATTAGTTATTCCGGGATTGCAGTGTTTCTCATATCCCTTCTTAAAGGTGGGATAGCTAATCGCAAGATTAGTAATTCTGAAATAACTTTTTTTCCAACCAAACGACCCCTAAGAATCACATGTGTACTACTATAAGGGGTTGAGAAATAGATAGAAACCCATAAAATGACATACATACCCCTTCATTACCAAGTAAATTTCAAGGAATCACACATGTTAATTGTCATGTGTGTGCTTCACTCTATCCCCTTTTCTTCTCACTAGAGAGTAACACACACACATATATATACCCACACAAACGCACACAAATATTATTGATATCACAAAAAATATTTAAATATTAGTATGTTAACTTTTACTTTTAATTATAAACGAATATTGGCATATCTTTATAATATTTTTTTAAATATGGATACCTTTGTTTAAATTTATATGTATACCTATATAACACGTACACTATGAAAAATTAATTAGTATGAAAGAAGCATCATTAAATTAATTAACTGAAATCAATTTTGAAGAATTATATTAATTCATTCATCCATTTAGGCAAATTTCTTTAATTAATTTTCATCCCTTAAAACCAGTACAAAATCCCCAAAACCACCCCAGCCCACTGATCCGTTAGGCATAAACCCTTACACCCCTTATGAATCCTTCTCTTTGTCTTGATTCATCAACTCAAAGACAACATATCAAAAACAACAACAGTAGAGTCAAACAATATTGATACTCTTTGTAACGCCCCGAGATCCCATCTCAAGACGTCACACGGTGCTTATGGACCCAAAGGACGACAAGCTAATCCTTTACTGATATCTATACCTGTACACTGCATAATATCTGAAATAAATATGGAAACTGGCCATAAGTTTCAATACATCTACACATACTCAAAACTGAAAATTGAATACTAATACATTAACATCCGTCTGAAAAACCTCTAAGCTATCTAAACTATGGAGTTGATGGGACATGTCCCCAACTAACTCCATCAACTGAAAATATTTACAAAATATGATGCAATAATAGTAAACTGAGATTCGTCCTCGAAACAAGAGGACTCACTACTACTGCTGCTGATTGGGACTGAACTGATAGGGATACGCTGGATCCTGTGCCTCGAAATCTATGGTGTCAAATAAAACACCATAGCACAAATGCGTCAGTACAAAAATATACCGAGTATGTAGGCGAGGTAAGGCTAAATGCAAGGGCTTATACATGAACATAACTTAACTGAATATTATGCAAGAGCTGGATTAGCATACATAAAGAATTTGTAATTACTCAATATACTGCGCATACTGTCACTGAGCATACTCGAAATAACTCTGGTAACTGATACTAAATATACTGAAATTTTAAAATTTCTGGACATACTGAGACTACGAGTATCTGAAGCTTCTAAAACTTATAGCAACCCTAGCTAATAGGTTGCCTTCGAATCTGCTAATAATAAGAATGATTAACTGATAGTGAGATCAACCCTATCTAGAAGGTAGTCTCTAAATCTGTGGATAATAATACTACTTGATAACTGATTTTGAGATCTGATAACTAATTTTGAGATCAGCCTATCTAGCAGCTGATCTTTGAATTTATAGATAATCATACATGATGGCCTGTATCTAACAACAATTTTGTATACTGAACTGAGCTCTTTCTTAAAGTCTGAGGCTGATTCTGAAACTGAGACTATGGGAAGTAGTTACTTAATCGACATGCCCCTACTATCTCTTAGGGATCCAACCTCTAACCCCTATTGGGAGGGTGTCAATACCATGCCATGGATAAAGACATTATATTTATATGACCCTCATCTCTCAGGTCCTCATACGAGAATAGTGGAGCCCTCATCTAACAGGTCAAGCCACCTCATCTACCCTCATCTAGCAGGTATGATGTCTCTCATCCACCCTCATCTAGCAGGTGTGATGTCTCAACCTACGCTGGCTACGTAGTTCTGGAGCAAAATGATCGCATCTAAGGATCACACCTTCCACTAGTAGGTGAGTCACCATCCTTGAGCTGGCTCGGTGCTAGTTTCTACTCCTAGCTGAAAAACACTAATTTGATTCTTAACTGAACTTAGACTAAGATGAATCTGATACTGATTATATTTCTCAAGAGATCTAACTGAGTTACGCTGAGATTACTTAGTTCCGTATCTGACAAAAAGTTATCGAATCATAGGATCTGACTGATGATGCAGATCTTGAATACATTATTCAAATCACTTCTGAGATTAGAATAGAATCACTTTAATACAATTAGATCTGAGCTGATTATAGGACGAAAACTAGATTACTAGCAATACAGAGATTACAGAGATAACTACGATTACAGAGCCTGATTAAGATCCACACTTGTCTGAAGATACATAGTTCTATAGTTCACTGAGTTCTGAGAATCATGGCTCGATTGGAATTATCACAAAACTAAAATAGGCTCTAGACAAGTATAAATACCCCCAGGACTCGATAACATAAAAGTAAAACATAATCATTCTCACATCATCACGGTCATCCATTCACCAATACAATCATTCATTCATCAACACAAGCATTCATTCATCATCATAATCATTCATGTACTATCTCAATCATACCTTAATCGTCACCATCATTATTGCATCATCACAATTATTAAAGAATCTCTCCAAGTAATTAGAAATCATAACATACTTTCCCCCTTCCTCAAAATCCTTAAGGCACACATCCAACATTTAGGAAACATAGACCTCTATTCATCATCACAATTATCAAAGGGTCGCTTTAAGCATCTCGAGATATTAATCACATAATAACATAGAGAAAAGATGCTATTAGATCGTACTCTATTTAGCAAGGTTTTACCTCAACTATTTCATACCTATATCGGTCTTAACATGTATTTGGATTTCGCACCGCTTGGAAAACTTCATACTATCATGCCATAGCTTACTTGCTAATCATTTGGCATATACTAAAAACTTAGCATATATCAAAGGGAACATAATGGGGAATTTATCACCATCACATCTCCACTCGTTCACTAAGGTCCTTCAACAAACACTAGACATACATAGGTTCACACTTATTTGGGGATTTCCTACAAGCATGGAATAATTCATTCACTTGGTCATTTTATTAAACACTAGACATTCATAGACTAGCTCACAATTTGGGGCTTCTTGTTAAACATGCTATAATAGCCCAAATATTTCTCCTAAGATTTTATCAAAACTATGGGAGACATGCTCCACTTAATCAACCAATTCTACACCCAAAAGTCATGAACACATCAACGACCATGACACATAACCATATTTTAGAAGTCATTAGATCATTATTTAACTACAATGCTTGATTTCTAGTCTCATAGATATTTTATCAAACACCTCACATGCACAACTTAGGCATAGGAATAATGACCCAACTACTCATCATGAACAACCAAATTTACATGTTTCCACTCATATATTATCATAGATTCATACAAACCATATAAGTATCACATCTTGAAGGTCATTCAACATTAACAACAAGTACATAATACATTTACCACACAAATACCACATACTAAGGACAAGGCTTGATAATCCTGTAGACAAATATGAACCACAACTCAATCATAGCAAGAACATTAATTTAAACTCACAAGAACCATTAAAAATTCATAAACATAAATCTTAGAGATTTAGAAAAAGGTACTTGAGCTTCTTGGATGGAAGGGACCCAAGAATCAAAATCTACATACCTTGGGGAAACTCTTTTCTTGAAGGATCTTAGAAGTATTCTTGATTCTCTCTTAATTTGCTTGAAAGAGGAAAAAGGGGATCTTGAATTAGAAACCCTAATTTTTTTATTTTTGGAGTGGAAGAAGAAAGAAAATGAGGCCCTTAAACCTTAAGGGGGTATTTATAGAAGTTGGGAAAGAGTGGAAAATACTGAAATTCCCTTTCAAGAAAAAGAGTTGAAAACTGCTGATCGGGGTCTATGACAGTCGATCTGATGGTCCGTTAGAGGGACTGACGATCCACCAGGTTGTCCGTCACTCGAGTGCCAAATTTGGGTTGTTCTGCCTCGATGTGACAATCTAAGTGATGGTCTATCAAGAATCTTACGGTCCACCAGATCATCCATCACTCGAGGGTCAGGAATGGGCCATTCTGTTTTGACCTAATGGATTCCTTGATGGTCCATCAACTTTTTAACGACCCACCACTTTGGCCGTCACTCGGGGGCCAGAAATGGGATGTTCTGTCTTGACTTGATGGGATATTTAATGATCCACCAAGGACTTGGCGGTCCGCCAGGTCGACCATCAAACCTGGGTGATTTGGATACCGTTTAGTAAAACGGCCATAACTCCCTTGTCTGGTGTTGGATTTTGATAAAATTGGTATTGATGGAAAGATTATTCAATGATATACATGAAAAAAAGATGAAATTTTAGAAATACAATGTGATTCAAAGTGTTTCATACTTGGGAAGATATTTTTGAAATTTTTAGACTTGGATTTTCATTTTTTCGAAAACTCTCTAAGGCTTAGACTAGGAGAGAACTTTGCGGGGTATTACATTCTTATTTCTCTCCTCTCTGAAAACACCAAATCACTCATCAAATAATAGCAATTCTGATGGTATTCCATTTTTTGCTTCACCTTTGAACTCACATCCATTAATCCCAATGTTTTCCATCAGGTTTTTACCCCTTAACCATCAACTTTTCTTTCTTAAATCATACCCCCAAAGCACTCTATCTCCTCTTCCACTCCTAGAAAAGGTGAAAGTAGTAAAGAACTACCAGATTTGAGGTTTCTATTCCTCATATCTGATGGTTCTAAGTTTTCAACCTCGAAGCACCCTTTCCCGTTTTCACACCAATCTAAAAAGGCAAAATTTAGCCCTTTATTTTTGAGATTTTATCATCTTTTTCAATTTATCTTTTCATGAATTCAAATTTTTAATTCTAGAGGATTTGTTCAACTGTTGCATCACCTCTCAGTTTTAGCTATAAAAAAAGACTTTGGGCTCCCATTTTTATCAAGAATTATAGAGAGAATCATCAACAATTATCAATAATTAGTATTGAATAGAGGAAGTTCATACTTTCCATCCTCCTTTTTTTTCTCTTTGATGAGATCGACGTTCCAAGTTTGTGTTTGATTCCTTGATAGGGAAGTCCTAATTTACTGCTCCACACAAGGTTGGTCCTCTCGACCTCCTTCTCTATTTGTATTCTTTGAGTCTAATAAAGTGAAGTTTCATTATAATTTGTTTAGATTACTATTTTTCCTAACATCTTATTACATGGCTTTTTATTGCCTGACTAATTACCTTCGGTGAACCTAAGTGCGTTAATGTTTAAATTCATTGATAAAATTCTATTTTCTCTATAACAAAATAAAGTCGTTAATAAAGTTTGTCACTCATCCCCTCTTTTATCTCTAATGCAAAAATGTAAATATTATTGCTTGAATATTCTTTTGGCTTGCTTAAATTTTAGTTTCCCGCAATAATTGAATCAGATTTTCAATGAGAAAAATATGTTATGTGCTTAAACATAAAGTGTACTCTACTCTATTTTTTCTTGCATATTGTCACGAGCCGAGGCTACCTCTTAGTCACAACAATGGTGATTACGATGAGAAGAAAACACAAGCTAACCCATGAGCTGGTCCCTACTACTAGCACTGGATAAAATAGTAATAGAACAACATATGCAGAAGGTACTTTGATAAGAAAATGTACATCTGGAATATTGAAAATATAAAATACTGAAATGTATGAAACTACTGATAAAATTGAAAGTAACACACTGTCTGTCTAGCTAAGTGTTTGAAAGCCTCTAAACTGACTGAAGAGTTGATAAGACAGACCCCTAACTAAATCTAACTGACTGAGGCTATGAAAATATAGAAATACATAAAATAAATAGATCATGTTCTTGATAGATGAGGAATCACCCCTATTACTGCTGAATGTCGCTGAGCTGTCTAAGAGTGATCCAAAAACTAAGCATCTGAACCTATGTTATAAAAGAACATAACACAAAGAAAAATATGTGATCAGTACTTTAAATGTACTGGTATATGAGATGAGGACTGGCTAAAATGGATGGGAATAACTAGACATAAATGCATAATCATAGAACATTTGTGAATGTAAGACAAGGTATAAATATATTTTTGAAATAATCTATAAATTGAATAATTAAAATCTATATAACTGAATAATTAAGGTTTTGTATAGTTGGTCAAGAAAACCTGAACTAAAATATACTTAACTCTATACTGAGACTTTGGGAGGTATCATCTAACCGACATGCCCTAATTGAAGCTAATCAGGGTCGAGCCTGTACCTTAGTTGGAAGGGTGTCGGTACCGTTCCACAAGTACTAACACTGGCTATATATATCTACTAAATTGGTGTCCTGAAGGACTAAGAAGTCATTCCTATACTGGCAGGTGACCCCTAAGAGAATGTCAGTACTAAACTGGTGGGTGATATGTAATAATCCTACGTTGGCTACGTAGTTCTGGAACTTAGGGACTGCTACTAAGGACCCATTCCTAACTGGTGGGTGAGGCCCCATTCTTAGGTTCACTCGGTGCTAAATCTTACTCTCAACTGAACTGATACTAGTTTTGAACTGGCTAAATTAGATACATAAGAGCATACACCTAGCACTACTCATTATAATCTTATCTTAACAACTAATTGAATGATAATACTCATGGTTAACTGAAATCATTTCTGAGATATTGAAATCATGTAAAACAACTAGGTATCGAAGGTTCATAACCCACCAGTACTGAATAATTATAAAATACAATATCAAACTTGAAATACAGTAGCACGAAATAACAGCTTAAAGAACCAAAACATGGGCATTTCATCAAATATGTATTTATCATAAACTTGGACATAGGAATGCCTTAAACATGAGAAAAACCACATGATTACATGGCTAAATTCATAACTTAGGGGTTAATCTTGAAATTAGTTGATCATGACATGGGAATTGTAATATTTAAAGCATAATATGACTCAGTCTTCTTGAAAACACTTGTAACCATAATTTAAAATTAAATTAATAAGAGATTCATGGATTTATTTCATTAAGAACAGGTGTAAACTCATAAATTAAACCAAATGGGGATTTTGAGATCCATGGGTGTAACTGACTGATGGATGAACATCCCAAATACTTCACTTGAAGAATTCTTAAAGATTACTAGAGAATTTCTTAAACTTAAAGCTTGAGTTTGTTGATTTCTTATGAAAGAGTTAGGGTTTGTTCTTGGGAAAAAAGAGGGTTTTTCTTGAGAGGATTTGTAATTAAAAGGACAAATAATACTCCTTGGTGGCCCAAATTTCTTGTTATGGATGAATAGGGTAAAGGGAATATACCTAAATATCCTTACAAATTAAGAAACAAAATTAGGCGGAATAGGTAGGGGCGATGCGGGCCTTAGATACGTGGACTCCCCGGGCAGTGCCCTCCTTAGATTGGGGAAATATCCTAGGCATTGCGCACCTTACACCACTGTTCTAGAAGAGGCGACGCATGCTTATCCCGGTGGTGCTTCTATTTTGGTTCCCTAACCAAACCCTTACACTCACCTGATAATTTTAAAACTCAGCCAAGACACAGTTTGAACAACCCCAATCATAAATCAACTAAAAAATTAATGTCTCGAGTTTGAGAAGACCAAAATTAAAATCATCTATGCTTAGGTATCCTTAAAATGACTAAGTCCTCCATACTTAGTGAAATTTCCAAGTCTTAGACCTTTTTTAACTTCCAATGGTGAGTTCAATTAGCCTAGGATCTTACGGGGTATTAAATATCTCCCCCTTAGGAACATTCGTCCTCAAATGACATTGGTTAGACAAGGACTACTGAGGAAATTAAGCTCATACACTGAACATGCATGACTGGAAACATGATTACATAACTGGCTTTGAAACATGATACATGAACTGAACTGGTTTTATGAGTGCATGAAATGACACGAGGATAGATACATAGCTAAAATAGGGAACTAAAAAGAGTCAATCTGGGGAAAATCAATACCTGATGTTGGATCTAATTTTGCAAATAATAGATGAGGGTACTTGGTTAGAATATATGATTCTACTTCCCAAGTGGCTCCCTTAATCGACTGATTTCGCTATAGAACTGTAACCAAGGAAACTTCTTTTTTCCTTAGTTTATGGACCTGATGATCAAGTTTCTCTACTGGGACTTCTTCATAGGAAAGGTTATCCTTAACATTTATATCTTCAAGATCCCTTCTCCTTACATTTGCATAAGATTTCTGACAACTTTGGGTTATCTTCAGCCTCTCCCTTATAAACTAAACTTTCTCCATCGTATCAAAAACTGCATCTGGCCTTATCAAAGTAGCTTCACCTGCCTCACACCACCTAATAGAAGAATCTTCTTCTATTGTGAGCCTCAGACTGAGCCATCTGAATACTGGAGTGATAAATGTTATTGTAAGCAAACTCAATCAAAGGTAAGTGGTCTTCCTAACCACCTTTAAAGTCAATAACATATGCGCTCAACATGTCCTCTAAGGTCTAAATGGTCCTCTCTACCTAACCATCTATCTGAGCATGAAAATTTGTACTGAAATGAACTTGGGTACCAAGACCCTTCTAAAAATTTTCCAAAAGTGAGAAGTAAACTAAGTACCTCAATCTGATATGATGGACAACAGAATCCCATGCAACTTAACCAACTATATAATATAAACCCTAGCATAATCCTCTGCTGAGTAAGAAGTATGACATTGTAAGAAATAAGTTGATTTGGTCATTCTATCCACAATGACCCATATCGAATCATGCTAACGATGTGTGTGAGGAAACTCTATCATAAAATCCATGTTCAACACTTTCCATTTCTTAGTGGGGATGCTAAACTCCTACAATACACCACTAAGACTTTGGTTCTCGACCTTGACCTGCTGACCATTTGGGTACTTATTCACAAACTCTGTAATATCCTTTTCCATACCACTCCACTAATAGTTTTCCCGCAAATCATGGTACATCTTAGTGGATCTTGGATGATAGAGTATTGCATGCCATAGAGTTCTTCAAGTATTTTCTGTCTCAAATCATCAACACCTGGAACACATAACCTACCCTGACAAGGAAGCTCACCATCTCCCTCTTGGGTAAAAACCTCTACCTTCTTATCCCTAACTGTCTCTTTTATCTTAACCAAACTAGGATCCTTATCTTGCTTTAATTTAACTTTGGAAACCAATGAAGATTTCAAACCATTCTAAACCTATATATTGCCTTCAGTTGAATCAACCAACCGAATACCTAATCTAGAGAGTTGATGAACCTCACTGACTAACTTTTTCTTATTCTCCTCAATATAAGCAACACTGCCCATAGACAATCTGCTAAGGGCATCTACCACTACATTGTCCTTGACCAAATGATACAACACACTCATATCATAATATTTTAACAACTCAAGCCACCTTCTCTGATAAAGATGCAAATCTTTCTACGTGAGCACATACTGTAAACTCTTATGGTCGGTGAACAAATCAACATGAACCCTATAATAATATTGTCTCCAAATTTTCAAGTAGAAAATAACAACGGTCAACTCAAGATCATGGGTAGGATAATTCTTCTCATAGGGTTTAAGCTGTCTAGAGGCATAGGCTATGACCTAACCTCTCTGCATAAATACACAACCAATACCAACTCTGGAAGCACCATATTAAACCACTAATCAATCTAAACTATCTAGGAAGGTCATGATTAGAGAGGAAGTGAGTCGAGTCAGTAACTCCTAAAAACTATTCTCGCAATAATTTTACCATTGAAATTAGACTTTCTTCTGAGTCAATCGAGGCATAGGGATGAAATAAAAGAAAATCCTTTAACAAACCGCCTATAATAGCCAACCAAGCCTAAGAAACTCCTAATATCTAGTAGAGAGATGGGTCTAGGGAAGTTTCCTGTTGTTTTAGTCTTTTGAGGGTCAACTTTAATACTATTACCGAAAATAATATGGCCACGGAAAGCTACTGATCTTAGCCAAAATTTGCATTTACTGAATTTGGTGAATAACGAATGATCTCTAAGGGTCTACAATACAATTCTGAGATGGTCTGCAAGATCATTCTCATTACGGAAATAGACAAGGATATCATTAATGAAGACTATGATGAATATGTCAAAGTACTATTTGAACACCCTGTTCATCAAGTCCATGAAAGCTAAAAGGGCATTTGTTAGTCCAAAAGGCATAACTAAGAATTCAAAGTGACAATATCGAGTTCTGAAAGTTATCTTCAGAATGTCACATTCTCTGACTCTACGCTGATAATAGCCGGATCTAAGGTCTATATTAGAGACATAACTAGCACCCAAAAGCTGGTCGAACACATCTTCAATTCTAGGGAGTGGATACCTATTATTGATGGTGACTTTGTTCAACTGATA
This sequence comes from Capsicum annuum, assembly GCF_002878395.1. NCBI lineage: Eukaryota > Viridiplantae > Streptophyta > Magnoliopsida > Solanales > Solanaceae > Capsicum > Capsicum annuum. Next base: position 60,274,940 of record NC_061121.1, on the reverse strand, counting down.
GTAATCAATGAATATTCTAAGAGAACTGTCTTTCTTACGAATGAAAAAGACTGGAGCACCCCATATGGAAACACTGGGCCTGATTAAACCTTTATCTAAGAGATCTTTTAGCTGCTCTTTCAACTTATTAAGCTTAGCTTGATCCATTCTATAGGGTGGAATAGATATAGTCTGGGTATCTGGGAGAAGATTTATTTTGAAGTCAATATCCTTTTCGGTAGGAACTTTGGGAAAATCTTCAGGGAACATATCTAGAAATTCTTGCACTACTAAAACTGACTTGAGACTCGGAGTATCAAAACTAGAATCTTTGACTCAAATAGGATGGTAAATATTCCCTTTAGATATCATCTATTTTGCTCGGAGATATTAAAAAAATTAGTACCTAAACACTGAGGTACTACCCCTCTATTCAATGACTAGTTTGTTTGAAAACTGAAAATAAACGACTCTATTTCAATAGTCAACTAAGGCATGACATGGGTGGAGAAAATCTATGACGAGAATGACATCAAAGTCTGTCATCTATAACTCCACAAGACCAGCTGAGGTAACTTTCTGAGTTGCTGTGGTTGGGCAGTTCTTGTATACCTGCCGGGATACAATAGAGCTACCTATTACAGTAGACACTGATAATGGTTTTGGTAATGTTTTGAGACTGGCCTCAAAATCTACTGCTATGTAGGGGGTCACAAAAGAAAGTAAAGCTCTGAGGTCTAACAAAGCATAAACATGAATATATAAAACCTGTAACATACCCATAACCACATCAGGAGAGCTTTTCTAATCATGTCAAGCATGGAGTGCATACAAACTATTCTGATACTACCCACTGGTTGTGCTAGAAGTGGAACCCTGGTGAGTCGAGTGAATTGCTAAAGCTAATAAAAGATTTGACTTGCCCTATTAGCGCAAAACCTTTCCCCTCTGAGTAACCACTATACATTCCCAGACCCTATAACCTAACTTGCCACACCCAAAACACATATCATTACTATCCTTACATACACCTTGATGAATCCTACTATGTTTTTCTCACAGCGAATTAGTATAGCCACTGCTTATACTATCCTGGGCTTGGAGCCTACTGCCCTATTCTGACTGTCCTACCTAAACTTAGGCATTGGCACACTAGATGAAGATGGAGCTGGGGCTGAAAATTTTTGATAGAACTGAGAACGATTACCACTTTCTGACCTTGGATAAGGAAAGTTGAAACTACATATTCTGGCCCTCTTGTTCTTTCTCTCCCTTTTCTTATGCTTCTCCTCCTCAATCTACTGAGCATAAACCATAAGTCTAGATAAGTCCATCTCCTTAATAAATATGGTGGTCCTACACTCCTTGACTATTCTATTAGCTAGCCCAAACATAAACTTACTTATTCTATATATATTATCTACCACTATAGTAGGAGCATACCTCGCTATCTAAGTGAACTTTAGCTAGTACTCCTTGACACTCATATTAACCTACTTCAAATTAATCAATTGTTGAACCTTATCTTTCCTTAATTCTAATGGGAAGAACCTATCTAAGCAGGTCATGGAAAAATCCTCCTACTTAATAGGCTCTGCCTTGACACCTCAGTCCTTCTTCCACTGCTTAAACTAGGTGTGAGCTACATCATACAACCGATATGCAGCCAACTATGAACTCTCACTCAAAGTGACACCCATAATATCTGTCACTTTCTGAACCATTTTAAGAAACTCATGTGGATCCTCTTTAGACTTGTATCCCAAAAACAAAGGAGGATTTATTTGGGTAAAATCCTGAATTCTAACTGCAATCATATTTTCCACTGGATTGGCTAGGCCAACAGTTTACCAGTCTTTCTAAGCAGCTACTGAATGGGATAAGTTAGTAAAAGAAGTCTGGAATTTGTCATAAGAGACATGCTCACTCTAGGGATCATCCTGAACAGGTGGTGGTGCAGGATGATCCCTATTTTTTCTTTAGTTATTTCTTCTGAGAGGCATGGTCTATAAACAAAACGAAGGATGAGTTAGAAACAAAATTTAATAGCTTTTTATCCATAATAGGAAGGGAAACTTTCCTAAAATTTTTCATAGCCTCTTATCCATAATTGTGGCGCGCTTCACACCCATGCACAAAACACTGCTCAATACGTCTTTAAACTCACAAGGACACTCTAAAACCTTAAGCTCTAATACCAAGTTTTGCCAGAACCTGAGGCTACCCTCTAGTTACAACAATGGTGCTTACAAACACAAGTAACCATAGGTTAACCCATGAGCTAGTACCTGCTATGAGCACTGAATAAAATAGTAATAAAATAATATATGCAGAATATACTCTGATAAGATAATATATATTTGGAATACTAATAATATAAAGTATAGAAATGTCTAAAACCACTGATAAAGCTAAAAATAACTGACTATCTATCTAGATAAGTGTTTGAAAACCTTTAAACTGACTAAAGAGTTGATAAGACAAACCACCAACTAACTCCAACCGACTGAGCATACGAAAATACAGAAATAACTAAAATAAATAGATAATATCCTTGATAGATGAGGACTCATCACTACTACTACTGAATATCGCTAAGTTGTCTAAAAGTGGTCAGGAAACTAAGAGTCCGAACCTATGTTATAAGATAACATAGCACAAAGAAAAGTATGTTATCAGTACTTTGAATGTACTAGTATATGAGATGAGGACTAGCTAAAATGCATGGAAATAACTTAACATAAATGCATGATCATATAACATATGTGAATGCAAGACCAAGTATAAATATTTTTGTGAAATAATATGTAAATTGAACCATTAAAATCTGTATAACTGAATAATTAAGGTTCTGTGCACTTGGTCAAGCAAACCTAAAATGAATTATACTGAATACTATAATGAGACTGTAGGAGGTATTATATAGCCAACACGCCCTAAACTAAGCTAATTCGGGTCCAGCCTATAACCTTAATTAGAAAGGTGTCAGTACCATTTCACAGGTACTAACACTGGCTGTGTAGATCCACTAAACTAGTGTCTCGAATGACTAGGGATTCAGTCCTAAACTGGCAGGTGACCCCTAAGAGAGTGTAAGTCCTAAACTGGTGGGTGACATCTCATAATCCTACATTGGCGATGTAGTTTTGCAACTTAGGGACTGCTACTAAGGACCCATTCCTAACTGGTGGGTGATCCCCCATCCTTAGGTTTGCTCGGTGCTAAATCCTACTCCCAACTAATCTGACACTAGTATTGAACTGGGCTAAATTAGATACAACATAACATACAACTAACATTGCTCATCATGGTCTGATAATAACAACTGACTGAATGATAATGCTCATGGTTCAACTGAATGATTAGGTAGGCCCCCATCATGTAAAATGACTAGGTATCGGGAGTTCATAACCCACCAACAGTGAATTATTATAAAATACAATATCAAACTTGAAATACTATTGCACAAAATCATTGTTCTAAGAACCCAAACATAGGAATTTCGTCAAACATGTACTAATGATAAACTTGGACATAAGAACGCCCTAAACATAAGGAAAACAACATGATTACCTGGCTAAATTCAAAATTTGAGGGTTAATCCTAAAATTAATGGATCATGAAATGGGAATTGCAACACTTGAAGTATGATATGACTCATTCTACTTGAAAACACTTGTAACCATAATTTGAGATTGAATTAACAAGACATTCATGGATTTATTTCATAAAGAACAGGGGTAAACTCATAAATTAAAACAAAGGAGGATTTTTGGGCTCCATGGGTGAAAATGACCCATGGATGAACATCCCACATACCTCACTAGATAAATTCTTGAAGATTCCTATAGAATTTCTTGAACTTGAAGCTTGATTTTCTTGATTTCTTATGAAAGAGTTAAGGTTTGTTCTTGGGAAAAAAATGTTTTTATTCAGAGGATTTGTAAGTAAAAGGGAAAATAATGCTCCTTGGGGTCCCCAATTTCATGTTATTAATGAATTGGGAGAAAGAAATTGACCTAAATACCCTTTAAAGTTAAAAAATAAAACTGGGTTAAATAGGCAGGGGCGACGGGGGTCTTGGAGCGACAAACTACCCTGGTCAGATCCCATATTAGATAGGGGGACTAACCTAGGCGGCTCCCGCGTTACCCTGGTGGTGTAGAGGGGGCAATGCAAGCCTATCCTATGGTGTTTCTGTTTTGGTTTCCCTAATATCCTTACGCTCTTTTGAAAATTCCAAAACTCACCCATGACACACTTTGAACAACCTCGATCATGAATCAACCTAAAAATCGATGTCTCAGGGTTAGAAAGATCCAAATAAAAATCATCGATGTTTAAGGGTCTTTAAAATGACTATGCCCTCCACACTTAGGGAAATTTCCAATTCTTGGACCCCTTTGAACTTGTTACTGAGATCTGAATGTAATTAGGATCTTTCAACATATTACACATGTGTTTTCATGATTCTTAATTAGATGCAAGACAATTGTACAATTCTACCTTCTCTTTTTCTAATTAGCTCTTGGACAAGTAAATAAAAAAGTAATATTGTGAAAGGTAATTAACTGCTTTGACACTTTTTTGTTGAGAGGCAGGGAATTTTTTTGAATAATATTCCAGCACATGTTTAATTCTTGGTGCTTTTACATTGTTGGATGTTTGTACCTACCTAGTATATTTTTAAGTAAAAATCTATCAAAAAAATTGATTTTTTAAAATAGTTTATTTTCCATATTCATGATGCATATGCAATCATATTTGTTACTGTATATCATAACCAAGAGATTCAAGAAATGAGTAATCAAGATATTTGTTACTGTATATCACTTCTTAGGGTTGTATTTTTCATTCATTAACTGGAAAGCAATAGTATTTTATTTTTCTTTGGAATATAAGATTTTTAAGCTTGTACCATAATTTCTTTCTTATCAGAATTTATGGTGAAACATATATAATTTTATCCATAATATTGTTCCTTTCTCAAAAAATTAAAGAATTTGTTAGCTTTATATGTCTGACCAATGGTGTTTATTTTCTTAGATACAAAAACAATAATGTAGGTTATTCCTGTTGTAATGACCTAAGACTACCCCCTAGTCATCACATGGTGCTTACGATCCTAAAGGACCAGAAGCTAACTCATAACTGATATCTGTTATGAGCACTGGTAATAATACTCAAATAAATGTGGAATTAGGATGAAATTCCATAAAGTTCAAAAACTAAAATATTGATAAAATATTACATTTGAAATAACAATCCATAAAACTGAATACTAGCTGAAAGTCTAGTCTGAAAACCTCTAATCTGAACTGTCTGAAAGTGGAGTAGATGGAAAAAGACCCCAACTACTGAACTACTGATAAAATAAAATACTAAAATAAAATCATATCCTCGATAGATGAGGACTCACTACTAAATCTGCGACTACTGACTGGATTTGTCTAAGTGCGATCGAGAACCTGAGAGTCTGAACATATGATATGAGACATCATAACTCAATGAAAGAGCATATGGTCAGTACATGGAATATAATGGTATGCTAGATGAGGTAAGGATGAATGTAAAGGTTCATATGCATGAACAATAACTAACTGAATAATATAGAGTAATTGAACAAAAGGATATATAGACAACTAAAACTACTGTAAATACTGAGTATGTAATACTGTGCATATATGTATACTGTAACTGAGCTTTTCTGAAGCTAAGTACTGAGTTCTGATAATTAAGTAACCGATATCTAAAGTTACTAATAATTGAATTATTGATATTGTCTGATTGTGTCTGACAGTCCAGATTCTATAGAATTGAACTAAATTCTAAATTAAGATTGAAACTGAGACTGTGGGAGGTAATCATCTAACTGGAATGTCCCTCTCTAAATAGATTGGGGTCAAACCTATAAACCCAATGGAAAGGGTGCTAATACCGTACCATTAGTACTAATACTGAAAACTAGGATGCTACGCCTAACTGATGGGTGACACCTGGGAGGAGCCAAGCCTAATCTAATGGGTGACCCCTGGGAGGCAGTCAATCCTAGTCTAAAAGGTGACTTCTCATCCTACACTGGCTATGCATTTCTGGAGTACAGGGACTGCTACTATCGGCTTTGCCTCTCTGATGGGGAAGTCTTCATCCCTACACTCGCTCGGTGCTAAATCCTACCCTCAACATAATGACACTAAATAAGGTATACTGAACTGGACTGGATTTATAATAAACTTACTGTATTTTTCTTGAGTTCTGTTCTATTGAGTTCTATAACTGAATAGATTCTACTGAAAGGGACATGACTGGTACTATTTGGTAATTGACACTAGCTCTAGGTACACAGCTAAATTATCAGGTATTAAATACCCCCAGGACTCGATTGCATAAAAGAAAAACATAACATGATCATAAAAGCATAACAATACTTGCTTGCTAACAATGCACTCATTTAGACATTTTATCAAACACTTGATATACATGAACTTGTGCATGAATGGGATCACATAATAACTTGTCATGTTTTCACTAGTCAAATCACATAAGCATTTCATCAAACACTTGTAGGGAATAACCTTGTACATATGATTGGGACAACATAATACCATATCATGGTTCCACTATTTACTTCACATAGGAAAGTTAGCAAACACTTGGGAAGCATGGATTAGTTACATGATAATGGTCAACACATGAAAGCATGAATACAACATTCAATTTCAATATCAAAGGTTAAGCATGCAATTCATAATTCACCACATAACTATCCTAATTTCATGGGAAATTATAATTAAACATTAATTGGATCCCAATTAATATCATGAACATGAATTCAATTCAACTAAATCATGGAAATCATAAATGCTCAATCTTTATATTTTGAAAAAATAGTTCTTAGACTTCATGGGTGAAAGGAACCCATAAATGAACACCTAACATACCTTAGAAGATTCTTTCTTGAAGGTTCTTAGAGGAATGCTTAAGCTTATTTTTGTTCCTGATTTTTTGATCTAGGGTTTTTGCCTTTTGAGATAAAAATGATTTACCTTGGGGAGAAATTGAATGAATAATGGTATAAATAGGCTTAAAATGATTTATTAGGGTTGAATTTTGGGTTAAAGGCTTACTTGGGCCATGGAAAAAGACGCAAATACCCTTGGAATGATTTAAAAACTTAGAACTTAAAACTAGAAATTAACTGAAAAATCCTAATCTGGGCTATTGGCGCTATCATGCCACTTTCACTACAAAGTGGACAACTGGGAATCGGACAATCAACGCAATACGGTGGAATTGCGTTACCCTTTGGATGTGACCTGGAAGTTCACCGCGATGCAGTGGGATCGCATTGGTGCATTGGAAATTGACAAATATGAAAAAAAGTTGTGGTGCGATGCACTGGTATTATGGTACCTCACTGGAAAATAAAAATCGTCATTTTCACATACTCTGCAATGCGCTATTGGCCTTAATGACGGTGTTTAATGATTGAAACATAAAATAGTCAGAACTTCTTACCCGATTAACGGATTTAGGCTAATTTTATATCGTTGGAAAGCTAATTCAACTTCCTATGCAATGGAAGGCTCTAATCTAAAAAATATTGAGTATTTTGAAAATTTTATATTGGTTAACTCATGAACTGAGAGTTAATCTAGGTTAGGGAAATATGTGTTAAATAATATCTCCCCCTTCAAAACATTTATCCTTGAAAGTCGCTAATTAAGATGAGAAACTCCGATAGACTGAGTTTACACACTGAAACATGACTATATTACTGAACTATTTATAGGATGAGTTCTCCTAGTGAACATACATATTTGATGCATTAGTACATAACTGAACGGATTCATGAATGCATGACTCAATATACAATGGTAAAGGATACCAAGTTTATGACTGTAACTGGATATAGAACTTAGTAAAACTAAGGAAGACTATTATATTCAGTTGAGAATACTGATGAACCTGATATCATTTATAGAACATGCATGAATGGGAACTGGAGAACATTACTGAGTCAGAAGTAGGATACATGGACTGACTATCATAAGCTGAACTAGTTTCCTTTAATACATGCCATGACTTGGGAATGGTCATATGACTGAGATTCAAATAAGAAAGTCAACTTATGAGTACTCATTACTCCAAACTGGATTCGTTATGCAAAGAGAAACTGAAAGGTTTTGTATATGAATACTCAAGGGTTATAGTGCATCTCCCCCATGGGAAATTATGTCCCTTGAAGAATGCTGACTTGGATGAGATACTAAGAAAGAGCTGAGAAGATGTATGGGGAACCTACAAAATATAGTGTGACTGAGTATTTGGGGTCTAAAACTGAGGAATGACACATAAACTGGGCTAAAATCATAACTACTAGGATGCTCCATCTTGGAATGGGCATATTCTGGATACTTCGGATAGAGTGACTGGGCGGAAAATAGGAAACCATATGAACTTGTCTGCCTGAGTGCTAAGCTAGATTCATGGCTTACGAACTAACTCATCCTAAAAACTTATACTCAACTGGATCATTTCTTGACACTCTTTCTATAAAGTTCTACTGACTTTAGGGAGTAAGGAAATCTTGGCATGGCCTGAATAAGACATGAAAAAATTACAACATGGCTAAAATTTTGTAATATGGGCACTAATAACTTTATCTACTGAGGTCTGATTTGGACTGAATTCTCCCACTATGTTCAAGCCTACTTAAATCCCCAAAATTCATTTAGCCACTCACACATCATCATAACATTAAAGCCTATCTTCATAACTACAGCCTCGTGTAAAATTAACATGCAATGTTCTTTTTTTAACATGCAATGTTCTTTTTTTAACATGAAACATCTACTCTCTCCCTTCTATGTAACTACTTATCACTACTTTATTTAATAAAGAGAGTTCACTGAAGGTTAAACATGAGGACATGAAGCATTAATACACACTATACTGAACTTGACACTAAACTAAGGCCTGAGGAATATAATATCAACCTCATGGATTTATCAAGAGATCTAGACTGAGGATATACATGATATACATCTGAACTTAGTTGATCGCTAGGAGTATAGCGTAAGTCATCAAAACTGAGCACACTGTAAGGCATGAGTACATGAGTCATGAGTTGCATGACCTGAGTTTGGAGTTTTTGTATTCATGGAACATGATTCATAATATTGAGGAAACTAAAACACTTTATACTAGAAACTGTAAACGTACATGATTTTTGATAATGTGCACGAATAGGAACTATGATCATAGAACTGGCATGGACTGCGTGAGTAGATATCGTAATAGCTAAAGTGCAATACTTTGCACTGAGGTAAGGACGGGTTGGGCATCAACCTCGCCACTACTTTTCTACACATATTGACATTACTACTAAAGTCCGAGAGTCTCACTTGGTTACTTGTTCTACCATCTCCCCCTTTGCTTAAAGCCATTTTTCTGAGTCTGTGAACCACTTAGTAAACTCTAAGTCAAACTAAAACCACCTTACTCTATAGTCTGAGATATAATAATGCTCATAAATACTGAACTCTTCCTGAAGGACTACTCCTGATAATCTAAGATCCAATGCTAGTACTTTCTTCTGATACATGATTTTTAGATTTCTATTGCCCCAACAATCATCATTTAACAACTTCAACACTAACTAACTTAGAATTCTAAACTTCTCTTTCTACTAGTTCAATATAGCAATACAAACTTAAATCAACTAAAACTGAGGTGCTACCCCTTCATTCAATGTCTGGTTTATCAAGAAACTAAAATGGAACGACTCTATTACAAAAATTAACAGAAGGTATTTTTTGAAATACTGTAACCGAGAAATTTTTCTATACTCGTTTGGTTGGAATAGATTTACCTAATAAGGTAAGCACTAAGAAAGGTTCTGTTAAGATTTCTAGTCTAACTTAAAGTTTACTGCTATGTACAGAGTTACAGAAGAAAGAGAAGTTCCTAGATCTAATAAGGCATGAATATGTAAATAAAAGATCTTTAATGTACTAGTGACCGCATCAGGAGAATTTTCCTAATCTTATCTTGACTGAAGTGTATAAAGCTTATTTGGGTCTTGCCCACTGGAGGCACTGGAAGTACTACCCTGCTGATTCAGGCGATCAGACTGAGCTAAAATACAATTGTACTGACCCTGGTTTCATAAATCCCTTCCTCTATAAGCCATTACTCTACACTCTCACATCCTGTGGCCTGGCTTACAACATAAAAACATACATTACTATCAGCTCTACATATACCTAGGTAATGTCATCACATTCTTTGCAAAGTAGATAGGTACGACCACTGCTTACACTACCCTAGGTTTTATAGCCTGGCGCCTCATCATGACTGCCATTCTTGAACTTTGGTACTAGTGCTGGGATTGAAGATTTTGAATGAAACTGGGAACGGTTAGCGCTCTCTAACTAAGGATGAGTGAAAATATAACTATCTATTCTAGCTCTCTTATTCTCTCTTTCCTTCTTCTTAAGCTTCTATTCCTTAATCTGTTTAGAATGGACCGTAAACGTGGAGATATCCATCTCCTTAATTAACATTGCAGTTCTTCACTCCTTAACTATGCTATTTGATACTCCAGACATGAACTTAGTTATTTTAGACCTACTGTCTGGTACTCTATAGAGCATACCTGACTAACTGATAAACTTAAGGGAATACTCTTTCACACTCATACTACCTTGCCTGAGATTGATGAACTCTAACACCTTAGCTCCTCTCAACTCTAAGGGAAAGAATATATCTAGAAAAGCAATAGTAAACTCTTCCCATTCTATGGGCACTGCATATGCGCCACTGTATACCTTCCACTTCTTAAACTACGTATGAGCTATATCTTATAGCTGATAGAAAGCTAACTCAACAATCTCACCGAAAGTCACTCCTATAATTTCTATGACTATCTGAACCTAATCGAGGAACTCTTATGGATCCTCTTCTGACTTACATCCTGAGAATAAGGAAGGGTTCATTTAGGTAAAGTTCCAAATCCTAGTTGCAGTAGTATTGGCCACTGGGTTGGCCTGAACGGCAGCTGGCTATTCATTTTTAGCTGTTACAAAATTGGTTAGAGTAGTGAATACAACTCTGAATTCTGCATGGGAGACATGCTCATCTAGGGGATCTGCCTTAACGGGCTGAGATGCTGACTGATTTCTAGTTTTTCTTTCATTAGTCTTTTTGGGAGGTATGTTTTGTAACCGAAAGAAAGAAAATGAGTAGACTGAGAATTTAACTTGAGCTCATGCTCACTTGCAAGACATGAATGCTGAAAGAAGGGAAACTTTTCCTAAAACATCTCGTAGGCTCCTGTCCATAAGTGTGGCGCTCTACACACCCATGCATAAGACTCTACTTAATGCGGCTTTTAGACTCCCTAGGACTCTATTGAACTTTAGGCTTTGATACCAAGTTTGTAACAACCCGACACTACCCTTTAGTCATCACACGATACTTACGATCCTGAAAGACCACAAGCTAACCCATGACTGATATTTGTTGTGAGCACTAGATAATAATACTGAAATAAATGCAGAATTAGGCTAAAATGCCAAAATGTTCAAAATCTAAAATACTAATCCATAAAACTGAATACTATCTGAAAATCTAGTCTGAAAGACTCTAATCTGAACTGTTTGAAAGTGAAGTTGATGGAATAAGCCCCCAACTAACACCAACTATTGAACTACTAATAAACTAAAATACTATAATAAAAGAATATCCTTAATAGATGAGGACTCTATACTAAATCTGCAACTGCTGACTAGATCACTCTAAGCACAGTTAGGAACCTGAGCGTGTGAACCTATGATATGAGATATCATATCACAAAGAAAGAGTATGTGGTCAGTATGTGGAATGTAATATTATGTTAAATAAGGTAAGGCTGAATGTAAGGGTTCATATGCATGAACAATAACTTACTGAGTGATATGGAGTAACTGAATAAGAGAGTACATGGACAACTGAAACTACTATAAATACTGAGTATGTAATACTTTGCATATATATATACTTTAACTGAGCTTTTCTGAAGCTAAGTACTGAGTTCTAATAACTGGATAACTGATATTTAAAGTTACAGATAACTGAATTACTGATACTGAGTGACTATGTCTGACAGTCCTGATTCTATAAAACTAAACTTAATTCTAAATTGAGACCGAAACTAAGAGTGTGGAAGGTAATCATCTAACCAACATGCCCCTCTCTGAACTGATTGGGCTCCAACCTGTAACCCCATCTAGAAGGGTGCTAATACCGTGCAATGAGTACTAATACTTAAAAACAAAGATGCCAAGCCTAACTAACAGGTGACACCTGGGAGAAGACAAACCTAATCTAATGGGTGAACCCTGGGAGGTAGTAAAGCCTAATCTAATGGGTGACTCCTCATCCTATGCTGGCTACAGAGTTCTAGAGAATAGAGACAACTACTAACGACTTTGCCTCTCTGACAGGGAAGTTGTCATCCCTGCACTTGATCGATGCTAAATCCTACTCTTAATGAAAGACACTGAAAAGAGTACACTAAACTGGACTCGATTGATACTGAATTTACTGAGGTTCTCCTGAGTTTCACAACTGATGAAGTTCTACTGAGTTTTGAAAATGACTGAATTCTGTTGATTGGGACATTACTGATACTATTCTATAATTGACACTGGCTCCAGGTACACAGCTAAATTGTTGGGTATTACATACCCCCAGGACTCGATAGCATAAAAGAAATACATAACATGATCATAAAGGCATAATAATACTTGCTTGCTAACAATGTACTATTTAGACATTTTGTCAAACACTTGATATACATGAACTTGTACTTGAATAGGATCATATAATAACTTGTCATGTTTTAACTAGTCAAATCACATAAGTATTTCATCAAACACTTGTAGGGCATAAGCTTGTATATGATTGGGACCACATAATACCATGTCATGATTCCATTAGTTACCTTTCATAGGCAATTTAGCAAATACTTGGGAAGCATGGATTATTTGCATGATAATGGTCAACACATGTAAGCATGAATACAACATTCAATTTCAATATCAAAGGTTAAACATGCAATTCATATAATTCACCAGATAACTATCCTAATTTCATGGGAACTTATAATTAAACATGAATTGGATCCCAATTACTATCTTGAACATGAATTCAATTCTACTAAATCATGGAAATCATAAATACACAATCTTTGTATTTTTAAAAATGGTTCTTAGACTTCATAGGTGAAATGAACCCTTGAATGAACACCTACAATAACTTAGATGATTATTCATTGAAGGTTCTTAGAGGAATTCTTAAACTTGTTCTTGATTTCTTGATCTAGGGTTTTTGCCTCTTGAGAGAAAAATAATTTATTTTGGGGGGAAATTGAATGAATAATGGTGTAACTAGGATTATTAGGGTTTATTTTAGGGTTAAATTCTAACTAGGGCCATGGAGAACGACTCAAATACCCCTAGAATTATTTAAAAACTTAGAACGTAAAACTAGAAATTGACTGAAAATTCTCAATATGGGCCCTTGGGGCAATACGGTGCTATCGTGATGTGTTATTAGAAAGTGTATAACTAGGAATTGGACCATCAATACGACACAATGGAACTGTGTTAACCCTTGGATACGATCTGAAAGTTCACCGCAACGCAGTGGGATCATGTTGGTGCACGGGAAATTGATAAATATGAATATAAGTTGTGGCGCGATGCGTCGGTATCTTGGTACCTCACTGGAAATTAACAATTTTCATTTTGACATACTCTGCAACGCGCTACTGGCTTGAATGATGGTATTTAGCAACTAAAACTTAAAATAGCCATAAATTTTTACCCGGTTATCGGATTTAGGCGAATTTTATATCGTTGGAAAGCTAATTCAACTTTCTACGCAATGGCCAGCTCTAAACTGAAAAATTCTGAGTATTTATAAAAAATATATTGGATAACTCATGAACTGAGAGTTAATCTATGCTAGAAAAATGCGGGGTATACACGCGGTGATTAAAATATTTGGGTTATAAACTCCTTGACGATGAAAATATTTTTTATAAACTTTGTGATTAAAGACTTAGTAGAAAGGCAGTTTGTTTCATATTTCTAATTATTTAACTTAGCATTTGACCATTAGTTGCCTATGATTATTTCCCATAAAACATGACAGTGAATTTGCTAAACATTCAACATCTGATTCCATTAATTAGATTTTATTTGTTGGGAATTGGTATGTTTGAGTGGAAACTTCTGGTGAAATTATAATATGAGGCTTATATACATGTCATCATGGCATTTGTTTTAGCATGATTCAAGAGCCGCCATAGTCCAAGTGACTATACAACTTTGTTGCTAATTTCATTTATTGTGCATACTTGAGAATCATATTTACTTTTCTAATTCTTGTTTTTTTTCTCTTCGCATATGCAAATAGGAGAAAACAACTTTGATTCTTAGGTCTAAACACTTGTACCCATATGGAGTCTAAAAAATGACTCAATATTACCCCTCTTACGAGTAAGGAGTCGTATTCCATATTCTTAAGTCAAATATGCTAGTAGTGCAGTGCCTCTTTCATTCCTTCTAGATTACTTTTTTGGTATACACATGCTATTGTATTTTATTTACATTTTTTGCACATTTTTATTTTCAATTTATGCTTTGTTTCCTTGAATTTGAATTGTTATACGTCATTCAAATATGATTAGAAAATTTAGTTGTTTCTTTTTCCGCCTTTTTTTGAATATAAATTTAGCATAATCACTTGGCTTAAATATATGACTATGTCATAGAAATAGTAGAATTTTGCTGGTAAGGATGCTCCATTTAGAGTTTATTAAGCACCCCAAACATTGGACCTTGTAAAATTTCTTGAGTCATTAACTTTATGTGCATCATATGACTACACCATACCCCTCGTATATTGTGCATATGGGTCAAAGACCGTAGTCGTGTCACATTGGCCAAGTGCTGTTCTAGGTATGAGATGGCATCATACGAGCCGTATGTACATGATACGAGAAGTATAGTACAAAACCATATATTGTTCAATGTCTAGCCTGAATATTGTTTTTAGGGTACGGCTTGAAGGGTACT
This sequence comes from Capsicum annuum, assembly GCF_002878395.1. Classification (NCBI taxonomy): domain Eukaryota; kingdom Viridiplantae; phylum Streptophyta; class Magnoliopsida; order Solanales; family Solanaceae; genus Capsicum; species Capsicum annuum. Next base: position 60,259,833 of record NC_061121.1, on the reverse strand, counting down.
AGTTGTATGTGACATAAATAGACTCGAGGCCTTATCGTAATAGGAATCCCAAGTCCAACCAGGATCAGAGGCCACCCTCGATACCCAACCCAAACATCCACATACATACCAGAAGTCGATAAATTATGAACATATAACAAGATAGCATATTCAATACAACTTCCAGACTCTAGGATAGGTCTATGACCGTGACCAACCCAAATAAGTTCAACTGTCTGAAACCACACCAATAATCATAACCAAACCAATGTAAAAACCAAGTTCCTTTCTATAACATAACATAAGAGGATAGAACAATCACAAATTCAGTCCAAAAGTACCAGCCCCAATACCAATGCCAATACTAAGTCTGACACCAATGTTGATCCCATCCATTCCAATCCATAGTAGTCACATAAGCCTATAGCCAAAAGAAAAACAAGATCCAATTGGGACATGCCCCCAACCATAGCTAAAACCAATATCCATAAAATAACTAAAGTATGTGAAGACGTCCATAATATGAAATAGAGTCTTCTAAAATATGGAAGGTCAGAACTTCAATCCATTACCTGATCGCAAATCTGTTCTCTAAGTAGAAGAAATAGAATAGCTGGTCCCTACATTATGTAGGGATATAACTAACTAAAGAAAGGTTAGTGAGTCAATACTAGCATGAACTCAGGATAAGGATAAAATAATTCCATCCAGTAAGACAAAGTAAACAAACCATATGCATACAACAATATATATATATATATATATATATAACTATGATGGAAAAGAGAATCGCATTTAGCATGCATTTAATACAATTAACCTGCGTATGTCTTATACCTTATCCCAGGAAATCTCTATTCCCATTACGACTAAGCCTCGTGAGTCATATTTATTGATACAAGTCATGAGTGGAATGCATAGCAAGATCAATAAAGTACGATTAACATTCTGGAATGGATACAACTCGCCCTTACAAGTCGTTTGTTGACTATACAAGTCATATGGAGCCTGATTGTAAGCTCATCTATGTTGACCCTTTTGAGATCCTGACTAACGAGTAAGTGATATGGGTGGCATGATTAGATACAAGTCGTGAGTATAACTCATGTACTAAAAATATTTGACATCCAAGATTTTTTCCAGGATTTGACTCGTAGGATTAGTCATACCCTAGTATACTACTCGTATACCTGAGTCATATAGGCTGCCGAGTAACTTTGAGAAATTAAGTTTAGGGTTTTTTTTTCATATTTTACCCCTTATAACTCCTAGGCCATGACTTAAACCCCTCAAGTGGCGTTGCTTTTAACATTTCTTAATAGTTAAACATTTCAAATTCCTCTCATATCTCTCTCAACAACACAAGTTAGGGTTTTCTCAATTTCATCTACAAGGCTTTTAAGGTCAAGATTTCTCCACCAAGTCAAGTCTATTAAGGTATATGGGGTTATGAAAAATGTTTTCTTCCACCCTTGTGTCCAAAACTTTTTTCTGAGATTAAACTACATGAATTTCAACTAGGGTTTTGATCCTAATTTCCTATATGCTTGAATTTATGCAATTACCATGTCATTTAAGATTCTAAGTGAAATGAGATTTTCATATAATTATGTTTGACTCATGATATAATCAATTAGGATTTAAGCTCCATTAATTTGAATTAGATTGATAAATAATAATTAAGATGATTATGGAGCAAGAAATTTCCATATGATTATTACGAATTAAAGTTGATGTTTTAAGCATTGAATTTAAGCACTAAGTTTATAAGGAGATTCTGTCCTCAAGATAAGATTTTTTAAGTTCTAAAGAAAAGATTGAGATTTTGATCCCAAGCTAAGATTGAATCTACATTTTCATCCAGTTTATGATTTAAATTAAAGAAGAGAAGAGCATCATTGGTTTTTATTATATAGCCCTTATGCTATTTTTTAAGGTGTATTTCTTAAAGTAAGAGCATATGTATATAGTGGGAGTAGTATTTAGCACCGAGATAGGATGACAGATGAGTGTATCCAAAATCCCAAAAAACTATGAGCCAATGTAAGTTAATATTATTCCCAGTATGGATGAAGTTAAGAAGTGATCACTAAGTTAAGGTTTTATTCAATGGAAGTATTACGAGGTTAAGACATTGGAATTCATGGTATCTCTCATTGTTTATGTAGGTAAAAAGAATCTACCACAAAAAGTAATAAAAGTATAGATTTTCACAAGTTTCCCATAAGTAAGAATAAAGATAAAGATTTCAAGAACTAAGTTTTATCACTCACAAAAATTTGATTGATGTGATTTTTATGCTTTATTACCTTGTAAGTTTTAAGATTTAATCAAGCCTCATATGATTTATTTACACTTGGCATTCACTGTCTTCAAGTGACTATTTATTGATATTATTATTTTTAAGTATTCATTCACCCCCCACATGCTCAGTACATTCTAGAAGTACTTATCCACATATATGTCTAGGTGATACATTATCTCATAATGTAGGTCCTGGTGCCTGTATCCAGTAGCGTGACTAGGTTTGACATTATTAACTACATTCCAGCATTTGGTGAGTCCTCTTTGTTTGAGGGCGTAGAGTTCCAGCTTCTCCTAAGGAATTAAGTATTTATTTCTAGTTTTTGTTCAGCATTTGGGTTAGCTGGGGTCTATCAAAGTGGCTCCTCAGTACTATATTAGTATAGGCTTGTGTGATGGTGTATGTTAAGATTGCAAAACTCTGTAAGACTGTCTAATCTTGAGTATCATTTTGAAGAATATTGAGATTTATCTGTTGAGTTTTTAATCCAGATTATACTCCTTTTATTATGTGATTTCAAGTTAGATAAGGTATCATGGGTCATCTTATGGCTACTTAAGGCCTTAAGCACCGTGTAGCAACCAGGGTGTTCTCTCAGAGCATTACAAACTTATTATCAAAGACTAAGATTTAGAGAGTCCTAGGGAATCAAACAAGTCGCGTTATGTAGATTCTTGATCATTAGTGAAAAGCACGCCATATTTATGATCAAGAGACTACGGGATGAATTAGGAATTCCCTTTTTTTTCATGATCTATCCTGCTTAAGGCTATCACTATATGATCTAATTAATTCTTTCTTGTGACATAATATGCCTCCTCATTCAGTTGACGCTCGTAGAAACGGTTCTCAACCACCCAAGCAAGCTAACCCTCTGAATGAGAATGTGTCCCATGCCGAGTTTTGAGCTGCACTTCATTCATTTGCCTAAGATGTGACTTTACATATTTAGGGTAACTAGCAAGCAGCGGTCTCATTTTAGGAAAATGGTAATCTTACTACATCCAAGATTTAGGACTTCATGAGGATGAGTCCAGCTAAATTTCATAGGTCAATAGTGGGTGATGATCCTCAACTCTTTATTGATGAGGAGAGCAAGATAACCTAGATCATAAATATTTATAAAAAAGAGAGTGTGGATTTAGAATCTTATAGGCTGAAGGATGTTTCTTATGATTGGATTATGATATAGAAGAATAGTAGAGGTGAGAATACTACTCCTATAAATTTGTTAGTGTTCCATAATACTTTTCTAGACATGTTCTTCCTGCGCGAGATGATGGATGCTAAGGTGTAGGAGTTCATGAAATTAAGGTAGGGCTCTATGACTATAAAGGAGTACTGCCTTAATCACTCTCAATTCTCTAAATATGCTCCCAAGTTGGTAGCTAAATCTAGGACTAGTATAAGTATGTTCATAGCTGGGGTGTCTGCTCTAGTAGTCAAGAAGTGTAAGACTACCATGTTAATCAAAGATAGGGTTATCTCTAGGTTAATAACTCATGCTCAGCAGATTGAAGCAAAAAAGTTGAAAAAAAGAAGAAACAAGAGAGCTAGGACTAGATAGTTTGTTATAGTAAGTCAAGGTCTGGAGGGGGAAATCGCTCACAATTCTAGGGTCATTTATCAGTACCCACAACATCATCAGCTAATTCCTCTATGCCTAGGGCTAGTCAAGAGAAGTGGGGCTGGACTTCAAATTGTAGGTCATAGAATAGTGTAGCCAAGAGGCCCAGTTACTTAACTTGTGCAAAGTATGGCAGAACCTACTTGGGTAAATATTTGGTGGGTAAAGAGGATTGTTATAGTTTTTGTAAGATGGGTCACAAAGTCAAGGAGCGTCCATATGCTAAGCAAGGAAGTAAAGATTCTTATCCTCAGACTTAGGCTACTAACCCAGCACCTGAGCCAGGCTGTTATTTCCTCCTCAGAGTGCATCTTCCAATACCGATCGTGGTTAGTGCCAGATTTTGTTCTATGCATTACCATCCTTCTAGGAGCAGGAGAGTTCCCCAGATGTTTTTACTAGTATTCTTCATGCCTTCCACCTTAATGTTAATGTGTTGTTAGACCTGGGGTCAAGTTTCTCTTATGTTACTCATCTAGTTGCTATGATTTTTAGGTAAGCCTTGAAAATCTATCCAAGCCATTTTTAGTATCAACCCCAGTAGGTCAGTCAGTTGTTGCCAAATGAATATTTTGAGTGTTTGCTATTACTATCTTATATAAGATCACACTAGCGGACCTAATAGAGTTAGAGGTGGTGGATTTTGATGTCATTCTAGGCATGGATTGGCTTCATTTATGAAATATAACCATAGATTATCTCACTCATGTAGTGAAGTTTCAGTTTCATAATAAAGCAATTTTTGAGGGGGGGAGGCAGTTTCGTGTCTCCCAAAGGTCATTTCATCTCTTATCTTAAGGCCAGAAATATAATATCAAAAGGGTGTATGTACCATTTTATTTAAGTCAAGAATACTAAGTTTGAAGTCCCTACGGTTCAGTCAGTTTGAGTAATAAATGAGTTCTCAAAAGTCTTCCTTGAATATTTGATAGGGGTACCCCCAAATAAAGATATAGAGGTCGATGTTAATTGTCTACTTAATACTCAGACGATTCCTATTCCTCCATATCGCATGGATCTGGCTGAGCTTAAAGAGTTAAAAAAGGAGCTTAAAGATCTCTTAGATAAAGGTTTCATTAGACCTTGGGGTGATCCATTCCTTTTCATATGTAAGAAAGATGGCACCCTCGGAATGTGTACAGATTATAGAAACCTAAACAAGGTCACCATTAAGAACAAGTATCCTATTCCTAGAATAAAAAGTTTGTTCGATCAACTCCAAGGTGCTCGATGGTTCTCTAAGATTGACCTTAGATCAGGGCATCATCAACTGAAAGTTAGAGAGCAAGATATTCCAAAAATAGCTTTCTGAATAAGAATGCCCATTTGGAGTTTATGGTTATGTCTTTAGGACTGATGAATGCTCCCGCAGGGATTATGGATTTGATGAATATGGTCTTCAAGTAGTGGTTGGATATATTTGTCTTTGTCTTTATAGATGACATACTTGTATACTCCAGCAATTAAGAACAACATGCTGATCATTTATGAATAGAGGTCCAGACATTTAAAGATCATAAGTTGTATCTGAAGTTTGGTACGTATGAGTTTTGTTAGGAGTTTGTTACTTTTTGGGGCATGTTATTTTAGGAGTTGGTATTCATGTAGATCCTCAAAATACCGATGCAGTCAAGCACTGGCCTAGACCCATCACTCCATCTAATATCTGGATCCTTTTGGTTCTGGCAGGGTATTACAGAAGATTTATTAAACGGTTCTCCTCCATAGTGGCGCCTTTCAGTAAGTTGACCCAAAATAGAGTAAAGTTTGTATGATCTGATAAGTGTGAAAAGAGTTTTTAGGAGTTGAAGGATAAATTGACTTCGGCTCCAATATTAGCTTAACCATACGGGTTAGTTGGATTTGTGGTTTATTGGGATGCCTCCAAGAAATCATTGTTCCTAATACAATTAAGCCTTATGAGTTGTATTCCCTGATAATAGTCGTGAGTGAGACTCAGACTCAGATCAGTAAAGTCTGATGAACATTCTAGAAAGGATACAACTCTTCCTTACAAGTCATATGTTGACTATACGAGTCATATGGTGCCTGATCGTAAGCTTATCAGTGTTGACCGTTTTGAGATCCTGACTAAGATACGAGTAAGTGATAAGGGTTGTATGATTAGATACAAGTCATAAGTATGACTCGTATACTAAATAGTGTTTTCCATCTAGGATTTTGTCTAGGTTACGACTCACAAGATCATTCATACCATAATATACGAGTCATACTTGAGTCATATAGACTGTAGAGTAATTTTTGAGAAATTAAGTTCAAGAATTTTTCATATTTTACCGCATTATAACTCCTAGCACATGACTTATAAAGATCAAAGGGCGTTACTTTTCCCCTATCTCATCAGTTGAACATCTCAAAATCCTCTCATATCTCTCTCAAGAACATAAGTTAGGGTTCACTTAAGACCATCTCGAAGTGTTTCTAGGTCGAGATTTCTCCACCAAGTACAGTCTATTATGGTATGTGGGGTTATCAAAAAGGGTTTTCTTCCACCCATGTGCCCAAAACTTGATTTTGAGTTTAATTTATATGAATTTCAAGTAGGGTTTTGATCCCAATTTCCTTGATTCTTGAAGTTATACAATTACCATGTGATTTAAGATTCTAAGTGAAATGATGTTTTCATATAATTATTTGACTCATGAGATCTTCAATTATTATTTAAGCTTCATTAATTTGAATGACATTGATGAATGATGGTTTAAGATAATTATGGAGTATGAAGTTTCCATATGACTATTTATGAATTAAAGTTGGTGTTTTAAGCATTGAGTTTAAGCATTAAGTTTTTAAGGAGATTATGTCAACAAGATAAGATTTGTTAAGTGCTTCTAAATCAAAGATTGATCTTTTGATCCTAAGCTAAGTTTAAAATCCACACTTTCATCCTGTTTATGATATAAAGTTAAGAAGAGAAGTGTATAATTAATTTTTATTATATAGCCCTTATGCTATATTTTAAAGTGGATTTCTTAAAGTAAGAGCATATGTATATAGTGGGAGTAGTATTTAGCACCGAGATGGGACTGTGGGTGAGTATATCCAAAATCTTGAAAACTATGAGCCAACATAGGTTAATCTTATTCCCAATATGGATGAAGTTATGAAGTGATCACTAAGTTATGGTTCTATTCTGATGGAAAGGATAGGACAACTCTGCCCAATGTGGATAAGATGTTGGACTCCATGTTATCTCTTATGGTTTATGTCAGTTAGAAAAATCTGCCCCGAGAAGTAACAAAAGTATAGATATTCACAAGTTTTACATAAGTAAGAATAAAGATAATGATTTCAAGAATTAAATATTATGCCTCACGAAAGTTGATTGATGTGATTTTTATGCTTTATGACCTTGCAAGTATTAAGATTTACTCAATCCTCAGGTGATTCATTCATACTTGGTATGCATTATCTTAAGAGATTGTTTATTGATAGTATTGTTTTTAAGTGTTCATTTGCCACCACATGCTCAGTATATTCAAGAAGTACTAATACAAATATATGTCTAGGTGTTACATTGTCTCACTATGTAGGTCTCGGTGATTGTATCCACAGCATGACTAAGTTTCGAATCATTACCCACATTCCAACTTTTTGTGAGTCCTCTTAGTTTGAGGGCCCAAAGTTCTAGATTTTCCTAAGGATTTAACTATTTAGTTCAACATTTAGGTCAGTTGGGGTCTGTCAGTAATATCTTAGTAGAGGCTTGTTTGATGGTGTATGTTAAGATTACCAAGCTTTGTAATATTATCTAAGCTTGAGTATCATTTTTAAGAAAATTGAGATTTATCTGTTGAGTTTTTAATTTAGATTATATTCCTTCTATTATGTGATTTCAAGTTAGATAAGGTATCATGGGTTTTCTTAGGGATACTTGTCGCCTTAAGCACCGTGTGGCGTCCAAGGTCTTCTCTCGGGGTGTTACAATAGCTTAACATTCCTAAAACAACCTACAAGCTATATGGGTCTAGTGTAACCCGCTAATGTAACGCTCTAAGAGTTCACCCTGGGATCCACACAGTGCTTACAGTACCGAGGTACTATAAGTTAACCCATGAGATAGTACCTGCCGTAAGAACTAAGTAAAACTAATAACAAACGCTCATATGCAGAATTTAACTGAGGAATGCCATAAGGTTTTAAGTAATAAATCTAATAAAATCTGTAATCAAAACTGATAATACTGAACATCTGACAATGACAACTTAAATTTGAGAACTGACAAACTGTCTGAAATATCCGAAAACCTCTAAAATGACTAAATAAGAGTTGATGGGATAGGCCCCAACTAACTCCAACTAACTACTTAATTGAAAACATGTAAATAAATATAGTCTATCCTCGAAGTATGACGACTCACGACTACAAAAGCTGATAATCTAGAAGGTCTATGCATGATCCGAGAACTGAGCATCTGAACCTATGATATGATAAATCATAGCGCATGAAAAGAGTATGCAATCAGTACTTTGAATGTAATCTTATGCTAAATGAGGTAGGCTGATATGCATGGTTTTTTGTATAGGAGTAATAATTGATTGAATGAATAGCGTGAAGTAACTGTATAACTAATATGCATGCGTGAATGCTATAGAATTTGATAATGCATGACCAAGCATATAAAATGATTCTGAAATAGTCTATAAACTGAAATACTAAAATCTAATAACTGAATGATTGATATCTGTATGTTATAGTCAATACAACCCTGAACTGAAATATATTGACTACTGAACTGAGACTGTGGGAGATATCATCTAACCGACATTTCCCAATGAGTTATTTGGGGTTCAACTTGTGAACCTAGTTGGAAGGGTGTCAGTACCATGCCATGGGTACTAACACTAGCTGTGTAGATCCACCTATGTATTGTCCCGAATGACTAAGGGTGTCAAGCCTAAACTAATGGGTGACCCTTGGGATGTAGTCAAGCCTGAACTAATGGGTGACTCCTCATATCCTACGTTGTCTACATAGTTCTGGAGTACAGGTATTACTACTAATGATTCTGCCTAACTTATAGGAAAGTCGTCATCCCAGTACTCACTTGGTGCTAAATCCTACTCCAAACTTAGCTGACTTGAAATTACTGAACTGTTCTAGGTCTAACCGATCATGATAATTGATTGGACTGATATTGATCAGAACATATCTGAAACTAATTTGAATATATTGAGGCTAAATAAGCAAATAATTTTTCAGATATTCATAACCCCCAGGACTCGATAGCAATAATAGAAAAATAGTACTAAACCTTTGGGGACATAATACGAGAGCATTTATTCTAAATTCCTTCATGTAGACATTTTATCAAACACATCATATGCATAAAGTAAGCTAAGCATTGGAATAGTTTAAAGCTTGTAGTAACAACATTATTTCAACATCAACATCTCTAATTATGAATTAAATCAGTGAATAATATTATTAAAACATGTGGGGTTGAATAACAACGACAAATTTATGTAAACATAGTATAGAATAAAAGTTCATGGGAATTCATTGTTAAAAATCATAATAACTTGTAAAATATCATAACTTTGAATTAAAAACTTAGATTATTGGACGGGTGAAAGAGACCCATGGATGAACATTTAACATAGCTGGGTTGATGAATTCATAAGAATTGATGGTGAGTTCTTGAGATTTGACCTTGAATCTTGAGAGCTAAGATTTGTTCTTGAAAAAGACTACTTTTGATTTGGGAGAAATTGAATAATATAATAACCTAATAGGATACTGGATCTTTAATCTTGTGTTTTTCAAGGATTTGGGTCATGGGAAAAAGACCAAACTGCCCCTGGGAGAAATTTAATTTTTGTCACTGAAAATCCCAATTTTGACCATCACAGCAATGCAGTGCTAACACGGTGAGTCACTAGAATTTCACTGTAAGTATAATCCAAGGACGAGTGGAAAATCGCATCTTGGAGTTATGCGGTGCAATTGCGGTGCGTCACTGGAAAATGGACAGTCGTGAATTTACACCTTGGCTCGAAGCGGCGCCACTGTGGTGCTTTGCTGGAAAAGGAAAAACGTGAAATAGAACTCCACCACAACGTGGGATAATTGCAGTGCTATACTGGAAATCGAACCATTGCGAATTGGTCCTTCACTGTGACGTGGTACTTATTGCGGTGTTCTACTACTCCTACTAAAATCACCATATCTTCTCACTCAGGTATCGAATTTGGGCGAAATTGGTATCAATGGAAAGCTAATTCAATTTCGTATAACTTAGAGGGTCTTGAGATGGAAATTTATCAATAGAGTAAAAGATATGCTCTTTTGAAGTTGACTGAAGAAACATTCTTATCAAAATTTTAATCGGTGAGGATTATTTTGATTCGTCTAATAGCTGGGATTTATTTGGGGCCTTAATATACTTCAAATTGATTCATAAAACTGTCGAAGAATGATAATGTACATTGAATGACCATGAAAATTGGAGCTAACATTGGTTTTAATTTTTGGAGAATTACACCTAAACGGGCCCCGATGCGTGTAGCCATACGAACCGAAGATACCATAAGAGTAGGTAATTCCCAAGTACCCTTCGCTCTCCATGATACATATGTACAGTGTAACTAGAGGATTCTCGCGTACCTTATAGTATCATATAAGGTCACTATGACCAACCCTAATTTAGGCAAACATAAGTTTCTACTGTTCATCCATTGGACTCGTACCTTCACGGTTAGCTATCACACCCCACCATTATTTCCCAATCAAAACCATTTCCAACCAGCAAAACCATTATTCCATCATTATTAACCACGACTATAAGTAGTGGTATTTTCATACCAACTATAGCTTTGAAGAAATGTCCTTAGCCAACCTTTTCAAGTAGAAAGGATTCCTATGTACCCTTATATTACATTGTTAAGTTGACTTGGAGGAATCCCATGTACCCCAGAAGTAATCATTAATATGTTTGCTTGGGGGAATCCTAGCTACCCTACAAGTTGTTCATTAACATGTTTAATTGGGGGATTCTCTTGTACCCACAAGGAAGTTTAATTAACCATACAATGACCACCAAACCTTACAATTTAACCATTCAAAACTATTTAAACCATTTATGGCAATTGGGGTTCCATTACCAAGCCATACCATGCAATAGTTACACTAAAAATCCAATCGTATAGTAAAAGCATTCTCATAGGTATTTTATCAAACATGTTGGGGGACTAGTGTTTCCAATAAACAATTAACCATTCCCATGAAACCAATCATCCAAAAAACCCTTAAAGTTTGCAAATACATAATTAAAACATGGGAAAACCATAACCAAGAAATTAATACCAAAACCCCATTATATATTTGAAAACCCCAAAGCCATAAAATAATCATGCCATGAAAACATTGTAGAAAACATGCCTTTACTTGGAACTAACAATTAGGAAGGAGTAAATGCCTTAGACTATGAAGATGATGGAGAGAAATTACCCAAACAAGCACCAAATTGATCCTTTAGATGAAACCCTAGCCTTGTTTTACCAAAGATCCTTAAAGATTAGAGAGAGTTTCTAATGATTAAAATTAGAATAAATGGGTAAATAATGTCATAATAGAGTTAAAAGTTGTGGGGAATTAATTGGTTAAGTAGAGAAATGTCCAGATTAACCCCAGCTTAAACTCCTTAAATGTCCCGTCAAGTGGTACAACAACCTATGCCAGTATTACCCTCCAATATGAGTGGTACCTAAAACTCATACCCTAGGCCTTCCCTTTGGACACACCACTGTCCACCATATGACTTACCTAACCCAAATCATACCTAACTATACGACTAGTACCCTTAAAATGTATCCCTAGCAGTGTATAATCAATGGAGGTTTGATCACTGTTTACCATACGAACCAATGGTATGACTCATAACATATCTTACTGCTCATGGTGATCCACTCATACTTAGATCCAAGTTAAGTTTCTAAGTCTCATAAAAAGTAAAGGAAAAACCCAAACCATACGACCCATATCTAAATATATGACTCGCACCCACCAAGTCGTACCCATTCCAAAACCAAATCCAACCCACCAACAAACTCTGGTTAGTGTACGACTAGACCTTACAAACCATACCCCCGCATACGACCTGTACCCCTTAAACGTATCTTCACCAGAAACCAAAAATCTAGGAAATTTTCTAAGGTTACAAAACCCAGGGTGTTCCCGTCTTCCCACTAGGATCATTTGTCCCCAAGTGATGGATGAGGTAGGTCAAACACAAGCACTATTCATTTGCATTATTAAATATCACTCCAACCTTTAACCAAGTTACAAAATAAGGATTTGATCAAGAACACATACCTTCCGTATGAATATGTGGAGCAGAAATAAATGTAGATATTTGGACTTCATGTTTGCTTTTGCTTCCCATTTAGCATCTTCCACCTTGTGGTTCCGCCATAGAACCTTAACCGAGGACACATCCTTGGCATGTAGCCGATGAACCTCCTAATCCAATGTCTCAATCGGGAACTCTTCATAAGATAGAGAATCCAAGATATCCAATCCTTCTAAAAGATCCACTGAAGAAGGATCACTAATACACTTTCTCAACATAGAGACATGAAATACCGAATGAATGGAGCTCAAACTAGAAGGAAACTCCAATTCATACTCCACATTTCCAACCCTCTACAAAACAACATAAGGACCAACATACGGGGGACTAAACTTTCCCTTTTTACAAAACTGCATTACTCCCTTCATGGGAGATACCTTCAAGAATACCTTATCCCCAACCTCGAAATCTAAGTCTCTACGCTTTATATACATATAGGACTTTTGGCGACTTTTGGTTGCCTTAGGACTATCCCAAATCACATTTAAATTTTCCATAGCTTGATAAACCAAATTCAAACTGAACATATCTACGTCACCAAGCTCAAACTATCTAATAGAAGACCTACACCTCCCACCATACAATGCCTAAAAAGGGGCTATCCTAATACTAGATTGATAGTTGTTGTTGTAAGCAAATTCTACCAAAGGTAGATGTTTAACCCAATTGTCACCATAATAAATCACACTTGCACAAAGCATGTCCTCTAATGTCTGAATAGTCCTTTCTACTTGCCCATCAATTTTTTGATAAAAAATAATACTCACACTAACCTTAGTACCCAACCCCTTCTGAAATGACTGTCAAAAGTGAGATGAAAATTATGTTCCATGATCAGAGATAATCGAAACAAGTACCCCATACATCTTCACAATCTCATGAAGATACAACTACGCAGAGTCCTCTACCGAAAAATTAGTTCGCAACAAAAAAAAGTAAGTGGACTTTGTCATCCTATCCATGATGAAACAAATCGAATCAAATTAATTTCAGGACTGAGGAAGAACGATAATGAAATCCATATTGATTACCTCTCATTTCCATTAAGGCATCTCAATTTCCTGATACAACCCTCCAGGCCTTATATTCTCAACTTTGACTTGTTGGCACACTATATATTTAGCCACAAAATCAGCCATATCTCTCTTCATACCACTCCAATAATACATCTCTATGAGATTGCAATACATTTTTTTTTAAATTAGGAAGAACAACTTAGCTCGATTCATGCTCCTCATCCAAGACCCTTTGTAACAAACCATTGACGTCAGGAATACATAACCTTCCTTGGTACTGTAAGATACCATCGCCACTGATTTCAAGCACCATCACCCTTTGTCCACCAACCTCACTCTTGATTTTCATCAATATGGGATCTAATATTTGCTTTTTCTTGATCTCTACACTAAGAGATAACGAAACCTCTTCCTGTACCATTACACTACCATCATTAGAGTCCAAGAGACGAACTCCAAGATTAGACAAGCGGTGAATATCCTTCACCAATTCCCGCTTCTCCTTATCCACATAAGCTAAACTCCCCATGGACAACCTGCTAAAAGCATCAATAACCATGTTACCTTTACTTGGGTGGTAGTGAAGACTCATATCATAGTCCTTGAGAAACTTCAACCATTTTCTCTACCTGAGATTTAGCTACTTCTGAGTGAACACATACTGTAGACTCTTATGATTAGGAAAGACCTCTACGAGCACTCAAATATAAATAATAACACTAGAATTTTAAATCAAAAACTATCGCTAACAACTCTAAATCATGAGTAGGATAATTCCTCTCATGTACCTTTAACTTCCTGGAAGCATAGGATATCAGTTTTCCATGCTGCATCAAATCGTTACCAAGTCCCACACGGGACGTATCATAATATTCCACAAACCCCTTATTAGCTTCAGGCAATGTTAAAATCAGAGCTGAATTTAGCTTATCCTTCAGCTTTTCAAAACTCCCCTCCCAAGCATCCTACTAAGAAAACTTTACCTTTTTCTGAGTCAACAAAGACAATAGGGGCAGCTATAATCGATAAACTTTCCACAAATCGCCTATAATACCCAGCCAAACCTAAGAAGCTCCAAATATCCATTGGAGTCATAGGTATAGGCCACCTTTTAACCATAACCACCTTTTGGAGATCCACTATGATCCCATCAATAGAAATAATATGACAAAAAAAAGTCACCGTGTTCAACCAACACTCCCACTTTTGAGAATTTGGCATACAATTGCTGCTCTTTCAAGGTCTGCAACACCACACATAGGTGATTAGCATGATCCACCTCACTCTTAGAATACATCAAGATGTCATCAATGAACACATAGATAAAAAGATCTAGAAACTACCTAAAATCATTGTTCATCAAATCCATAAATACCACCAGAGAATTGGTCAAACCAAATGACATAACTAGGAATTCAAGATGGTCATACCAAGTACGAAAAGCCATCTTAAGGATAGACTCCTCCCTAATCTTAAGATGATGATACCTAGACTGAAGATCTATCTTAGAAAAAAATTTGGCACCTTGCTATTAATCAAACAAGTCATCTATTCTCGAAAGAGGATACTTGTTCTGAATTGTTCCCTTATTTAATTATCGATAGTCAATGGACATCTGAAGGGAACCATCCTTCGTTTACACGAATAACAACGGTGAAGCCCACGGGGATACACTAGGATGGATAAAACCCTTATCTAAGAGATCCTTAAATTGCTCCTTGAGTTCCCTCATATCAGCCGAAGCCATTCTATAAAGAGGAATAGATATTGGACAAGTGTTCGAAACCAAATCAATCCCAGACTCAATCTCCTTATCTGGAGCAACACTAGGATGATCAACCCGAGAAGACCTCAGGAAACTTATGTACCACCAGAACTGAATTTAGAGAGAGACCTTCTATGTTATAATCTTTAACCTAGACCAGATTATAGAGACAACCTTTGGTGATTAATATTTGAGCTCTAAGATAAGATATAAACCTCTTCCTAGGAGTTAGGGAACCACCCTCCCACTCAATAACTGATTTACCAGGGAAACTAAAGACAACCTCATGGATACAATAATCTAAGGATGAGTAATAAGACTGTAACCAATCCATCCCAGAATAACATCAAAATCCAGTATATCAAATTCAAACAAATCTACCAAAGTCTGCCTACAACCAACAGATACCACACATACCCTATAGACTCTTTTAGCAATCACAGAGTTACCTACCGGGGTAAAAATAGAAAAAGGATCTAAAATAACCTCAAGATCAAAACCAAATATGTAGCCACAAATATGGTCACGTAAGAAAGAGTGGACCCCTAATTAAACAAAAAATACGTATCACAGGGACAAAATTCTAATGTACCAATCAAAAAATTAGGTGATGCCTAAGATTCTTGTCGAGTTACATGATCATATAACTGATATTTGCTAGTGCCGGTACTAGAAACGTAAACTGATGCATAATAAGCACTCGTTGGTGCAAGGGCAGAAGATAAAGCAACCAGAGCCTTACTCACTCATAAAGTTCCTTTACCAACTGGATAATTTCTGAGCATATAGCCTAGCTGACCACCTTTGAAAAATTTGTCCCTCTTCTCTTCATAAAAACCCTATGCGTCCTACTATAGAACTAGAAAAGAGGACATGATGAGGCCGACTGAGCCCCACTTTCCTGAGATTGGGCACCCTTTGCTTGAAAATTATCACTTTTTTTGTGACACCAATCACCGACTACTTTGGGTAAGGAGAACTAAATGTAGAGCATGAACCATAACTCCTCCACTTCTTTTTTATCCACTAACCACCATCCTGACCACCTTACTATTAAGCACCACCCTGTTCAGATGATCAAGCTTCTTACCCTTTCTTTCCCCAAACTCATCCTACTTTCTCTTTACTTCCTCCACCAATTGCATATGAACCACCAACCTAGAAATATCCATACCCTTTATCAGTAATGCAGTCTTTCTTTTAAGGATCAAATCCCAAGATAGTCCAAAAGTGAACATTCTAATCTATGCCCTCATATTAGACACCAATTTCGAAGCATACCTTGACTGCTGATGAAATTTCAAGGCATATTCCTTGACAGATATTTTTGCTTGTCTCAGATTGACAAATTCCACTGCCTTTGCTTTCCTCAATGCCTGAGGAAAGAAGTGATCCAAAAAAGCATTAGAGAAAGTCTATGATAAGTTTGACTCCACAACATCACCTCTCACCCTATCCTACTTCTCATACCATTAGTATGCCACATCCTAAAGCTTGTAAGCAGCCAAATTTGCCTATTCCACATTTATGGCCTGCATTACCCAGAAAATTTTCTCTATCTCATCGAAAAAACCCTGAGGATCCTCCTCCACCTTTACACCGGTCAAATTAGAAGGATTCATATTCATAAACTGGACAACCCTTGTGGCCTCATTAGATAAAATACCTGATGTATCCCACTTAGCCTAAACAGCAACAAACTTATCAATAACATGAATCAATTAACGAAATTCTGCATTAGTCACCTCATCTTGAGAAGGATAAGTAGCAACTGGTAGAACTAAAGAAATATCAGGGACTAGACCCCTAAACCGAGTATGGATACCCTGAGTAGTACATGTCCCTTTAACATTGTCCCTAATTTGGATAGTAAAGTTACCTTGCATCTCGATTATCTAGGCATGATCTAAAAAGTGAACAAACTAGTATTAAAGAAGATTCTAGGACTTAGACTCCAAGCTTGAAAATAGAATACCAAGAAAGTGAAACATTCCTAAATACTTTGTAGCCTCTACCTTATGAGTTTTACAAACCCTTAAAAGAGAACCTTCTCAACACGACTTGTGGACTCCCAATTGACCATGAACCTAAAGCCTTAATACCAACTTGACATGACCCGACCTGAAGCCTTGTCATAATGGGCATCCCAAGTCCAAAAATAACTGAGGACAACCCCTGACACTCTACCCAATCCTCCAAATGAATACCTTAAGTTGGATAATTTTGAACATATAACAAGATACTGTAATCTATACAACTTCTACACTTTGGATTAGGTCTATGACTGTGACCCACTCAAATAAGTCCAACCATCTGAACCCTACCAATTACCATAACCAAAAAACTATAAAAACCAAGTTCCTTTCCATAACATAACATAAGAGGATGGAAAGATCTTATTATAACCCATAGCAGTCACACAAACCTCTAAATAAAAGAAAAATAATATCTGATTGGGACATGTCTTCAACCATAGACAAAACCAATATCCATAAAATAACCAAAGTATGTAAAGACATCCATTATATGAAATAGAGCCTTTCAAAATATGAAAACTCACCACTTCAATCAAATAGTTGATCTCAAATTCAATCAATAAGCAGGAGAAGTGGAATGGCTGGTTCCTTCATCGTATGGTGATATAGTTGACCAAAGATAGATCAGCGGGTTAGCGCTAGCATGAACTTAGGATAAGGATAAAATAAAGTCATCTAGTAAAATCAAATAAACCAGCCATATGCATATAACCATACATATATATAAGTATAACCATGCTAAAAAGGGTAACCATGTTAAGCATGCATTTAAAACCATTAGCCTGGGTATGTGTAACTCAACTATCCTAATACCACCCATGAGATATATGGGTCAATGTTACCACTTGAACGGTCCTCGATATATAAAGTCGCATGAACTAAAGTTACCATAAGAGTAAGGGATTCCCAAGTACACTTTGCTCTCCATGATACATATGTTCAATGTATTTAGACGATTTCTATGTACCTTATAGTATCATATAAGGTCACTATGGCCACCCCTCATGTCAGTAAATATAATTTTCCAGTGTTTATCCATTGGACTCACACCTTCATGATTAGCTATCACACCCCACCATTATTGCCCAATTAAAACTATTTCCAACCAACCAAACTATTATTCCATAATTATTAACCAAGGCTATAAGTAATGGTATTGTCATATCGACTATAGCTTGTAAGAAATGTCCTTACCCAACTTTTTTAAGAAGAAGGGATTCTCATGTACCCTTAGATTACATTGTTAAGTTGACTCGAGGGAAACCTATGTACCCTACAAGTGATCATTATTATGTTTGCTTGGGGGAATCCCATATACCCCACAAGTTATTCATTAACAAGTTTACTTGGGGGATTTCCTTGTACTACACAGGGAAGTGTAATTAACCATAACCATAACCATGACCACCAAACCTTACCATTAACCATTCCAAACTATTTAAATTATTTATGCAATTTAGGGTTCTATTACCATGCCATACCATTCAATAGTTTCATTAAAAATCTAATAATATAGTAAAAGCATTCTCATAGGCATTTTATCAAACATGGTAGGGGCATAGTGTTTCCAAAACCAATTCTAATTACCAATTAACCATTCCCATGCAACAATTATCCAAATCACCATTAAAGCCTGCAAAAGCATACATAAATATGGGTAAACCATAACAAAAACCCCAACATATATTTGAAAACCCAAAAACCATATAATAATCATGCTATGACAACTTTGTATAAAATATGCCTTTAGTTGAAACTAATAATGAGAGAAGAGTACATGCCTTATATTATGAAGATTTTGGAGAGAAATCACCCAAACAAGACCCAAATTGATCCTTTAGATAGAACCCTATCCTTCCTTTACCCAAGAGCCTTTGAGATAATTAGTGAGAGTTTTGAGCTATTTAAGATTAGAATAATAACAAAAATAATGTCCCAATAGAGTTATAAGTCATGAATCCTTAAGTGGTTGTGTGGGAAAATGTCAAGAATACTCCAAACTTAAAATGCTTAAAAGTCTCATCAGGTGGTATGACTACCCTTACCAGTTATACCCTCTAATATGAGTTGTACCCATCACTCATACCCTAGGCCTCTCTATTTGACTCAATACTATCCAACATATGACTTACCTAACTCAAGTCTCACATAACCATATGACTAGCACCCATAAACTGTATCCCTAGCAAAATATAATCAAAGTAGGTTTGATCACGGTCTAGTATACAAACCAATGGTATGACTCATACCTTATCTTATGGCTCATAGAAAGCCACTCGTACTTAGATCCAAGTTAAGTTACTACATCTCAAATTAAGTGAAGGAAAAACCTAAATTATATGACTCATATCCAACCATACTACTCCTACCCACCAAGTCATACCCATTCTAGAAACCCAACCTACTAACAAATATTGGTTTGTATATGACCAAGCCTTACCAACCATACACCAGCATACGACCTGCACCCCCTAGTGAAATTAACTGAAAGGATTTTATAAAAACACTGAGGGTTGACGAAAGAACATGGTACTGAAAGAACTCATTTTAGTTCTTATTTGAGTTTCTCTACTAGTAAGGGTTGATGAAATAACTTCTTATCAGAGAAGGTTAACTCATAGCGTGTCTCTACCCGTGGTATGGTATTGGAACTCTTCTAATTGGGGTTACAAGTTGGACCCCAATCAGTTTAGAGAGGGGCATGTCGGCTAGATGATTACCTCCTACAGTCTCAGTTTTAGTCTCAATCTCAGACTCAGTATAGAACTTGGTTCAGTTCTACAAATTTAGGACTATTAGGTATAGTTACTGAGCTCAGCACAAAACTCAGTATTGTTTGACAAACTCAGGATTGTCAGATACAGTCATTCAGTTATCAGAAAAGCAGTATCAGTAAACTCTGACATTAGTAGATTAGTATTCAAATTTAGTATTTAGTATTATCATGATCTCAGTTGCAATATATGTATTTATGCATGTATTCTTATTCAGTCATACTGATGATATTTAGTTATTATTGTTCATGCATATGAACCCATGCAATTCATCCTACCTCTCTGAGCATACTAGTACATTCAAAGTACTGACGTATGCTTTTCTTTTTTGCTATGATGTCTTATATCATAGGTTCAGATGCATGGGATCCAGAGCACCCTTAGTAGTTCAGATTTTTAGCAGTTAGCATAGTGGTGAGTCCTCACAGTTCAAGGACATAGTTTTTTTTAGTATCTCAGTATTATTTTTAGTAGTCGGAGTTAGTTGGGGACTTATCCCATCAATTCTCCAGTTCAAATAGTTTAGAGGCTTTCTAGACTAGAGTATTTTTAGACAGTTGTTTAGTTTTTAGTATTGACATTCAGTTTTGGTATTTTGATACCATATCTACTATTATTTACAGTATTGAACCTTATGGCTAATTTTCCACCTATTTTTTGCATATGTACCATATTATTATTGAGTTATTACAGTAGGTACCAATCATGGGTTACCTTGTGGTCCTTTGGGATTATGAGCATCGTGTAGCATTTGGGGTAAATATCAAGACATTACAAACTTAGTATCAAAGCCTAAAGTTCAATAGTATCCTAGGAAGTTTGAAAGACGCATCTAGTAGAGTCTTGTGCATCGGTGTATTGCACGCCACACTTATGGATAGGAGGCTATGAGGTGTTTTTTTAATAATTTCCCTTTCTTTTAGTATTCATGTCGTGTGAGTGAGCATGATCTTCAGTTATACTCTCCTTCTAGTCAAATTTTCTCTTCTGTTTACAGGTTATGCCTCAAAATAGGAATAAGGAAAAAAAATGGGGGACCAGTCAGAACCCCATCCCATCTAGCCAGATCCTTTGGACATACACATCTCTCACGCTGAGTTCAGAGCTGCCTTTACCACCCTAGCTTATTATGTGGAAGCCCAGATTGAATGCCCAGCTATTGTTACGGCTAACCCAGTGGCCAATACTGCCATGTTTGCTTCATCAACTTATGCAAAGTCAAGAAAAGTATGTACTGACATGATCTGAATAATTGAATAACTAAAACTTAAATAACTAAAATAATCTATAAAAACTAACTGACTAAATAATTGGTAATCTGATTACTTGGTCAAGCAAACCTGAACTGATTTTGACTGAGTACTGACTGAAACTATAGGAGTTATCATGTAACTGACATAAAACATGTGAGCTATTATGGAGTCTAACCTTTTACCCACATTGGGGAGGGCTATTTTATCCTCTCCATTGGAGTAGAACCTGAACTGGAGTAATCACTAAATTGAGTCTATATTGGTTAAGGGAAACACTCTCTAGAGAGGCCGCTAAACCTACGGTGGAACATAGTTTTTGGAGAAGTAGGATGCACTGAACCCATAATTCCCACTCAGTGCTAAAAACTACTCCTAACTTAAAGACACTGAAGAACTAACTGGTGTATGCACTGATAACTGATAAGCTCCATTTATTGTATTTTTAAAATAGTAGTGCATACATATTTTGAAGTAATTGTAAACATGTAAACTGATAGTGTTCATCATGGTCATAACAAAATAATTATAAAAATATGAGTTGACCGGCTTATTACTTGGGAGGTCTAAACTGTAAGTAAATAATAGGTATCGAGTGTTCATAACCCACCAGCACTAAATGATTACAAAATTTGATGATAATATTTAAACAATGATAGAAGATCCTAATTCAAAGACTTAAAAGATAGTAAATTCCAATAATAATTGGAATACATAAATTTGAACATGGGAATATATAAAATATGGGAGGACAACATGTTTACATGGTTTAATCCATAAGTTGATGACTCATCATGAAATCAAAGGAACTAAACAAAGGAAATTGTAATTCAAACATGAACTAGATTAAATAGCATAGAAACACACATTTACATGGCTTTATTTTGACTTAATAAGAAGTACATCGATTAAAAACATAAATTTAATGTATTAATTGATAAAATAGGATAATCTACATACTTCTAAATTAATATAGGATTTTAGGGCTCAATGGGTGAAAGGGACCCATTGATAAATACCTCACATACATTAATTGTTTGAATACTTGATGGAGAAGCTTGGAATTGGGACCTTGGATGCTTGACTTGAAAATAAGACGTGAATTTTGAGGCTTGAGAGATGACTTGTTAAGAAAACACTAATCTTGATGTTCTTGGTATTCTTAAATCTGAATCTTGGGACTTGAACGATAAATTTTGGGTGAGGAACCCTAATCTTGTTCTTAAAAATGGAAATTAGAATTTTTTATTGTTTAATTGATAGAAAATAGGGTAAAAGTAAATCCCCTTGGGTTTAAATGTCATGGGTTGGGAGTTATAAGGGGAGAAAATAACAAAAAACCCCTTAGAAACCCCCTAGCAATCACCTGGAAGTTGTCTAGATGTATTTGGGTATGACTCAAATATTCTAGGTATGGGTTGTACCTTGAGTCATCACCAGGAACTCAATGTTCAACCCTTTTTGTTGTGAGTACGACTCCTCCTGACGACTCGTATGGTCTGCTTATAAGTCATCATTAGTGAGTCGTATCCACTTACAACTTTGATAGTGCTTCAGTAATTTAGCCATAACTTTTCACCTCGCTATTGGATTAAGGAAACATTGGTATCGTAAGAAATATAATTAAATTATCTATCTAACAAGATTATTTTGATACTTGGATCCTTCACTGGTTAGTATACAGATCATATATTATCACTCATAACAAGTCATTACGACTTGTAGCCACCTCTTATAAGCTGGACAAAAACTTAAGGAACTTATACTTCTGAACTCACGACATTACTCCATATGACTCATCTAATAATCTTACAATTCTAAGAGTCGAGTCATACATATTATAGAACATAAACCAATTCATACTGTCTTGGATACGACTATAATATATGACTCATACATTGTGTATACGAACTAAGAAAATGAATTGTATTTTGCACAGTGATATTTAAACACGGGGTATTATAGGTAAGATACTAAGTTAGACCAACACATACCAAATTTACCAATGATGCCTGCCTCCTGAACATAGCTATTTTTTTAAGAGACATTGATTTACGTAATAATAGGTTGGGCTAATTTGATCAATCCCAGCATCATCTTGTCATATTCATTACACAAATCATACTACAACTTTTTCAGGAAATTGGTCAGAGAAGAAAGTCCTAGAAATGACACTCTTCAAATATCCAGAGTTTATTCTACATTTCTTTGAACTTTCCAACCTCTTTCACAACTTTGTGAACTTCTTCTTGGGATAGTAATGATAAAAAAAGCCATGAGATTTTTGCTTAGGTTATTATTTGTACACTTGCCTCCAGATATTATGTTAGAGTTTCTAGAAAGAAGAGAGGATATATTCTTCTAATATTTCTTTGTATGAAAAGTTCCACTGGGATCAGGTCCCAGTGAAATCTAATGAGATACTTCTTTGGAGTTTTCTAGTTGAATTGATGTTTGTGATTGTGATTTTAGATCTTCATTTATCATTTTTTTGGTATTATTAGGCTATTGACCATTCCCATCCGATGTACGCAATTTTTGACTTTTTTTACCTAATCACATAAGACACTTTCACTTTAAAATATCTAAAGAAAAAGAATACAAACAGATTTTCCTTTCATGGAATTTAAAAACTACATATCAAGAATGTTCTAATTGCAAACCCTTTCTTTCTCCTACACTTATGATCATTTGTTAGACTTGGGAACCCATTGGAGTTTGAGTTCCCAATAGGAGGATAGGGCTTTGATTAAATCCTTCTTTGTCCATCTAGGTAATTTGAGCTTCTTCATCTTTTTCAAATTTCATAAACCTGTAGGATTAGTGCTCCCCTGGTGGACTTGTTCCATATTTGTCATTCTTTTTCTGAACCAACTTTGATAGTCTTCTTTCAGGTGTCCATCTCTACCATAGTGATTGCATAAGAATTTATATGTTTGGTTATAACCTTTTAAACAACTTTGCCTTATGAACCAGATGATTGAGTTTTGTGCTAATACCCAAGGCCCTTACCATTATTGACTCCTTGACTAATTATGTTAGAAAGTATTTATGGGATGAAGTCCACTAAAGGGATTTTTGGAGTTCTTTCCTTAGATGGACCAGGTCCCTTTCTAACTCTTCATTCTTCTGAAGTGTAGTCATGAGAAGCCTTTGACAATCCTCTAATTTTTTTTGCAATCTCAATCTAAAACATTAAGGTTTCCTTCTCCTGTTGACATACAGAACTCTTATTTTCAAATTTTAGCTTAGTAACATGTTCCTCAGTTTCAGATATCTAGAGAGTCAAAGCTATCAGCTCAAGCTCTTAATCTTTAATTTTTTTTCTATAGAGCATTATTCTTTTCTTTATTAGAAGCGTCATCTCTTTTCTCCAGTTGACTCACTTAATTTATATTTTCAAATTTTAACTTGGTAACCTCCTCTTCAGTTTTAGATATTTAGGGATTTAAGGCAATCAACTCAAGTTCTTAACTTTCCACTTTTTCTACTAGACCAAATTTTTTCTCAATCATTTCACATATAGAGTCAATCAGCAAATTTGCAAGCCATTTTATCTTTCTAGCTAAGTAGTTGTCCAAGTTTTCTTTAAGGTAAGAAAGTGTTACCTTATTTTCTTCTTCATCTTTAGTGTTTTCCATAAAAGCAAAAAAGGAATTAAAGACCACCTTCTCATCCTCCATAGAAAGCATGGAAAAATCTATAGACTTCTCAGCTTTATTAGTTTCATTGGAGGAGGCACCCTAACTATCTATGGCTTGTTTGAATGTAAGATTAGCTGCAGCCTATTTTCTTAATTTTATAGGGACCTGGTCCCTATTCTTTCCTTTGTCATCTCAAGTGTTGAGATAATCCTAATAGTACATTTTATGAATTGGACAATCCTTAATGAAATGTTCAGGAATTCCAAATCTATGACAAACTTCTATTGTGGCTCATTTTTTGCTACTATTTCCACTTCTTTGAAAATGACCACTTTTCCTCATTGCTCTAACAATTTTCTTAGCCAAGTAGGCAACATCAGTGTCTTCTTCATTAGAACTTGACCTTGAAGATTTTAATGCCAAGAATTTGCACTTTGTACTTCCTTCTTCTCTTCTCCTTGTTTCTTTTTGAGTTCATGTATTTTTAGGTTCCTTATAAGTTCATCCATAGTGAGGCTCCTCAGGTTTTTGCACTCAATTATGGCATCCACTTTACTTTACCGTGATTTAGGAAGAACACCCATAATCTTCCTCACTTACGTATATAATGGAATTAATTTTTCTATGTAGTGTAGCTTATTTATGATAAAAGTACATCTTGTATGCATTTCTTATATTGTCTCTCCTTCTTTCATATTGAAGGTTTCATACTGTGTTGTCAGCATTTCATCTTTAGAATCCTTCACATCTATAGTTCCTCATGAGTAGTTTTCAAGTAGTCCCATATTTCTTTAGCATTTTCACATGTAAAAATCCTGTTGTATCCATCTGGACCTATACCATACATTTGTAGCTTCTTTGCCTTGTAGATCTTGTCAATTCTTTTCCTCTCTTCATCGTTGAACTCCCTCCTTCTTTTGATAACCATTCTTGTAACATCTCTTTCTTTGACTTTTTTTACATGTTACATGAGGACAATTAAGAATTATATCCATCAGCCCATTATCCTCAGCCATAATAAAGTCAAACATCCTTATTTTCAACCACCTATAGTACTGTCCCTTAAATCTAGGTGGTCTAGTGGTAGATTGACCTTCTTCTATGTAAGGTGGAGCAGCTATGCTAAATAAATCACTTTAGGTGTGAACCTATTATAGTGAACCTGACCTTGATACTTGATGGAACCCTTGAGGGTTGCTCCACCTAGTGTGGGACTAGGTCCCTCAAAGTTAATCATAGGCAATCAAACTATAAAGTGTAGGAAAACTAACGGTTGGGTAGGAAAGTAACAACCTACAATATTTAACATGGAAACTTCTTTGCTCAAGGTAGGAAAAAGCATGGACTACCCTCACAGCAGTCTCAAAAGTTCACTATAATCAACCTCTTGATTACAAACTCAATCTTGAACCTAACTCTAGGTTCCTCCCACTTCTACTACCTCTACTACAACCTTATCATAACAACTCTGCGAAGGCACTTTCAAAATTAATTAACTCTATTCGTATCAAACAGTCAACTCTACCTAAGGACTCCCTAAACAAAGAAAAAAATCATTACTCTTATATCATGAGTAATTTGATTACAAATGAAGACTTACTCAAAACACTCCCTAATTTACCATGCACATATGGGAAAAAGTAATATTAGATATCGAGTTTTTTCCTTTCTTTCTATTCATCACTCTTTTTGTATTTACAAAAACTGTTT
>NC_061121.1:60122619-60230356 GCF_002878395.1 Capsicum annuum | reverse complement strand
CATGCCTACAACCTTTTTCAGTAAACGTCTTAAGGTATCACCATGCCAATCTAGATTTTCTTGTGGAATCTAGTTCAACAACTTGTATAGCTTATCATATGTCTTTTTCAATGCTTGACCACCTACATCTGAATCTAGCAAAATTTTCATGTTATGGTCAAATGCCTCATTAAAGGTGTGAGCTAGTACCTTATAAGACTATTGATGATGTGGAAAGTCCCTAAGAAGATCTTTGAACCTCTCCCACGTATGATATAGATTCTCATCTAGCCTCTATTTTAAGCTTTAAATCTCACTGCGGAGTCTCCCAGTCTTTTTAGTTAAAAAGATATGATGTGGAACTTCCAAGATAAATCATCCTAAGCTGTTATTTAACCTATAGGATCAACATTCAACCACTTCTTTGCTTCCTCCAACAGTGAAAAAGGGAAGAGTTTTAGCCTCACATAATCAATTGACGCACTTATAGGGATAAATATATCACTAATCTCAAAAGATTTCTACAAGTGGACTTATGGATTTTCTTGTGATATCCCAATAAATTGTCCACTGCCACGAAAGAGCAGCACCATGTTCTGCTTAAACTCAAATGTACCTCCAAAATTTGATTTTTGAAACTAAAATGGAATGAATCCATTACAGAAATCAACCGAGGGATTTTCTAAAATACTATAATCTAGAAATTTCTATATACTCATTTGGTTGGAATAGATTTACCTAATGAGGTAATCACTAAGAAAGGTTCTGCTAATATTTCTAGTCTGACTTAAAGTTGACTGCCATGTAAGGATTTACAGAATAAAGAGAAGTTCCTTGATCTAATAAGGCATGAAAATATAAATAAAAGATCTTTAATGTACCAGTGACCGCATCAGGAGAAGTTTCCTGATCTTGTCTTAACCGAAGTGTATAAAGACTATTTGGGTGTTGCACACTGGTGGCAGAGGAAGTACCACTCTACTAATTCGGGAGATCAGACTAAGCTGAGGGACAGTTGTACTGACCCTTGTGGCACAAATCTCTTCCCCTATGAGCCATTACTCTACACTCCCACATCCTGTGGCCTGACTTACCACATCAAAAACATACATCACTACCAGCTCTACACATACCTAGATGATGTCTACCATATTCTTTGTAAAGTAGATCAGTACGACCACTGCTCAAACTACCCTAGGTTTTACATCCTAGCGCCATATACTGACTGCCATTCTTGAACTTTGGTACTGGCACACTAGATAAAGAAAGAGCTAGGACTGAAGATTTTAATTGAAATTGGGAACGGTTAGCGCTCTCTGACTGAGGATGATTGAAATTGTATCTACTTTATTTAGCCTTTTTGTTCTATCTCTCCTTCTGCTCTCTTGTTTTCTCTCTCCTTCTTCTTAAAATTTTTCTCCTCAATCTATTTAGAATGGACCATAATCCTAGAGATATCCATTTGCTTAATTAAGATTGCAGTTCTGCACTCCTTAACCACACTATTTGATACCCCAGACACGAACTTTCTCATTTTAGGCCTACTGTCTGCTACTCCATGGAGAGCATACCTGGCTAACTGAGTAAACTTAAAGGAATAATCTTTCATACTAATACTACCTTGCCTGGGATTGATAAACTTTAACACATTTTCTTCTCTCAACTCTAACCAAAAAAATTTATCTAGAAAAGCAATAGTAAACTCTTCCTATTCTATGGGCTCTTCATCTGTGCCACTATCTACCTTTCACTTCTTAAACTACGTATGAGCTATATCTTGTAGCTGATAGGCAGCTAACTCAACACTCTTACAGAAAGTCACTCCCATAATTTTTGTGACTATCTAAACCTAATCGAGGAACTCCTGTGGATCCTCTTCTAACTTAGATCCTGAGAATAAGAGAGGGTTCATTTGGGTGAAGTGCCAAATCCAGGATGCTGTAGTATTTGCCACTGGGTTGGCCTGAACAGCAGCTGGTCATTTATTCTGAGCTGTAATAGATTGGCTGGAGTAGTGAATGCCGCTCTGAATTCTGCATGAGGGACATACTCGTCCAGGGGATCTATCTGAATGGGCTGAGGTGCTGACTGATTTCTATTTCTTCTTTCATTAGTATTTTTTGGAGGTACATTTTGTAACCAAAAGGAAGAAAATGATTTGACTATGAATTTAACTTGAGCTCATGCTCACTCGCACAACATGAATGCTGAAAGAAGGGAAACATTTTCTGAAACATCTCATAGGCTCATGTCCATAAGAGTGGCACTCTACACACCCATGCACAAGACTCTACTTAATGCGGCTTACAGAATTTCAATGACTCTATTCAACCTTAGGCTTTAATACTAGGTTTGTAACAACTCGAGACTACCCCTTACTCGTCACACGATGCTTATCATCCTGAAGGACCACAAGCTAACCCATGACTGATATCTGTTGGGAGTACTAGATAATAATACTTAAATAAATGTCGAATTAGGTTGAAATGCCAAAATGTTCAAAATCTAAATTACTAATAAAATATAACATCTGAAATAATAATCCATAAAACTAAATACTATCTAAAAATTTAGTCTGAAACCCTCTAATCTGAAGTGTCTGAAAGTGAAGTTGATGGGACAAGCCCCCAACTAACCCTAACTACTGAACTACTGATAAACTAAAATACTAAAATAAAAGCATATCCTCAATAGATAAGGACTCAATACTAAATCTACAACTGCTTACTGGATCTGTCTACGCACTGTCGGGAACATAAGCGCCTGAACCTATGATATAAGATCTCATAATGCAAAGAAAGAGTATACGTTCAATATATAGAATGTACTGGTATGCTAGATGAGGTAGGACTCAATGTAAGGGTTTATATGCATGAACAATAACTGACTGAGTGATATGGAGTGACTGAATTAGAGAGTATATGAACAACTGAAACTACTGTAAATACTGAGTATGTAGTAATGTGCACATATGTATACTGTAACTGATCTTTTTTGAAGCTTCGTACTGAGTTCTAATAACAGGGTAACTAATATTAGAAGTTACT
This sequence comes from Capsicum annuum, assembly GCF_002878395.1. Taxonomy (NCBI): domain Eukaryota; kingdom Viridiplantae; phylum Streptophyta; class Magnoliopsida; order Solanales; family Solanaceae; genus Capsicum; species Capsicum annuum. Next base: position 60,227,330 of record NC_061121.1, on the reverse strand, counting down.
AATAATAGAATTACTGATACTGAGTGACTATGTCTGACAGTACTGATTCTATAAAACTAAATTGAATTCTAAACTGAGACCAAAACTAAGACTGCGGGAGGTAATCATCTAACCAACATGCCCCTCTTTGAACTGATTGGGGTATAACCTGTAAACCCAGTATAAAGGGTGCTAATATTATGCCACAATTACTAACACTGGAAAACCAACATGCCAAGCCTAACTAACGAGTTACACCTAGGCGGATCCAAGCCTAATCTAATGGGTGACCCCTGGGAGGTAGTTAAGCCTAGTCTGATGGGTGACCCTTTATCCTGTGCTAGCTACACAGATCTGGAGGATAGGGACTACTACTAACAACTCAGCCTCTCTGAAATGGAAGTTGTAATCCCTGTACTCGCTCGGTGCTAAATCCTACTCCCAATTGAAAGACACTGAACAGAATATTTTGAACTGGACTAGACTGGATTGATACTGAATTTACTGAGTTTCGCAACTAATGAAGTTCTACTGATTTTGTAACTGACTAGATTCTATTGAATAGGACATGACTGATACTATTCTATAATTGAAACTGGTTCTAGTTACACAGCTAAATTGTCAGGTATTAAATACCCCCAAGACTCGATTGCATAAAACAAATACAAAACATGATCATAAAGGCATAATAATACTTGCTTGCTAACAATGCACTCATTTAGAAATTTTGTCAAACACTTGATATACATTAACTTGTGCATGAATGGGATCATATAATAACTTGTAATGTTTTCACTAGTCAAATCACATAAGCATTTCATCAAACACTTGTAGGGCATAAGCTTGTGCATGATTGGGACCACATAATACCAATCATGATTCCACTATTTACTTTACATAGGCAATTTAGCAAACACTTAGTAAGCATGGATTATTTACATGATAATGGTCAACACATGTTAGCATGAATACAACATTCAATTTCAATATCAAATGTTAAGCATGCAATTCATATAATTTACCACATAACTATCCTAATTTCATGGGAAATTATAATTAAACATGAATTGGATTCCAATTACTATCACGAACATGAATTCAAATCTACTAAATCATGGAAATCATAAAATACACAATCTTTGTATTTTGAAATATGGTTCTTGGACTTCATGGGTGAAATTAACCCTTGAATGAACACCTAACATACTTTAGAAGATTCTTTCTTGAAGGTTCTTGGAGGAATTCTTAAGCTTGTTCTTGATTTCTTGATCTAGGATTTTTGCCTCTTGAGAGAAAAATGATTTATCTTGGTGAAATTGAATAAATAATGGTGTAGCTAGGATTATTAGGGTTGAATTTTGGGTTAAAGGATGACTAGGGCCATGGACAAAAAGTCAAATACCCCTGGAATGATTTAAAAACTTGGAACTTAAAGCTGGAAATTAATTGAAAAATATCGATATGGGCCCTAGGAGCGATGCGGTGCTATCATTCCGTGTTATTTAAAAGTGGACAACTAAGAATTGGACCATCAATGCAACACAGTGGAATCACGTTACCCCATGGATACGACCAGGAAGTTCACCGCAACGCGGTGGGATCACGTTGGTGCACGGGAAAGTGATAAATATGAATATAAGTTGTGGCGTGATGTGCCGGTATCATGGTACCTCACTGGAAAATCACAATTTTCATTTTGACATACTCCGCAACACGCTACTGGCTTGAATTATGGTGTTTAATGACTAAAACTTAAAATAGCCATAACTTTTTACATAGTAATCGGATTTAGACAAATTTTATATCGTTGGAAACCCAATTCAACTTCCTGCGCAATGGCTAGCTCTAAACTGAAAAATACTACATATTTTTAAAAATATATTTGATAACTCTAGAACTGAGAGTTACTCTATGCTAGCAAAATATGGGGTATTACACGCGGTGACTAAAATATTTGGGTTATAAACTCCTTAATGATGAAAATATTTTCTATAAACTTTGTGATCAAAGAATTAGTAGAGAGGAAGTTTATTTTTGCTTTCTGATTATTTAACTTAGCATTTGACCATTAGTTGCCTATGATGATTTCCCATAAAACTTGATAGTGAATTCACTAAACATTCAACATCTGATTCCATTAATTCAATTTTGTTTATTGGGAATTGGTATGTTTGAGTGGAAACTTCAGGTGAAATTATAATATGAAGCTTATATACATGACTACATGGCCTTTGTTTTATCATGATTGAAGAGCCACTATAGTCCCAGTGACTATACAACTTTGTTGTTAATTTCATTTGTTATGCATACTTGAGAATCAGATTTCCTTTTCTAATTCTTGTTTTTTCTCTCTTCGCATATGCAAACAGGAGAAAACAACTTGGATTCTTAGGTCTAAACACTCGAACCCTTATAGTGTCTAAAAAATAATACTGGATATTACCCCTCATACGAGGAAGGAGTCATATTCCATATTCTTAAGTCAAATATGCTAGTAGTGCAGTGCCTCTTTAATTCCTTCTAGCTTTACTTTTTTGGTATACATATGTTATTGTATTTCATTTACATTTTTTACACATTGTTATTTTCAATTTATGCTTTTTTTGCTTGAATTTGAATTGTTATATGTCATTCAAATATGATTAGAAAATTTAGTTTTTTTTTCATGCTTTTTAAAATATAAATTTAGCATAATCACTTGGCTTAAATGTATGACTATGTCGTAGAAATAATATAATATTCCTAGTAAGGATGCTCCATTTAGAGTTTATGAAACACCCCAAACTTTAGACCTTGCAAAATTTCTTAAGTCATTAATTTTTTGTGCATCATATGACCACCATATCACTCGTATGTTGTTCTTATGTGTCAAAGACCCTAGTCGTGTCACATTGGCCAAGTTCTGTTCTAGGTATGAGATGGCATCGTACGAGCCGTATGTACATGATACGAGAAGTATAGTTCAAAATTGTATGTTGTTTAGTGTCTAGCCTAGACATTTTTCATAGGGTACGGATTGAAGGGTACTAGTCGTATATGATACAAACTGACCCAAGGCCTTGTCGTAATAGGCATCCCAAGTCCAACCAAGATTGGAGGCCACCCCTGATACCCAACCCAACCATCCAAATACATACCCTAAGTCCATAAATTATGAACATATAACAAAATAGCATATTCAATACAACTTCCGGACTCTGGGATAGGTCTTTGACCATGATCGACCCAAATGAGTCTAACTATCTAAAACCACACCAATAACCATTACCAAACCAATATAAAACCCAAGTTCCTTTCTATAACATAACATAAGAGGATAGAACAATCACAAATTCAGTCCAAAAGTACCAGCCCCAATACCAATGCCAATACTAAGTCTTACACCAATGCTAATCCCGCCCATTCCAACCCCTAGTAGTCACACATGCCTATAGCCAAAAGAAAATAAGATTCGATTGGGATATGCCCCTAACCATAGCTAAATCCAATATCCATAAAATAACTAAAGTATGTAAAGACATCCATGATATGAAATAGAGCCTTCCATAATATGGAAGCTCACAATTCAATCCATTAGCTGATCCTAAATTCGATCACTAAGTAGGAGAAATAGTATAGTTGGTACCTGCATTGCGTATAATATAACCAACTGAAGACAGGTTAGAGGGTGAATGCTAGCATGAACTTAGGATAAGGATAAAATAATTCCATCCAGTAAGACAAAGTAAACAAACCATATGCATACAACAATACATATATATATATAAATATGATGGGAAAGGGAATCACGTTTAGCATGTATTTAAAATAATTAACCAGTGTATGTCTTATACCTCATCCTAAGAAATATGTGTTCCCTTTACGACTAAGCCTCGTGATTCATATTCATCGATACTAGTCATGAGTGAGATTCATAGCAATATCAACAAAGTACGATTAACATTCTGTAATGGATACAACTCGCCTTTACAAGTCTTATGTTGACTATACAAGTCATATCGAGCCTGATTGTAATCTCATCTATGTTGACCCTTTTGAGATCCTGACTAAAGAGAAAGTGATATAGGTGGTATGATTATTAGATACAAGTCGTAAGTATGAATCATGTACTAAAAATGTTTAGGATCAGTCATACCCTAGTATACAACTCATATACCTGAGTCATATAGTCTACTAAGTAATTTAGAGAAATTAAGTTTGGGGGATTTTTTTTGTCTTTTATCCCTTATAACTCCCAGTCCATGACTCCCCTCAAGGGGCATTGCTTTTCCCCTTTCTTATAGTTAAATATCTCAAATTCCTCTCATATCTCTCTCAAGAACACAAGTTAGGGTTCCCTAAATATCAGCTACAAGGCTTTCTAGGTTGAGATTTTTCAACCAAGTCAAGTCTATTAAGGTATGCGGGGTTATGAACAAGGTTTTTGTTCCACCCTTGTGCCCAAAACTTGTTTTTGAGATTAAACTACATGAATTTCAACTAGGGTTTTGATCCCATTTTCCTATATTCTTAAATTTATGCAACTACCATGTGATTTAAGATTCTAAGTGAAAAGAGATTTTCATATAATTATTTTTGACTCATGATATCTTCAATTATGATTTAATATTCATTAATTTGAATGAGATTGATTAATGATGATTAAGATGATTATGGTGCATGAAATTTCTATATGATTATTTATTAATTAAAGATGTTATTTTAAGCATTGAATTTAAGCATTAAGTTTATAAGGAGATTATGGTCTCAAGATAAGCTTTGTTAAGTGCTTCTAAAGAAAAAGACTGAGCTTCTGATCCCAAGCTAATATTGAATCCACATTTTCATCCAGTTTATGATTTAAAGTAAAGAAGGGAAGAGCATTATTGGTTTTCATTGTATAGCCCTTATGCTAATTTTTTAGGTTGATTTCTTAAAGTAAGAGCATATGTATATAGTAGGAGTAGTATTTAGCATCGAGATAGGACTGTAGATGAGTGTATGCAAAATTCCAAAAAACTATGAGCCAACATAAGTTAATATTATTCCCAATATGGATGAAGTTAAGAAGTGATCACTAAGTTAAGGTTCTATTCGATGGAAGGATAGAATAGCTCTCCCCAACGTGGGTAAGGCATTGGACTTAATGATATCTCTCATTATTTATGAAGTTAAAAATAATCTCCCACAAGAAGTAATAAAAGTATAGATTTTCACAAGTTTCCCATAAGTAAGAATAAAGATAAAGATTTCAAGAACTAAGTGTTATGAGTAATTTTATAGCTGGGGTGTCTACTCTAGTAGTCAAAGAGTGTAAGACTTCCATGTTAATCAAAGATATGGATATTTCTAGGTTAATGACTTATGCTCAGCAGATTAAAGAAGAGAAGTTTAAAAAAATAAGAAAGCTAGGACTAGATAGTTTGATTATAGTAAGTCAAGGTCTGGAGAAGGAAATTGGTTATAATTCTAGGGTCATTTATCAGTACCTACAACATCATCAACTAATGCCTCTGTGCCTAGGTTTAGTCAAGAGTAATGGGGCAGGACTTCAAATTCTAGGTCACAGAATAGTGTAACCGAAAGGCCCAGTTACCTAACTTGTACAAAGTATGACAGGACCCATCTGGGTAAATGTTTGGCGGGTAAAGAGGGTTGTTAATATTTTGGTAAAATGGTTCATAAAGTCAAGGAATGTCCATATACTAAGAAAGGAAGTAGAGATTCTTATCCTCAAACTCAGGCTACTAACCCAGCACTTGAGCCAGACCGTCAATTCCTCCTTAGGGTGCATCTTCCAGTACCGATGCGGTTAGCACCAAAATTTGTTCTATGCATTTCCATCCTGCCAGGAGTAGGAGAGTTCCCTAGATATTTTTACTAGTATTCTTTATGCCTTCCATCTTGATGTTTATGTGTTGTTAGACATGGGGTCAAGTTTCTCTTATGTTACTCATCTAGTTATTATGAGTTTTTAGGTAAGCTCTGAAAATCTATCTAAGCCATTCTTACTATCAACCCTAGTAGGTCAGTCAATTGTTTCCAGATGAATATTTTGAGTGTTTGTTATAGCTATTCTCTATAAGATCACACTAGTGAACCTAATAGAGTTAAAGATGGTGGATTTTGATGTCATTCTAGGCATGGATTGGCTTCATTTATGAAATACAACCATAGATTGTCTCACCCATGTAGTAAAGTTTCAGTTTCATAATAAAGCAATATTTGAGGAGGGAAGGCAATTCTGTGTCTTCCAAAGGTCATTTCGTCTCTTATCTTAAGGCTAGAAAGATAATATCAAAAGGGTGTATGTACCATCTAATTTGAGTCAAGAATACTAGGTCTGAAGTCTCTACAGTTTAAGCAGTTTGAGTAATAAATGAGTTCTCAGAAGTCTTCTCTAGAGATTTGAAAGGGTTACCCCCAAATAGAGAAATAAATTTGGTATTAATTATCTGCTTGATACTCAGCCGATTTCTATTCCACCATATCATATGGATATGGCTGAGCTTAAAGAGTTAAAAGAGCAACTTAAAGATCTATTAGATAAAGGTTTCATTAGACCCAGTGTCTCTCTTTTGGGTGATCCATTCTTTTTTGTATGTAAGATGGCACCCTCAGAATGAGTACAAATTATAAACATCTAAACAAGGTCATCATTAAGAACAAGTATCCTATTCCTAGAATAAAATTTTTTTCAATCAACTCCAAGGTGCCCGATGGTTCTCTAAGATTGACCTTAGATCAGGGTATCATCAACTGAAAGTTAGAGAGAAAGATATTCCAAAAATAACTTTCTGAATAAGATATGACCATTTTGAGTTTGTGGTTATGTCTTTTGGACTGACGAATGCTCCTGCAGGGATTATGGATTTGATGAATAGGGTCTTCAAGTAGTATTTGGATATATTTTTCTTAATCTTTATAGATGACATACTTATATACTCTAGAAGTGAAGAAGAGCATAATGATTATTTGTAAATAGCGGTGCAGACCCTTAAAGATCATAAGTTGTATCTGAAGTTTGGTACGTGTGAGTTTTATTTAGAGTCTATTACTTTCTTGAGGCATGTTATTTCATGATTTGGTATTCATATAGATCCTCAAAATACGAACGCATTGAAGAACTGGCCTAGACCCATCACTCCATCTTATATCTAAAGCCTTTTGGGTCTGGCAGGGTATTACAGAAGATTTATTAAAGGGTTCTCCTCCATAGTGGCGCCTTTCACTAAGTTGATCTAAAAAAGAGTAAAGTTTGTGTTTTCTGATAAGTGTGAAATGAGTTTTTAGGAGTTCAAGGATAAATTTACGTCGGCTTGAATTTTAGCTTTACTGTACGGGTTAGATGGATTCGTGGTTTATTGGGATGCCTTTAGGAAATCTCGATTCCCAATACAACTAAGCCTTATGAGTCATATTTACCGATACAAGTCGTGAGTGGGACTCAGACTCAGATCAGTAAAGTCTGATAAATATTCTGGAAAGGATACAACTCTCCCTTACAAGTCATATGTTGACTATACGAGTCATATGGAGCCTGATCTTAAGCTCATTAGTGTTGACCCTTTTGAGATCCTAACTAATATAGGAGTAAGTGATACGGGTTGTATGATAAGATACAAGTCTTAAGTATGACTCGTATAATAAATAGTATTTTCCCATCTACGATTTTGTCCGGGATATGACTCTCAAGACCATTCGTACCATAGTATACGAATCGTACTTGAGTCATATAGACTATAGAGTAATTTTAAAGAAATTAAGTTCAGGGATTTTTTATCTTTTACCCCCTTATAACTCCCAGCCCATGACTTATAAAGCTCGAAGGGCATTACTTTTCCCTTATCTCATCAGTTGAACATCTTAGAATCCTCTCATATCTCTCTCAAAAACATAAGTTATGATTCCTTCAATGCCATCTCCAAGGCTTTCTAGGTTGATATTTCTACACTATATAAAGTCTATTATGGTATGTGGGGTTATGAGCAAAGGTTTTCTTCCACTCTTGTGCCCAAAATTTGATTTTGAGTTTAAACTACATGGATTTTATGTAGGGTTTTGATCCCAATTTCCTATATTCTTGAATTTATACAGTTACCATGTGATTTAAGATTCCAAGTGAAATGAGGTTTTCATAGAACTATGTTTGGCTCATGAGATCTTCAATAATGATTTAAGCTTTATTAATTTGAATGACTTTGATGAATGATGTTTAAGATAATTATGGAGCATGAAGTTTCCATGTGATTATTTATGAATTAAAGTTGATTTTTAAGCATTGTGATCAATTATTAAATTTTTAAGGAAATTATGTCCTCAAGATAAGATTTGTTAAGTCCTTATAAAGCAAAGATTGATCTTTTTATCCTAAGGTAAGTTTAAAATCCACACTTTCATTCTATTTATGATTTAAAGTAAAGAAGAGAAGAGCATCATTTTTTTTCATTATATAGCCCTTATGCTAAATTTTAAGGTGGATTTCTTAAAGTAAGAGCATATGTATATAATAGGAGTAGTATTTAGAACCGAGATAGGACTGCGGATGAGTGTATCCAAAATACCGAAAACTATAAGCCAACATTGGTTAATCTTATTCCCAATATGGATGAAGTTAGAAGTATTCACTAAGTTATGGTTCTATTCTAATGGCAAGAATAGAATAGCTCTCCCCAATGTGGATAAGATGTTGGACTCTATGTTATCTCTCATGGTTTATGTCAGTTAGAAAAATCTCCCCCGAGAAGTAATAAAACTATAGATTTTCAGAAGTTTCCCATAAGTAAGAATAAAGATAATGATTTCAAGAACTAAATGTTATGGCTCACGAAAGTTTATTGATTTGATTTTTATGCTTTATGACCTTGCAAGTTTTAAGATTTACTCAATCCTAAGGTGATTCGTTTACACTTGCCACGCATTGTGTTCAAGAGAATGTTGATTGATATTATTATTTTAAGTGTGCATTCACCACCACATGCTCAGTATATAAAAGAAGTACTGATACAAATATATGTCTATGTGCTACATTGTCTTATAATATAGGTCCTGGTGCCTGTATCCACAATATGATGAAGTTCGGCATCATTACCTACATTCCAACTTGTGGTGAGTCCTCTTAGTTTGAGGGCCTAAAGTTCTAGCTTTTCATAAGGATTTAAGTATTTAGTTCAACATTTAGGTCAGCTGGGGTCTGTCCCAGTAGCTCCTTAGTACTATCTTCATAAAGGTTTGTCTAATGGTGTATGTTAAGATTACCAAGCTTTGTAAGATTATCTAAGCTTGAGAATCATTTTTAAGAAGATTGAGATTTATCTGTTGAGTTTATAATTTTGATTATATTCCTTCTATTATGTGATTTCAAGTTAGATAAGGTATCATGGGTTTTCTTAGGGATACTTGTCGCCTTAAGCACCGTGTGGCGTCCAGGGTCTTCTCTAGGGGTGCTACAATTTGTGTAGCTTAACATTCCAAAAACAACCTACGGGCTATATGAGTCCAGTGTAATCCGCTAATGTAATGCCCTAAGAGTATAAACTGGGCTCCACACAGTGCTTACGGTACCAAGGGACAACAAGCTAACCCATGAGCTGGTACCTTCTGTAAGCATTGAGTAAAACTGATAACAAAAGTTCATATACGGAATTAACTAAGGAATGACATAAGGTTTTAAGTAATAAATATAATAAAATTTGTAATCAAAACTGATAATACTGAAATCTAACAATGACAATTGAAATTTGATAACTGACAAACTATATGAAATATTCGAAAGCCTCTAAAATGACTAAATGAGAGTTGATGAGATAGGCCTCAACTAACTACTAAACTGAAAACATGAAAATAAATATAGTCTATCCTCAAAATATGAGGACAAACTACTACTGCAGCTGATAATCTAGAAGGTCTATGCATGATCTGGGAACTGAGCATCCGAACCTATGATATGATACATCATAGCGCAAGAAAAAAGTATGTAATCAGTACTTTAAATGTAGTGTTATGCTAAATGATGCAGGCTGATATGCATGGTTTCTTGTGTAGGAGTGATAACTGATTAAATTATTAGCGTGAAGTAACTTAATAACTAATATGCATCTGTGAATGCTATAGAATTTGATAATGAAAGACCAAAAATATAAAATGATTCTGAAATAGTCTGAAAACTGAAATACTGAAATCTGATAACTAAATGATTGATATTTGTATATAATGGTTAATACAAGACTGAACTGAATTATACTAAATACTGAACTGAGACTGTAGGGGATATCATCTAATCGATATTCCCCAATGAGTTATTTAGGGTTCAACCTGTGAACCCAGTTATAAGGGTATCGGTACCATGCCATAGGTACTAACACTGGCTGCGTAGATCCACTGATGTACTGTCCCGAATGACTAAGGGTGTCAAGCCTAAACTAATGGGTGACCCTTGGGAAGTAGTCAAGACTGAACTGATGGGTGACTCCTCATATCTTATGTTATCTACGTATTTCTAGAGTACATGTACTGCTACTAACGACTGTGCCTAACTGATAGGAAAGTCGTCATCCCAGTACTCACTCGGTGCTAAATCCTACTCCCAACTGAACTGACTTGAAATTACTGAATTGTTCTAGGTTTAAATGATCATGATAACTTATTGGACCGATATTGCTCATAACATGTCTGAAACTAATCTGAATATATTGAGGCTAAGTAAAAAACTAAGTTTTCGGGTATTCATAACCCCCAAAACTCGATAGCAATAATAGCAAAATAGTACTAAAACTCTGGGGACATAATATGAGAGCATTTATTCTAAATTCCTTCTTGTAATCATTTCGTCAAACACTTCATATGCATAATGTAAGCTAAGCATTGGACTAGTTTAAAGCTTGTAGTGATAACATGATTTCAGCATCAATATCTCTAATTATGAATTAAATCAGCGAATAACATCATTAAAACATGTGGGTTTGAATAACAACGATAATTTCATGTAAACATAGTATAGAATAAAGGTTCATAGGAATTCATGGTTAAAAATCCTAATAACTTGTAAATTATCATAACTTTGAATTAAAAACTTACATTATTGGACTCCATGGGTGAAAAAGACCCATGGATGAACATTTAACATAGTTGGGTTGATGAATTCGTAAGAATTGATGGTGAGTTCTTGAGATTTGACCTTGAATCTTGAGAGCTAGGATTTGTTCTTGAAAGAGAGTACTTTTGATTTGGGATAAATTGAATAAAATAATGACCTAATAGGATATTGGGTCTTTAATCCCGTCTTTTTCACGAATTTGTGTCATGGGAAAAAGACCAAACTGCCCTTGGAGAAATTTAATTTTGGTCACTGAAAATCCCAATTTTGACCATCACCGCGATGCGGTGCTAACCCGGTGAGTAACTGGAATTTCACTGTAAGTGTAATACAAGGACAAGTGAAAAATCGCACCTTGGCACGACGCGGTGCCATCGCGGTCCGTCACTTGAAAATGGACAATCATGAATTTACACCTTGGTGCAACGTAGCGCCATCGTGGTGCTTTGCTAGAAAAGAACGAACGTTAATTGTAACTCCACCGCGATGTGGGCAAATTGTAGTGCTACACTGGAAATCGGACCATTGCAAATTTTTCCTTCACTGCGACGCGGTAGTTATTGCGGTGTTCTACTACTCTTACTAAAATCGTCATAACTTCTCACTTGGGTATCGGATTTGGGTTAAATTGGTATCAATGGAAAGCTAATTCAATTTTGTACAACTTGGTGGGTCTTGAGATGGAAATTTCTCAATAAAGTAAACTATATTCTCATTTGAAGTTGACTAAAGCAATATTCTTATCAAAATTTCAATCGGTAAGGATTATTTTGATTCGTCTAATAACTGGGATTTATTTGGCGCCTTAATATACCTCAAACTAATTTATAAAACTATCAAAGAATGATAATGTACTATGAATGAGAATGAAACATGGCGCTAACATTGGTTTTGATCTTCGAGGTATTACACCTAATCGAGCCCCGATGCGTGTAGCCGCATGAACCTAAGATACCATAAGAGTAGGTAATTCTGAAGTACCCTTTGCTCTCCATGATACATATGTATAGTGTACCTAGAGGATTCCCGTGTAACATATAGAATCATATTAGGTCACTATGACTAGTCCTCATTTCAGCAAACATGAGTTTCCACTGTTCGTCCATTGGACTCGCACTATCATGGTTAGCTATCACACCCCTCCATTATTTTCCAATTAAAATCATTTCCAACCAGCAAAACCATTATTCCATTATTATTAACCACGACTATAAGTAGTGGTATTGTCATACCAACTATAGCTTGCAAGCAATGTCCTTAGCCAACCTTTTTAAGAAGAAGGGATTCCTATGTACCCTTACATTACATTGTCAAGTTGACTTGGGGAAATCCCATGTACCCCAAAGTAATCATTATTATGTTTTCTTGGGGGAATCCTAGCTACCCTACAAGTTGTTCACTAACATGTTTACTTGGGGGATTCCCTTGTACCCCACAAGGAGGTTTAATTAACCATAACCATGACCACTAAACCTTACAATTCAACCATTCCAAACTATTTAAACCATTTATGGCATTTAGGGTTCCATTACCAAGCCATACCATGCAATAGTTACATTAAAAATCCAATCGTATAGTAAAAGCATTCCCATAGGTATTTTATTAAACATGTTGCGGGAATAGTGTTTCCATTTACCAATTAAACATTCCCATGCAACCAATCTTCCTAAACACCCTTAAAGCTTGCAAATACATAATTAAAACATGGGAAAACATAACCAAGAAATTAATACCAAAACCCCATCATATATTTGAAAACCCCAAAACCATACAATAATCATGTCATGAAAACATTGTAAAGAACATGCCTTTAGTTGGAACTAACAATTAGGGAGGAGTAAATGCCTTTGATTATGAAGATGATGGAGAACAATTACCCAAAAAAGCACCAAATTGATCCTTTAGATTATACCCTAGCCTTATTTTACCAAAGAGCCTTAAAGAGAAGGAGAGAGAGTTTCTAATGATTAAAATTAGAATAATTGGGTAAATGATATCCTAATAGAATTAAAAGTCATGGGGAATTAATTGGCTAGGTGGAGAAATGTCCAGATTACCCCCATCATAAACTCCTTAAATGTCCCGTCATTTTAAACGACAACCTATGTCAGTCGTACACTCCAATATGAGTGGTACCCACCACTCATACCCTAGGTCTTCCCCTTGGATCAACCACTGTCTACCATACGACTTACCTAACCCAAATCATACCTAACTATAAAACTAGTACCCCTAAACTGTATCCCTAGCAGTGTATAATCAAAGGAGGTTTGATCACTATTTACCATACGAATCAATAGTACGACTCGTACCATATCTTATAGCTCATAGTGAGCCACTCATACTCAGATCCAAGTTAAGTTTCTAAGTCTCATAATAAGTGAAGGAAAAACCCAAACCATAGGACCCATATCTAAACATATGACTCATACCTACCAAGTCGTACCCATTCTAGAAACAAAGCTAACCGACCAAAAAAACATTGGTTAGTGTACGACCAGGACTTCCAAACCATACCCCCTTATATGACCAGTACCCCCTAATCATATCTTGACCAAAACCAAAAATCTAGGAAATTTTCTAAGGTTACAAAACCCAGGGTATTTCTGTCTTCCCACTAGGATCATTTGTCTCCAAGTGATGAACGAGGTAGGTCAAACACAAACACTATTCATTTGCATTTTTAAATATCACTCCAACCTTTAACCAAGTTAGAAAATCAATATTTGATCAAGAACATTACCTTCCATATGAATATTAGAAGTAGAAATAAATGCAGATATTTGGACTTCGTATTTCATTTTGCTTCCCATGTAGCATCTTCCACGTTGTTGTTCCACTATAGAACCTTAACCGAAGACACATCCTTGGCACGTTGCCAATGAACCTCTTAATCAAATATCTCAACCAGGACCTCTTCATAAGTAGAGAATCCGAAACATCCAATCCTTTCAAAGGATCACCAATACACTATCTCAACATAGAGACATGAAATACCGAATAAATTGAGCTCAAACAAGAAGGCAAGTCCAATTCGTACTCCACGTTGCAAACCCTTTGCAAAACAACATAAGGACCAACATACTTGGGACTGAGCTTTCCCATTTTACAAAGCTGCATTACTTCCTTCATTGGAGATACCTTCAGAAATACCTCATCCCCAACCTCGAACTCCAAGTCTCTACGCCCTATATGCATATAGGACTTTTGGCGACTTTGGGTTGCCTTAAGCGTATCCCAAATCACATTACCTTTTTTATAGCCTGATAAACAAAATTTTAACCAAACATATCTACGTCACTATGCTCAAACCATCAAATAGAAGAACTACACCTCCTACCATACAATGCCTCAAAAGGGGATATACCAATGCTATATTGATAGTTATTGTTGTAAGGAAATTATACCAAAGGTAGATACTTAACCCAACTACCACCGTAATAAATCACACATGCACAAAGTATGTCCTCCAATGTCTGAATAGTCCTTTCTAGTTTCCCATCCATTTTTTGATGAAAAGCAATACTCAGACTAACCTTAGTACCTAATCCCATCTGAAATGACTATTAAAAGTGAGATGAAAATTGTGTGCCACGATTAGAGATAATCAAAACAAGTACCCCATGCAGCTTTACAATCTCATGAAGATACAACTGCACATAGTGCTCAGTCGAAAAGTTAGTCCACATCGCCCAGAAAGTGAGTGGACTTTGTCATCCTATCTATGATGAATAAAATTAGTTTCAAGACCGAGGAAGACAGATAATCAAATTCATATTGATTACCTCCCATTTCCATTAAGGAAACTCCATTTCCTGATACAACCCTCAAGGTCACTTGTTCTCAACTTTGACTTGTTGGCACACCATGTATTTAGCCACAAAATCAGCCATATCCCTATTCATACCACTCTACTAATACATCTCCATGAGATTATGATACATTTTATTTAAATTGGGATAAACAACATAGCTCGATTCATGCACCTCAGCCAAAACCCTTTGTCATACACCATTGATGTCAGGATTACATAACCTTCCTCGGTACTATAAGGTACCATCACTACCAATCTCAAGCGTCATCACCCTTTGCACACCAACCTCACTCTTGATTTTCATCAAGATGGGATCTAATATTTGCTTTTTCTTGACCTCTACACTAAGAGACGATGAAACCACGTCCTGTACCATTACACCACCATTATTAGAGTCCAAAAAATGAACTCCAAGATTAGCCAAGCGGTGAATATCCTTCACCAATTCTCATTTCTCCTTATCCACATAAGCTAAACTCTCCTAGACAACCTGCTAAAAGCATCAGTAACCACATTAGCTTTACTTGGGTGGTAGTAAAGACTCATATCATAGTCCTTGAGAAACTCCAACCATTTCCTCTACCTGAGATTTAGCTCCTTCTGAGTGAGCACATACTATAGACTCTTATGATCAGGAAAGACCACCACGAGCACTCTATAGATATAATGACACTAGATTTTTAAGGCAAAAACTATCACTAACAACTCTAAATCACGAGTAGGATAATTCCTCTCAAGCACCTTCACTTTCTTAGAATCATACGATATCACCTTTCCATGCTGCATCAGAACATTACCAAGTCCCATACGAGACGCATCACAATAAACCATAAACCCCTCATTAGGTTCAGGCAATGTCAAAATAAGAGATGTAGTTAGCTTATCCTTCAGCATCTCAAAACTCCCCTCACAATCATCCTACCAAGAAAACATTGCCTTTTTCTGAGTCAACTTAGACAATGGGGGCAGCTATCATCGAGAAACTTTCCATGAACCGCATATAATATCCAGCAAAACCTAAGATGCTTCAAATATTAGTGGAAGTCATAGGTATATGCCACCTTTTAACCATAACCACTTTTTATGAATCCACCATGATCCCATCAATAGAAATAATATGACAAAAAAAAAGTCACCATGTTCAACCAAAGCATACACTTGGAGAATTTGGCATACAATGGTTGCTCTTTCAAGGTCTACAACACCACATGGAGGTAATTAACATGATCCACCCAACTCTTAGAATACACCAAGAATTCATCAATGAACACAATGACAAAATGATCCAGAAACTACCTAAAATCATTGTTCATCAAATCCATAAATGCCGCCGGGGAATTAGTCAAACCAAATAACATAACCAGGAATTCAAGGTGCCCATACCTAGTACAAAAAGCCGTCATAAGGATAGCCGCCTCCCTAATCTTAAGATGATGATACCTAGACTGAAGATCTATCTTACAAAAAAATTTGGCACCTTGCTATTAATCAAATAAGTCATCTATTCTCGAACAAGGATACTTTTTCTTAATTATTACCTTAATTAATTATTGATAGTCAATTAACATCTGAAGGGAACCATCCTTCTTTCACACGAATAACACCGGTGAACCCTACGGGGATACAATAGGATGGATGAAACCCTTATCCAAGAGATACTTAAGTTGCTCCTTGAGTTCCCTCAACTCAGCTGGAGCCATTCTATAAAGAGGAATAGATATTGGGCAAGTTTTCGAAACCAAATCAATCCCAAACTCAATCTCCTAATCTGGAGCAACACTAGAAGATCAATCGGAGAAGCCCTCAAGAAACTCATTTACCTATGAAATTGAATTTGGAGAGAGACCTTCTATTTTACAATATTTAACCCAGACCAGATTATAGAGACACCCTTTGGTGATTAGTATTTAAGGTCTAAGATAAGATATAAACCTCCCTCTAGGAGCTAGGGAACCACCCTCCCACTCAATTACTGATGCACCAGGGAAACTAAACACAACCTTGTGGGTCCAATAATTTAAGGACGAGTAATAAGAGTTTAACCATTCCATCCCAGAATAATATTAAAATCAACCATATTAAATTCAAACAAATCTAACAAGGTCTTCCTACTACCAATAGATACCATACACATCCTGTAGACTCTTTTAGCAACTACAGAGTTACCTACTGATCAAAACCAAATATCCAGCCACAAATATAGTCACGTAAGAGAGAGTGGACCCTAAATTAAGCAAAAAATACATGTCATAGGTACAGAATTGTAATGTACCAGGCACAAACTTAGGTGATGCCTAAGATTCTTGCCTAGTTACAAGATCATACAACGAATTTTGGCTGGTGCCGGTGCTAAAAGAGTAAATTAATGCATAAGCAGTACCCTTTGGTGCAAGAGCAGAAGATAAAGAAACCAGAGCCTTACTTACTCATAAAGCACCCTTACCAACTGGATAATTTCTGAGCATATGGCTTGGCTGACCACCTTTGAAAATTTTTTCTCTCCCCTCATCATAGAAACCCTATGCATCCTACTATATAATCGAAAAAGAGGGCATGATGAGGCTGACTAAGCCCAACTTGCCTGAGATTGCTCACCCTATGCTTGAAAATTATCGCTAACCTTGTGACGCCTTTCACCGACTATTTTGGGTAAGGAGAACTAGATGTTGAGCATGAACCATAAATCCTCTACTTCTTCTTTATCCACTAACCACCATCCCGACCACTTTGCTATTAAGCACCACTCTGTTCAGATCATCTGAACTTCTTACGCTTTATTTCCCCAAACTCATCCTACTTTCTCTTTACCTCCTCCACCTATTGCATATGAACCACCAACCTAGATATATCCATACCCTTTATCAGCAACACAATCTTTCTTTTAAGGATCAAATTCCAAGATAGTCTAAAAGTGAACTTTCTCATCCAGGACCTCATATCAGACACCAATTCCGGAGCATACCTTGATTGCTGATAAAATTTCAAGGCATATTCCTTGACAGACATTTTCCCTTGTCTCAGATTGACAAATTCCAAAGCTTTTGCTTCCCTTAACTCTGTAGGAAAGAAGTGATCCAAAAAAGCATTAGAGAAAGTCTTTGATAAATTTGACTCCTCAATATCACCTCTCACCCTATCTTACTTCCCGTACCATTAATATACCACATACTAAAGTTGCTAAGCAGCAAAATTCACCTATTCCACATTTGTGGCCTGCATTACCCAGAAAATTTTCTCCGTCTCATCCAAGAAACCCTGAGGATCCTCCTCCACATTTATACCAATTAAAGTAGAAGAATACATCTTAATAAACTGGCTAACCCTTATGGCCTCATTAGATGAAATACCTGAAGCATCCCTCATAGCCTAAGCAGCAACCAACTTAGCAATAACATGAATCAATTGATGAAGTTCTGCATTAGTCACCACATCTTGAGAAGGATAAGTAGTAACTGGTAGAACTAAAGAAATATCAGGGACTGTATCCCTAAACCGAGTATGGATACCCTGAGTAGTACATATCCCTTTAAGATTGTCCCTAATTTGGACAATAAAGTTACCTTGCATCTCAGATTATCTAGGCATGATCTAAAAAGTGAACAAACTAGTATCAAAGAAGATTCCAGGACTTATACTCCTAGCTTGAAAATTGAATACCAAGAAAGTGAGACATTCCTAAATACTTTGTAGCCTCTACCTTATGAGTTTTACAAACCCTTAAAAGAGAACCTTCTCAACACGACTTGTGGACTCCCAATTGACTATGAACCTAAAGCCTTAATACCAACTTGACATGACCCAACCTGAATCCTTGTCGTAGTGGGCATCCCAAGTCTAAACAAGACTGAGGACAACCCCCGACACCCTACCCAACCTTCTAAATGCATACCCTGAGTTGGATAATTTTGAACATATAACAAGATAGAGTAATCTACACAACTTTTATACTTTGGGTTAGGTCTATGAATGTGACCCATCAAATGAGTCCAACCGTCTGAACCCCACCAATAACCATAATCAAATAAATATAAAAACCTAGTTTCTTTCTAAAACATAACATAAGAGGATGGAAAAATCTTAAATTCATTCCAAAGGTATCAACCCTAATACCAATGCCAATACTAAGGCTGCCACCAATACAGAACCAGACTATTACAGCCTACAGTAGTAACACAAGCCTCTAAACAAAAGAAAAATAATATCCAATTGGGACATGCCTTCAACCACAGCCAAAACCAATATCCATAAAATAACCGAAGTATGCATAGACATCCATTATAAGAAATAGAGCCTTTTAAAATATGGAAGATCACCACTTCAATCAAATAGTTTATCTCATATTCAATCAATAAGTAAGAGAAGTAGAATGTCTGGTTTCTGCATCGTGTTGTGATACAGCTGACCGAATATAGGTCAGTGGGTTAGCTCTAGCATGAACTTAGGACAAGAATAAAATAATGTTATCTAGGAAAAGCAAGTAAACCATCCATATTAACACAACCATACATATATATATAAGTATAACTATGCTAGAAAAGGGAATCAGGTTTAGCATGTATTTAAAACCATTAACCTAGGTATGTGCAGCTCAACCATCCTAATACCACCCATAAGAAAAATGGTTCCAATGTTACCACTTGAACAGGCCTCAATATATGTAGTCGCATGAACTAAAGATACCAGAAAAGTAGGGGATTCCCAAGTAGCCTTCGCTCTCCATGATACATATGTATAATGTATTTAGAGGATTTCCATGTATCTTATAGTATCATATAAAGTCACTATGGCCACCTCTCATGTCGGTAAATATGATTTTCTAGTGTTTATCCATTGGACTTACAACTTCACAATTAGCTATCACACCACACCATTATTTCCCAATTAAAACTATTTCTAACCAACCAAAACATTATTCCATAATTATTAACAAGGGCTATAAGTAATGGTATCATCATATCGACTGTAGCTTGTAAGAAATGTCCTTACCCAACCTTTTTAAGAAGAAGGGATTCCTATGTACCCTTATATTACATTGTTAAGTTAACTCGAGAGAAACCCATGTACCCCACAAGTGATCATTATTAAGTTTGCTTGGAATAATCCCATGTACCCCATAAGTTATTCATTAACATGTTTACTTGGGGGATTCCCTTATACTCCACAAGGAAGTTTAATTAACCATAACCATAACCATGACCACCAAACCTTACCATTTAACTATTCTAAATTATTTAAACTATTTATGCCATTTAGGGTTCTATTACCAAGCCTTACCATGCAATTGTCCCTTTAAAAATCTAATAATATAGTAAAAGAATTTTCATAGGCATTTTATCAAACATTTTAGGGGCATAGTGTTTCCAAAACCAATTCATATTACCAATTAACCATTTCCATGCAACAATTATCTAAACCACCATTAAAGACTGCAAAAGCATACATAAAATATGGGTAAACTAAAACCAAGAATTTAATACCAAAACCCCAACATATATTTAAAAACCCCAAAACCATATAATAATCATGCCATGAAAACTATGTATAAAATATTCCTTTAGTTAGAACTAATAATGAGGGAGGAGTACATGCCTTAGATTATGAATTTTTGGAGAGAAATTACCTAAACAAGACCCAAATTGATCCTTTGGATGGAACCCTAGCCTTCCTTTACCCAAGAGCCTTTAGATGGAACCCTTTGAGCTATTTCAGATTAGAATAATATGGAAATTAATGTCCCAATAGATTTCGTGAAGCCTTAAGTGGTTATGTGGGGAAATGTCAAGAATACTTCCAACTTAAAATGCTTAAAAGTATCGTTAGGTGGTATGACTACCCTTACCAGTTATACCTTCCAATATGAGTTATACCCATCACTCATACCCTAGGCCTCTCTCTTTGAGCCAACACCATCTATCATATGACTTACCCAACTCAAGTCGTACATAACCATATGACTAGGACCCCTAAACTGTATCCCTAGCAGAATATAATCAAAGTAGGTTTGATCATTATCTAGTATATGGACCAATGGTACGACTCATACCTTATCTTATAGATCATAGAGGGCCACTCCTACTCAAATCCAAGTAAAGTTACTATGTCTCAAATTAAATAATGGGAAAAACCAAACCATACAACCCGTATCCAACCATAATACTCATACCCACCAAGTCGTACTTATTCTAGAAACTAATCCAACCCACCAACCAACATTGGTTCGTATATGACCAAGCCTTACCAACCATACACCAGTATACGACCTGCAACCCTTAGTTAGTATGATAGGGTACAATTTAGGGTAAGGAGTCGTATGTTGGACAAAATATAGTGTCCAACATTCTGATCAAGGTACAAGTAGAAGGTACTACTCGTATGATGTAGGTACGAGTGAAGGGATCCAACTGTACCCTCCTGCGAGTATCTTACAACTTTTATGATGAAGGTATTTAAGATATCTCCCAACCCATTCCCTTAAGACAACATATATTTTAACACTATTTGGCCCTTCATTCAATAAAAAATCTCTCAAAGAGTTTTGGCTAGGGTTTCATCAAGGTTGTCATCTAGAGGCTTAAGGATTAAAATCTTTCCATGAATCATCCTAACCAGGGAATGTGACTCTTTCTTCAGTGTTAGTTCATAAAAAAATGATATGTTTTAAAAATTGTCCATGAATCATAAATGGTGGGTCTGAAATCTATTGTTTAGGGTTTGAATACATAATGTTATCTATTATCCTCTCGTGATTTCACTTGTGATTACACATGTTTTTAAAAATGGTTTTTGCATATGTGGGTGCATTAAAAGTTGTGGATTAATGAATGGGTCATGGTTAACCCTAACTTGATAGTTTTTACATGAATAATTGTTTAATAATGGTATGCCCTCAATCTATTTGTAAAAATATCTATGAGAAGAATTTTGTCACATCATGAATTGTGTTTTGAACCAACGCTTGGCATAG
The DNA here is from genome assembly GCF_002878395.1 of Capsicum annuum. NCBI lineage: Eukaryota > Viridiplantae > Streptophyta > Magnoliopsida > Solanales > Solanaceae > Capsicum > Capsicum annuum. The sequence goes on along the minus strand of NC_061121.1, from coordinate 60,205,499 downwards.
CAATGTTAATGAAGGATGAATGGTTTTGTAAAGGCCTTGATGGTCGTAAGTTGAATTGAATTGTGACATAAACTAAAGCATTGGCCTAATAATGTGAATGGTCGAAAAATGGTTTCATGAAGACATTGTGGGTCATCAATGTTTTTAAATTGTAACCTTGGTGGTTAAATTGGATAAATAGGTTTGAGTTCCTAAATATTAAAATGAATTGAGGTCTTTATGTAGAATATGGGTTCGACTCCAAAATATTGAATGATAATGGTTATAACATGTTATACGCTTGTAAGTAGGGTTGGTGTGATGATACCAATGAGATTCCTTTGGTAAGTAATCTAACTAGTGGTTGTGTGTACATGTAAATGATGTTAAATGGGCTTTAAAGTAGGATGTGTCAATGGACCGTGAAAGGGGAATCTAAAAGACTCATAATGGAAACCGTACTAGCCAGTGTGGGTGTTTATATGACTGAGAGGTTCAAGTCCCCCAAATGAATATACGAATGGGAGGTTCAAGTCCCCTATATTGTATACATTGGTGCTACATCACCTTGATTATGAAGGGAGGTTCGAGTCCCCCATAATAGCATATACGAATATGGATATTATATGGTTCATGTGGCTATACGCATTGGGGTATTTCTAGCTAGGGGAAAGCTGAACCCATATAGCCCGTGACTACCTTATTTTTTATGGTTATTCTATACAGCCCAGGTTAATGTTTTTAAATTTCATTCTAACCCTTGTTCCCTATCCCGACACAATATATATATATATATGTATGTATGTATGTGTACATGTAATTGCATATGATAATTTGACTTTGTTTTATTGGTGGAATTATTTCATTTCCTTCATCCCTAAGTTACATTCTAGTGTTCTAACTGCAAACCATCTCTGAATATTGTATTCCCACGCTATATAGGGACTGAAGCTTCTTCTTCTTTTCTTGCACAGTGACCAGGTGTTCGAGTGGTTCATGAGTTGACATTGAAGTAGTGAGCTTCCATAGTTTGGAAGGCATTCATTTCATGGTTGATTTGTCGGGATATTCCTAAGTTTGGATTTTGGCTATTGTTAGAGGCATGTTCCGACATCTTAGTGACTTTGATTTTAGAGGCTTTGTGGATTACTGTGGACTTGGGTGTGTTAGTTTAATGTCAGGTGGTGATGGATGATTTAGACATTTCTTGAGTTGTTGTTAGTCTTATGCTCTATCTTATTATATGTTTGGAGTTTATCCAACACTTGTGGTTGATATATTGGTTAGGTGAGGTGAAGTGGGTGATCTCCATTCCATGTGGAACTTAAGATACTCACTATGACCAGGCCCTATTTTGGGTCGTTATAGTTTAACAACTTTTTTAGTTCACAACTAGATTGGGTTAAAAGGGACGCAACATTTGATTTTGGAGAGTTTTTGATAAAAGAAAAGTCTTTTTCTTTTCAAAATCAAAGCATTTTCTAGAAATTTGACCATTTGATTTTCGAAAACATTTTATAAAAACCTTTTACTAGCAAATTCTATTTCCAAAATAAATTATTTTGTCCATTTTTGGGTCCATTTCATTTCTTAGATAAAGTAGGCGTGGCTGAATTTTTTTCAAAAAAAAGTAATGCGAAGGCTAAATTATTTTGTTGTCTTTTACTTTTTATAAAATAAATTATATTCATAATAATCCTTTCATAGAACTTCTCAAAAAGAAATACTTCTAATATCTTTACATTTACGGTCAAATATGCTTACATTTTAAAATATTTTTGTTAACCTAAGTTTGACGCATTAACTGAAGTTAGTGGGTCCTTTAGAGTGCTTAATACCTTCCCTTTAGGATAGTTAGAACTCTTATCTAGAATCACTGAGTTAATATAGACCTAAAAAATAAAGTTTTTATTTTCATTTAGGTAGCGACTTTCTTAATTTTGTTTAGAGGTTTTCAATATATTGTACTTCGATTTGGCCTGTGTTAAAATGAGGTAACAACTTGGCGACTTCATTGGCACTATTAGGTTCTTAACCCTAACAAACTTAGTTTCATATTTAAGTTTTTATATATTATTATTTTCTTCACCCTAATTGTCTTGATTTATCATGTTTATGTGGCATAAATTCTTTATTTACTATTATTTTATATAAATTTCTTATTTTTTTGTGGCTTTATATAAATTGGAATTTCGTTCATATTTAATCCACTTTAAAAAACTCACTCAAACACATTGCATGCGCGGATTGTACATTATACTTTTTAAAATTCTTCAAATCACCTTATTTTAGAGATCGGTGCATACGTGTGGTGAGCGGAAGTTTTATTGTCGTGGGATCACGTGCCTTCTTATATAGAAAATTCAAGTTCGTGACTGTCTAAATCTTTAATAAACATAAGATTGAGTGTTACTACATTTGATCTAGGTCATACATGAATAAACCTTAGGTGGCTTGACCCGTGGTATTATTCCACAAGTAGGAGAAAACCTTTTATACCAAATGTGTTTCATAACTCAACGACCATCCTCATTTTATGTGCAAAGATAATGATAAATTGATTCAAGCCAAAATTTGATCAAATTAAGTTTGAAAAATTCTAACTCCAAACTCGAGTAATTTTATTAATTAAAGCTCAAATCAATTTATCAGAATCTCAATTAATATTTGCACTTAGTTCTACCTACGGATTAGAGAATCACTCGTATATTTAGACATATTATTTAATATAGTTATGTTATTTGTTCTATAAATTAGTTTGCTTACGTGCTACTTGACCTGCATAAAGTTATTTGTAATATAATTTAACTTGTTATTTATTTGCTAACTTCAAATTTATTTTGTCCTTATTTTCTGAGAACAAAATTAAATTTGCATTTATATATCTCTTTATTATCTATTGCACTTTTACATATTTTATATCCTGATATTTCTTTAAAATTCTATTATTGCAACACTTTTGTGCTTAATGCACTTTAACAATTCTAGAGCACCATTTAGAAAATTATATTAAGCTCGTCGAACTCTTAGTATTTCGATTAAGGTTTTCTTTCATTTTTAGTTTACGATCTTCTATAGGTTTACATTCTCTCTTTAAATTTTTAATAAATTTAATTTGTCATTAAATTAAATTTTTTCCTCAAGTTTTTCAATACTTGTGTCTGTAATTTGTTAAAAATTTTCTTCTACTCTGTTAACTTGGTCATAATTTTTCTCAAATATTTTTCTCGTCTAATTTTCCTAAATCATTAATTTCAAATTTTGTCAGACTCGTGTTAAATTCAAACTATTAGATTTTCTACCTTCCAAGCTCTTCCAAGTCCGTTATTTATGGATGTAATCTTTTGTTTGTAGCGATGAAACATTTAGTCTATTAGTTTCATCATTTATAGTATCTATTGGGTGCCAATCTACGTCATGGAACTCTTGCTCGCGCTCTGAAATTCTTCCGACCATTTATTGGTCTTCAGGCCTTTTGTTTCTTCTTAAGTTGCTAGATGTCCAAATTTATTTACACAAATTATCAAGTTGCACTTTGCTTTATTTGTTGAATTATCCCCGTTAAATTATTTTAGAGCAACGTCCTAAGTTTTATACATCTTTAATGTTTCACGCATTCAAAATGCTTGTGTCATTCTTATCTTGGGATTATGTAATTGATCTTTCTACACTAATTTAATTCAAGATTTAGCATGTAAATAAAAAAAAATCTATTGGATGACATTTTCTTCGACCTTGATATTTTTTCTTTACCTAATAAAGCCAACTTAGAATTTTGAGTAATTGACAATCCTTGGTCTTATCAAAGTTTTATCTTTGTTCTCTCTATTAGAAAACTTACTCAATTAGATATTTATCAACTTAGAATTTTGAGTAATTGACAATCCTTGGTCTTATCAAAGTTTTATCTTTGTTCTCTCTATTAGAAAACTTACTCAATTAGATATTTATGCTTGCTTGCCTTTACTTGAACATATCGCATTGCCTTAATCATTTTTTTATATTTTTCATTATTATTTTTCTTAATTAGTTAAAAATTGGGTGCCATCTTTTAAATTTTTCAAAAATTATTAGAGAAAATCGCATCTTTCTCACAGCACTGTATTAATATTTGTAAGTTTGCAATATATACTGAGTTTGTCCACCCAAAAATAGGACATATTTAGTTCCACCCTAAAATAGAATGTTATGGGTCTGTCCACCCTAATTATATCAGGATATTCCATAGTTTGGCTCTTGTCAGGGGCATGTCCCTATATCTTATTGACTTAGTTTGTAGCGGCTGATTGAAATTAAAGCTACCCGTTCTAGCCCTTTTGTTCTCCCTCCCTCTCTCCTTAAGCTTCTGCTTCTCAATCCGTTAAGCAGGACCATAAGCCTAGACAAGTCCATCTGGTTAATCAATATTGCAGTCCTACACTCTTTCACCACACTGTCAAATATACCAGACATGAACTTACTCCTCTTAAAACTAGATAACTAAGTAAACTTAAGAGAATACTCTTTCACACTGATGTTGCCCTACCTCAAATTAATAACCTCTAACACCTTAGCCTCTCTAAACTCCAATGGAAAAAATCTACCTAACAAAGCAGTAGCAAATTATTCCCATTCTATAAGCCCTGCATTTGTGCTTCTATCTACCTTTCACTGCTTAAACCATGTATGAGCCATATCTTACAACTGATTGGTAGCTAACTTAACTCTCTCACTAGCAGTTTACCCATAATATTTGTTACTTTTCTGGACAATGTCTAAGAATTCCTGTGGGTCCTCTTCAGATTTGGATCCAAAAAATAGAGGAGGATTTATTCGGGTAAAGTCCCGAATCCTTGCTGCGGAAGTATTGTCCATTGGGTTAGCCATAACAGCAGCTACCTGAGCATTCTGAGCCACTACAGAGTGAGCTAGATTAATGAATGCAACTCTAAACTTTGCATGAGAAACATACTCATTCAGGGGATCTTCCTAAAGGGGTGGAGGTGCTAGCTGGTTTACGTTTCTTCTTCCATTAGACTTTCTGGGAGGCATGTTCTATAAATAAAAGGAAGAACATATTATATAGAGAGTTTAATATGAGCTCACGCTCATTTGTATGATATGAACATTGAAAGAAGGGAACTTTTCCTAAAACTCCTCATAGCCTCTAGCCCATAAGTGTGGCACACTTCACACTCATGCACAAGACACTACTTGGCGTGTCTTACAAAGTTTCTAGGACATTTTAAAACCTTATTTTCTGGTACCAAGTTTGTAACACCCTAAGAGTACACCCTGGGTGCCACACGGTGCTTCAAATCCCAAGGGACCAAAAGCTAACCCATGAGTTGGTACCTGCTATGATCACTGAATACTGTAATAACATATACAGAATTTAACAGAGGAATGCCATAAGGTTTTAAAATATAAATATAATAAAAATCTATAAGGCAAAATTGATAATACTGATAAAAATGTCTGACAATGACAACTAAAACCTAAAAATAGGCTAACTATCAGCACTATTCTAAAAAACCTCTACTAACTGACTGAGGAGATGATGGGACAAACCCCCAACTAACTCCGACTGAATATGAATGACTAAAACTAATAAAGAAATCTTAGCTAAATAAATTATGTCCTCGAAATATGAGGACTCACCACTACTACGGCTCATAATCTGGAAAGTCTATGCATGATCCGATAACTGAGCATCCAAACCTATGATATGATACATCATAGCTCAAGAAAAAATTATGCGATCTGTACTTTGAATGTACTGGCATGCTAAATGAGGTAGGCTTATATGTATAATTTCATGATCATGAGTAATAACTATTTGAATATATATGTAGCATGATATACTGAATAGAATACATGGTAACTATAAGTACTGAAGATGCATGACTAAGCATAGAACATATTTTGAATATAATCTAAAATCTAAAATATTGAATACTAATAACTGAATAACCAAAATTTTTATGCTATGGTCAACCCAATCTTAAATTGATCACTGAATGGATGACTAGATTGAGACTATGGGAGCTATCATCTTACCGACATACCCCAATGAGCAAATTTAGGGTCCAACCTGTGACCCCAGTTGGAAGGCTGTCAGTACCATGCCAAGGGTTCTAAAACTGGCTGTGTGTATCCACTGATATATTGTCCCACAGGATTAAGGGTGTCAAGCCTAAACTGATGGGCGACCCCTGCAAAGTAGTCAAGCCTAAACTGAAGGGTGACTCCTCATATGCTTCGCTGACTATGTAGTTCTAGAGTACAAGGACTTCTACTAATGACTCTACCTATCTGACGGGGAAGCCGTCATCCCTGCACTCGCTCGATACTAAATCTTACTCCTAACTTAACTGACTCAAAATACTGAATTGTTCTATGTTTAACAAATTATGATGACTGACTGATCTGATAATGCTCAAAATATATTTTGAAACTATTCTACGATACTGAGACTAATTAAACAACTATGTTTTTGGGTATTCATAACCCCTAATACTCAATAGCAATAATAGTAAAATAGTGCGAAACTTGGAGAACATAATATGAAACCATTTATTAAAAATACATTCTTGTATGTATTTCATTAAACACGTGTAATGCGTAGTTTAAGCTAAGCATGGGAATAGTAGAAAAAGTTGGAGTAATAACATGATTTCGACATCAATAACACCTAATCATGGTTAGGATCAGTGAATAACAACATTAAAACATGCGGGACTTGATAAATGACAATAATTTCCTGTAAGCATAGTACAAAGTCAAGATTCATAGAGATTGAGGGTTAAAATCACATTTTAAAATCATTTCAACTTTCAAATATCATATCTTTAAATTCACATTTGGATACTTGCACTCCATGGTTGAAAGGGACCTATGAATGAGCGCTGAACATACCTTGGTTTAGAAATTTGTGAGGATTGATGGTGAATTTTTAAGAATTGATCCAGAATTTTGAAAGCTAGGGTTTTTTTCTTGGAAGAAGACTACTTTTATTTGAGTAATTTGTGAAATAATGAACAAATAATGCTCTGTTGGGACTTAAATCCTGTGTTTGAACAGATTTAGGGCTTTGGAAAATGACCAAACGGTCCCTGGAAAATTAAATTGCAAACTAAAAATCCCAATTTCGCTTACCGGCGCGATGCAGTACAATCACGTTGGGACATTAGAAAATGGACAATCCCCATTTTGTCCATTGACGCGATATAGTACTATCACATTGTGCCACTAGAAATGGATGACTGCGGACTGGAACTTTTGCGTGACGCGATGGTAATCACAATACCTTAATGGAAATTGACAACTACAAAAATTCCCATTGGCGCGATGCGGTGCTTACCACGGTGACATACTGGAAAAGGACAAACGTGAAATTGGTTGTCACCGTAACGTAGCCGTATCGTGTTGGGTTACTACTGTGCACTAAAAGTTTCATAACATCTCACCCGAGTATTGGATTTAGGAGAAATTGGTATTGTTGGAAAGCTAATTCAATTTACCATAACTTGGTCCATCTTTAGATGGAAAATTCTTAATAGCTAAAAAGATATGCTTGTTCAAAGTTAATAAAAGCAACATTCATATCAAAATTTCAATCAGTAAGGTTTATGTTTATTCATCTAATAGCTGGGGGTTTTTTGGGGCATTAATTTACCTTAAACTAACTCAAAAAACTATGAAAGAATGATAATATACTATGCACGAGTTTGAAACATGACACTAACATTGGTTTGGATTTTTTGGGTATTAGTACTCACCCTTTTGCACTGTTGTACTTCCCACTTTTGATTATAATACCTAATTTTTCTCAAATATGAATTCATTCTCTCCAAAAGAGACATTCAACAACTTAGTAGAGATGAGCAAAAGTGGAGAAAATGATGGAAGGCATTTTAATATTGAGCCTAATTAGATGATCTTGCTTTACCTTTTGAGATGAGTTATGACGATATTCTGATGTATGATGGGGTAGGTAGACCCGTAGACCACTAGAAGGCATATGTTGATTGGGTGAGAAATATTCATCAAGATAATGAATTGAAGATGAGACTTTTTACTAAGACACTTACAAGTCCAACTTTGATGTGGTATGCAAAGCAAGACATGTAGAAAACTTGAGGCGATCTAGTAGATGATTTTGTCAAGAAATATGTTTCTCCTAGCAGTATTCCTAGAGGAGTTTTTACATTGAAAATAAAATCTACAGAGTTTACTAAGAGTATACAAGGAAAATAACCAAATTCATCCTTTTCTGCAATTTTGGCAAGCACTTATGATCCAACCAGATAAAACTCCAATAGTGGTTTCCTTGAGCATGATGGTTAAAGTACAGTGAGACATTTTATAAAATATGTCATCTACAGGTTATGTAGCGTCTTTTGGGTAATAATTATGTACTTTTGTAAACGTAATGACCAACCATTTGTAAGTTATAAAATATTCTTTTATGTATGTCGAACAATGGTTGACCGAATTTCCTTGGTGGATACGTAGGTATCCCATATGGGAACTCGGTCATATTTAGCGAAGAGTTTCAATATTCCTTTAGCACTTAATTGAAACTACTTGCGACCTAATTTTCTGCTGGACAAAGGATCATAGGCAGCCTACATAAGACTCGATCTCTTTATTGTATTTTTATTTTTTCCTCAAATAAGAGAGACGACAACTAGGGTAGAACCTTGGAATCATCAAAATGTCTTAAAGACTAGGGCAGGATTTTGAAATGCAATATGGGGAATCATCATTAGAAATGTCTTTAGATTGGGAAATATTTTAGGATATGCCAGACTTTGCAAAGAATAAGGGCCATGCTTGACCCAAGCTTTCATGTTCAACATTATTCAACCTTTCTTCTTATTATAACTCCAAATCAGTTATAATTTTACTTTTACATCGCAAGCATTAGAGCCTACTAACTATGAAGTCTTTTTATCCACCCATTCTGGAACTAAGATCGTCTCAACATGATTCAACTGCCAGTGAGATTAGGAGTTTCTTGCGAAGAGTAAGTTGAATCATGTAAATAACATGATTCCTCAGCTGAAGCATTTTTTAAACACTGAAAGAGTGATATTAGAATATACCTGAGAAGGAAGAAAGTTGAATCAAAAAAATGGCATGATTCAACAACTGATGAATTATTTGTTGAATCATCCAATTCGCGCTCGCTCTAAAAAAGAGACTATATAGTCTAGAACTGTCACTTAGTCTACTCATGAATAATTTTTTTTAACAAAATTTTATAATTATTCTTGTATGTATTTTGCATGTACTAAAACTTTATTTTATTTTCAAAGTTTCTTTTTTGTTTAGAGATTGTTTGTCATTGAACAGTGTTTTGACTGTGAATTTTCTCTAACGATGAGACGATAATGGCATACAGGTTTGAAGCATTCAATATTGATATGGGTTTAATGAAAGCACAAAATAATAAGAACAAGAAGAATATAATATGAAAAAATATTTTGATCCGTTTTCCAGGTAATTTTAACCTTCTTCCTAACACTACCATGACTTTCATCTCAAACAAAAATATTTATTTAACCATATCTCCTCACCCAAGTCCTGCCTATATGATGTCTCTGCAAATGTCATCTATATATACTACCAGTCTAAAAAAATTTCAGCTTACTCTGATGCCAAATATCATTCTCCCACAACTATCCTTTCTTCCAAGGAAAATATGTATGATCAACTAGTAATTTGTCAAAATGCAAAACGTAGAATGGTGATTTTGTAAATCCACCATGAATATCTAGGCAAAGAACTCTACAATCTGAGAAAAGCAGTTGAGGAAAGGTTATACGTAGGAAATTACCAGAGTCTAAAGTATGAAGATTTATTTGTACACCCAAATATTTAGCTTCCATAACGGTATAAGATACCAAAATTTAATACTTTTTGTGGGAAAGGAGATCTCGTTGCTCACTTAGAGGATTACGGAAGCCGGTTAATTGGATTGGACATTATGAAGTCATATGAATGAGATTATTTATTCAAAGTTTATCAAGATTGGCGCTAGCTTTGTATACGAAGAAAGACTATAACAAATGCCACACATAAGAAGATATGAGTCATGACTTTGTAAGACAATATGGATTTAATATCATTGGCGATCCTTGCATGATCGATTTTCTTACAATAAAGAAGATTCCATATAAATATTTTCAAGCATGTGCCATACGATGTTGGTTAGAATCTTCAAAGATACATTCTCTATTCCTAGAAAAAGAATTGATCTTAGCCTTTATCCAAATTCAAGAAGACCTATATTATGATAAGTTATTTGAAACGTTGGCACACAACGTCTCTGATATGATTCAGATTGGCAAAGAGATATAAAATAGTATTCAAGAAGGAAAATTTGTAGAAGCAATAGAAGTTTTTTATCCAATTTTCCAACCAAAGACATTGAAAAATCCACAATGTGTAAAAAACTCAGTTTTTATGCATAGATTTTTTAAGTCATCAAAGTCACCAATTTTCATAATCTCATGCTTCTTTTGACATTTATAACATGCATCTCCATTTTCCTTACCAACAAAGTTTCAGAAATAGCTCCCAGTAACTATTTATCAAAGTGCAATCTACCTCGTGACCACGAAAAGACATGAAACCTTTCTTCTTTACTCTTCTAGATGAGTCAGACCGACATATTTGAGAGATTGAGAACTAAGGAAATTCTGCAACCTAAAAAGGGATTCATACTTAAGTATCTATATTCAAACTTTGAATTATCAAAAATTTGTACTATAATTCAAGTATTCAAGGACATGACACTGAAGATTATACAACACTAAGATTTAAGTTTGAAAGCATGATTGAAAATAGCAAGATAAAGTTATAGCAAGAGCCTCCAATTAGCAATGATAATTTCGTAAACAAGGACATACTTTTTGTTTAGGATAATCCATCAAAATTGGCACCAAGGAATTTGAAGACAAAGAGGCAAACAAGTGTAGATGACGGGCAAGGGCATCATTTTAAAACTTAAGAATGTCAGTTTCCTTTATCCTCCATTATGAATAGCTAATATTTTGTAATTTGAAAAATATCATTTCCCATTTTATTGTTATATGAGTAAATACTATTTTGTAACTTAGTACCACTCTTCTTTTCCTCTTATATAAGCAACTACTATTTTGTAATTTATTTTAGAATTTTTTATGAACAACGTTTGACCTGATTTTCATTTGCAACAAAATACGTAGGTAACTATTATGGGTTCATTCACAATATTGTAAAAAAATCATTTCTCCAATAGCCAAAATTTGGACTAATATGTAGATGGCCTATCACATTTTTGGCAAAGCAGATGTTTTGGGATCACCAGCTACATTCACCCCATCAAATCACTCCAGAGTCTAAAGTATGAAGATTTATGTGTGCAACAAATGTTTAGCTTTCACTGGGGTATAATCTACCAAAATTTAATAATTTTAGTAGGAAAGGAGATCCCGTTGCTCACTTACAGGATTGCTGTAGCAGATTAATTGGAATTGGACATGATGAAGTCATATGAACGAGATTATTCATTCAAAGTTGGTCAGGATTGGCAGTTTCTTGGTATACCAAGCAAAACTTTAGCAAATGGCATACATGGGATGATATGACTCATGTCTTTTTGAGACATATGAGTTTAATATCATTAGTGATACATGCGTGATCGATTTTCGTTAAGTAAAGAAGATTCCACATAAATCTTTTCAAGCATGTGCCATACGATGGAGGTTAGAATCTTCAAAGATACATCCTCTATTTCCTGTAGAAGAATTGATCTTAGCCTTTATCCAAATTCAAGAAGACCGATATTATGATATGTTGTTTGAAACTTGTGCACACAACTTCTTTGATATGATTCAGATTGGCAAAGAGATAGAAAATGATATTCAAGAAGAAAAATTTATAGAAGCAATACAAGTTGTTTATCCAATTTTCCAACCAAAGACATTGGAAAATCAATATGTAAAAAACTTAGTTTTAATGCATCACTTTCTTATGCCATCAAAGTCACTAATATTCATAATCTCATGCTTCTTCTGAACTTCATAGCATGCATCTCCAGCCTCCTTGCCAGTAAAGTTTTAGAAATAGCTCCTAGTAACTGTTTATACAAGTACGATCAACCTCATGACCACAAAATAAGTTGAAAAATTTCTCCTTTACTTTTGTAGATGAGTCATTGACCGATATATCTTAGAGATTGAGAAGTAAAGGAATTCGACAACCTAAAAGAAGGATTCATACTTAAATATACATCTTCAAACTTTGAATTATCCTAAAGTTGTACTTATCATTCAAATATTCAAGGACATAACATTGAAGAATATCCAACACTAAGATTCAAGATTTAAAGCATGATTGGAATTGGCAATATAAAGTTTCTGCAAGAGCCTCCAATCGGTAATGATAATTTTGCAAACTAGGACATACCTTTTGTAAAGGATAATCCATCAAACTTTGCACCAAGGAATTCGAAAATATAGAGGTCAACAAGTCTTAAAGACAGACATGGGCATCATTTTGCAACTTGAGAATATCAGTTTCCTTTATCCTCTTTTATGAATATCTACTATTTTTTAATTTTAAAAAATAATTTCTCCTTTTCTTACTTTATGAGTAGCTACTATTTAGTAACTTAGTATTACTTTTATTTTCCTCTTATATAAGAAACTATTTTTTCGTAATTCTTATATATTATGATTCGTAACAAGTCATTACAACTTGTAGCCACCCCTCATAAGCTGGACAAAAACTTAAGGACCTTATACTGCTGAACTCGTGACATCACTTCATATGACTCGTTTAATAATCATACAACACTAAGAGTTGACTCGTACCTAAAATAGAACATCAACCACTTTATATTGTCTTGGATACTACTATAACATATGACTCATATATTGTGTATACGACTTAAGAAAATGAATTGTATTTTGCACAGTGATATGGAAACATGAGGTATTATAGGTATGATACTGAGTTAGACCAACATGTACCTAATTTACCAAGGATTCCAGCCTTCTAAACATAGCCATTTTTTTAACAAACATTGATTTACTTAATAGTAGGTCGGGCTAATTTGATCAATCCCAGCATCAGCTTGTCATATTCATTAAACAAATCATACTACAACTTTTTTAGGAAATTGGTCAAAGAAGAAGGTCCTAGATTTGACATTCTTTAAATATCCAGAGTTCCTTCGAAATTGTTTTGAACTTTCTAACCTCTTTCACAACTTTGTGAACTTCTTCTTGGGATAGTAATGCTAAGAAAAGCCATGAGATTTTTTCTTAGGCTCTTGTTTGCACACTTGCCTCCAGATATTATGTTAGAATTTCTAGAAAGAAGAGAGGATATGTTATTCTAATCTTTTCTTCTAAGAAAAGTTCCACTGGGACCAGGTCCCTGTGAATTCTAATGAGACACTTCTTTGGAGTTCTTCTACTTAAGCTTATGTTTGTGATTGTGATTTTGGATTGTCATTTATCATTTTTTTGGTATTATTAGGCAATTAACCATTCCCATATGATGTGTGTAAGTTTTGACCCTTTTTACCTAATCACGTAAGACACTTTCACTTTATGATGTCCCAGGAAAAAGAATACAAACAGATCTTCCTTTCATAGACTTTAACAATTACATATCCAGAAGATTGTTCTAATTGCAAACCCTTTCTCTGTTCTGCACTTATGATCATTTGTTAGAGTTGGGAACCCATTGGAGTTTGAGTTCCTAATAAGAGGACAGGGCTGTGATTAAATCCTTCTTTTTCCATCTAGGTAAACCTTTGGGATTGGTGCTCCCTTGGTGGACATGTTCAACATTTGTTATTCTTTTTTTGAACCATCTTTGATAGTTTTCTTTCAGGTGTCCATCTCTTCCACAGTGAGTAAACAACAATTTATATGCTTAGTTTTAACCTTTTGAACAACTTTTCCTGATGACCTAGATGATTGAGTTTTGTGCTGATATCCAAGGCCCTTACCATTATTAACTCCTTTACCAATTATGTTAGAAAGGATTTGTGAGGATGAAGTCCACTAAAGGGATTTTTTGAGTCCTTTCCTTAGATGGACCAGGTCCCTTTCTAACTCTTCATTCTTTTGAAGTGCAGTCATGAGAAGCATTTGAGAATCTTCTAATTTTTCTTTAAGCTCAACCTAAAACATTAAGGTTTCTTTCTTCCTTTTACTCTCAGAAGCACCTACTTTCTCCTGTTGACTTACAAAACTCATATTTTCAAATTTTAGTTTACTAACATTTTCCTCAGTTTTAGATATCTAGAGAGTCAAAGCTATCAGCATAAGCTTGTAATCTTTAATTTTTTTGGTAGAGCGTTATTCTTTTCTTTATAAGAAGCATCATATCTTTTCTCCAGTTGACTCACTTAATTTATATTTTCAAATTTTAACTTGGTAACCTGCTCTTCAGTTTTAGATATTTGCGGATTTAAAGCAATCAACTCAAGTTCTTGACTTTCCACTTTTTCCCCTAGACCAAATTTTGTTCTCAGTCATTTCACATATAGAGTCAATCAACAAATTTGCAAACCTTTTTTCTTTCTAGATAAATAGTTTTCCAAGTTTTCTTTATGGTCAAAAAGTGTTGCCTCATTTTATTATTCATCTTTTATGTTGTCCATAAAAGCTAACAAGGAATTAAAGGTCACCTTCTCATCCTCTATAGCAAACATGGAAACATCTATAGACTTCTCATCTTTATCAGATTCATTGTAGGAGGCACCCTAACTATCTAAGTCTTGTTTAAATGAAAGATTAGCTGCAGCCTATTTTTTTGATTTTACAGGGACGCGGTCCCTGTTCTTTCCTTTGTCATCTTTAGTGTTAAGATAATCCTAATAGTTTATTTTATGCATTGGACAATCATTAATGAAATGTTCAGGACTTCCACATCTATGACAAACTTCCATTGTGGCTCTTTTTCTGCTACTATTTTCACTTCTTTAAAATTGGTTACTTTTCCTCATAGCTCTAACAATTATTTTAGCTAAGTAGGAAACATCACTATCTTCTTCGTAAGAACCTGACCTTGAATCTTTTAGTGCCAAGAATTTTCCCTTTTTGCTTTCTTTTTCTGTTCTCCTTGTTTCTTTTTGAGTACATGCATTTTTAGGTTCTCAATAAGTTCATCCATAGTGAGGGTCCTTAGGTTTTTTCCCTCAATTATGGCATCCTCTTTGCTTTACCGTGATATGGGAAGAACACCTAAAATCTTCCTCACTTGTGTATATAATGGAATCACTTCTTTTAAGTATTGTAGCTCATTTGTGATGAAAGTAAATCTTGTATGCATTTCTTGTATTGTCTCTTCTTCTTTCGTATTTAAGGTTTCATACTGTGTTATTAGTATGTCATCTTTAGAATCCTTCACATCTATAGTTCTTCATGAGTAGTTTTCAAGCAGTCCTAGATTTCTTTAGAATTTTTGCATGCAGAAATCCTACGGTATCTATCTGGACCTATACCATACATTAGGAGTTTCTTTCCCTTATAGATCTTCTTAATTCTTTTCCTCTCTTCATCATTGAACTCCCTTCTGCTTTTGATAACCATTCTTCTAACATCTCCTTCTTTGACTTCTTTTATATGTACATGAGGACCATTAAGAATTATATCCATTAGCCCATTATCCTCAGCCATAATAAAGTCAAACATCCTTGTTTTCCATCATCCATAGTACTGTCCATTAGATCTAGGTGGTCTAGTGGTAGATTAACCTTCTTTTATGTAAGGTGGAGCAGCTATGCTAAATAAATTACTCTAGGTATGAACCTTTTATAGTGAACCTGACTCTGATACCAGTTGATCGAACCCTTGAGTGTTGCTCCACATAGTGAAGGACAAGGTCCCTCAAAGTCAATCATAGACAATCAAACAATAAAGTGTAGGAAAACTAAATTTTATGTAGAGAAATAACAACACACAATATTTAAAATGGAAACCTCCTTGACAAGGTAGGAAAAACCATGGAATTCCCTCACAACAATCTCAAAAGTTCACTATAATCAACCTCTTGATTACAAACTCAAACCTGAACCTAACTCTAGGTTCCTCTTGCTTCTGCTACCTCTACAACAAGCTTATCTTGACAACACTTCCAAGGAACTTTCCAAATTGATTAACTCTAATCGGTATCAAACTTAGTCAACTCTACCTAAGCACTCCCTAAGCAAAGAAAAAATATCATTACTCTTATATCATGAGTAATTTGGGTACAAATCAAGACTTACTCAAGACACTCTCTAATTTTCCACGCACATATGGGAAAAAGCAATATTAGATATTGAGTTTTTGCCTTTCTTTTTGTTCAACACTCTTTTTGTATTTACAAAAGCTGTTTGATGAAGAAGTATATTTTTCTTTTTATAGATATCTGATTATTAGGGTTGAAATGTCATTGGACTGGGTGTCCTAATTAGTACAAGCACCACCTATCAATTTATTACACAAACGGACAAAGTTGTACTGGTGTGTGCCAGCTGTACTGTTGCCTCGAACATCTAGTTACCTGGTCCCTTATAGTCATCTGTTAATCATCAAAACTACATACAATAAAAATTACTATACAAGGAATTTCTAGAACATTTTGTTTGGTCTTCGAGCATTTATTCTTAGATGGCCATAATCTTATTTAACATGTCCTGTATGTTACTGGCGTATGTGTTTTACTACTGCTATTATTGCTGATTATTGTTCTATGACTAATTTGGTGCCTAAGTCTGCCAATTTTAGTTGTAGGCATTACTATAATTTGGTCTATGAGAATTTCCCAAAAAATTGACTGACTCAGGATTTGCAACTCATATATCTGCCGAGTGGCCAGTATGACCACAAACCTCACACCATGCTAGAGTTTGATGCACTACAATTACCTAAGCCTGAGACTAATGCATACCCAACTTGCTGAATTATGTCTTCATTTGGTTTTGCAGAGTTGATAGTTGGGCGACTGAGGGTGTAGTACAGTAACTTTCAATCATGCCTACAACCGTTTTTGTTGAACCTCTTAAGGTATCACTATGCCAATCTAAATTTTCTTGTGCAATCCTATTCAACAATGTGTATAGCTCATCATATGTCTTTTTCAATGCTTGACCACCTGCATCTGAATTTAGCAAAATTTTTATGTTATGGTCAAGTGCCTCATTAAAGGTGTGAGCTATTACCTTATTACACAGTTGATGATGTAGAAAGTCCCTAAGAATATCTTTGAACCTCTCCTGAGCATGATATAAATTCTCATCTAGCCTCTATTTGAAGCTTCAAATCTCACTGCGGAGTCTCACGGTCTTTCCAGATGGAAAGATACGATGACGAACTTCGAGGATAAATCATCCTAAGATGTTATTGAACCTATAGGCTCAGTATTCAACCACTTCTTTGCTTCCCCTAATAGTGGAAAAGGGAAGAGTGTCAGCCTCACATAATTAGTTGACACACTCATAGGGATAAATATATCACTGATCTCAAAAAAGTTCTGCAAGTGGACTTATGGAGCTTCTTGTGATAGCCCAATGAATTGTCCACTGCCATGCAAGAGCATCACCTTGTTCTTCTTTAACTCGAATCTACCTCCAAAATTTAATTTTTGAATAGTATAGGTAAAATTTATTGCAAGTGGGATTGCCACTTCGGGAACTGTTTTGCGAGCTGGTGTGTCCTAAGCCATAGAAGTTGTTATATCTTGTTCTTTATTGATTTATGGGATATGGTAGATAGGGACTGCTTCTCCGCTCTATTTGTATATGTATTGTTTCGGCTTAGGATCCTATTCAACAAACTCCTTATTCCTTTTCAGCTTACTATTCTGTTCAAATATGCCTGCAAATTCAAAACAAAGACCAAGTGAAAAGAACCAAAAAAATCCAAAAAGTAAACCCAAAACTAAAGCAGTTGCGAAATTAAAAGTCCCCGGTAGTGGTACCAAATAATATATTGGGACCAAGCACACACGCTAGTGTATGTGATCTCATCAAGTAGTAAAGTGGGCTTAAAAAATCCCAGTATCAATCCCACAGGGACTAGTGTTATGAAACTATCCAATTCTAGTTCACTATTAAGATTAATCAAGTGCAAACGTAACCACAAGTTTGAGAGTTATAAACTAGAAGTAAAGTAAACAATGTGGTAAATTAAAGTTCTTGGATAATAAATGTGGAGAAACCCAAGGTTAAGGCTCTCCTAGCAATCATACTATGCTATTGAACTTCATTGGCTAGGTTACTTATCTTGTTTGTTTATTCTCGAGGTTGATATTATGATTATGGTCGTCCGAGCCTCTAATCACCTATCTAACTTAGACCCACAACTACATTTTTAAGTGGGGATACGAGAAATAAGTTAAATACATTTATATTTCATCCTATAAGGGAACCAAATAGGTTTCTTAGGCAATATTCCTATCCTAAATACAAATTATCACTTTGTTCGGTAGAAGATTACAATCCCATTCTATTTATACCTAAGTACTATCTCTTGTTCCTTCTTTTGGGATCACAAGATGACTATGGATGTGTTCTAAGGGTAGATAATCCTTAAAATACTGATAAAAAGGAGAAATAGAAAACTAAATATTCTAAATAATAAAAATCAAGTCAATTCATAACAAGAGTAATCACATTCTAGGCCTTAACTCCAGAAAAGGGTGTTTAGCCGCTCATGGACATAACCATAATCACATTGATAGAATACATGTTAAAATCCATACACAAACCAAATTAATGGAATAAAAACCATAATTTATGTGTTCCCCATCCTCCTTTATAGTTTCAAGGTCGTCCAAGGTGTGTAGCATAATGTTTAAATGTCCTATTTATAGGAGGGCTAAAGCTGCCGATTTTAACTTAGGCCCATGCCACGAACCTTATAGAGGTGCCCAATGTCCATGTAACATTAATGTCATGGTGAAATACTGTAATTAATTGTGTAGGATTCATCCAAGTCTATGGAATAGACCCTAACATGGTGGTTAAGGTCTGTTGCATGCCAATGACTCCAAAACGTCCGTTATTGGTCAAATCTTGTCCCATACTTTTGTCCATCCATTACAAGCCTTGTGATGTTGTTTTATAATTTATTTACTACTTTTTAATCATCCATATATCATCATTATAAACTCAACAAGACTCCTATATCATAAAACACCATGAATTAGAGCTCAAAACAACATACAATCCAAGATAGTGGACTAGAAACTTAAGCTAAGAATTCTAGTTTTGTCCTTATGATCTTTAACATAGTTGTGACTCTTGTCTTGTTTCAATTGAACCTTAAAAACTATGAAAAATTTATGTTAAGCATTATTAAGAGATCATACTATTACAAAACTTATTACGCACACTATAATCCATCGAGATCAACTACAATAACACATAGCTCAAGCTAGTAACATTAGTTTTCTTGTCTAAACTCTAAGTGACCAAATTAAATCCAAACTTCTTTGGAACACACCTTAAACAATGTAATTAAGTATTTTAAACCTAATATGATCAATTATACTATTAACCACTCATTAAGCACACAAGAAGTACTCAAAACATGGCTAAACAAGCATAGATAAGGACACTTAGGTGCATAAATCCACCAAATATCAAAGCATCGATGGAAAAAATGAGAATGATTGAAGATGTTGACTTACTTATGAAAGATATTATAAATGTCAATACACGTTTTTGTAGTAAGGTTATTGTATTTGGTCGTGTCTTTAAACAAACTCTTCCAGTTGTTAAAAATAGATAAAAAGAATATTTTATTCATGAAAGCTTGTTATATTATAACATATAATTTGGAGTAAGCTTAAGAAATTGCATTTAATTAAAAATATGCATGCAAGAGATAATCTATCACTTTGTGAATATTTGCTTATAATTGGAAACAGAGAAAAAATACTTAACTCTGAAAACAAAATTTAGATTCTTGATTCTCTTATTATTCTATTTACAATTGAAGAACAATCCTTATTAGCATTATTTAACATAACTTATCCTAATTTGGATGCATTTTCATCTAATTCATCTATGATATATTCTCGTGTTATGTTTGTTAACAACAAAGAATGATTTCATAAATCAGATAAATGATATGTTAATTACAAAATTTCTAGAAAAAGCTAGAACATATATCACAATAAATGAAATTATTAAAGAAAATGACCAAAGGCAATTTGAGGATTTCTTACATACTTTAGATCCTCCTAGTTTACCTCCTAATAAGTTTACTTTAAAGGAGAACAATCAAGTTATATTACTACAAAATTTTAATCCTTTTGAAGGTTTATATAATGGCACACAATTAACATGTTGTGATTTTAAAAGACATGTGATAAGTGAAAAAATTGAAAGTGTTGAATTTAATAATAACCATGTTTTTATTCCAAGAATACCATTGTTAACATACTAAATAATAACATTCCCGTCCAGTTTAAAAGAACATAGTTTTTTCTATGATTGCTCTTTTCTATGACCACAAACAAAACTTAGTTTCAAACATTAGATTTTGTTGGAATCTATTTATGCGAACCTATTTTTTTGCAAGGTCTACTTTATGTAGCTTTATCAAGAGCTAAAACTTCAAAATGTCTGAAAATATTAATTCGTACACCTATAGGAGAAAGTAATGATGATCGTTCAACACACAATGTAGTTTACGATGAAATTATTCAAAGATCCTTATCATAACTGAGATAATAATGGCTTCACTTCTATTTATTTTTTAAATGTCCCTTTATAACTTTCAATTGTTGCTAAAAAATCATGATGCACCAAAAGATCCTTAGCTTACAATTCTTCAACAATTTTCTAAAGATAAAACTAAATATGAGTTATGCCATGGTATGCCAAAACCATTTTATCTACATCATCATATTAAGAGTAATATTAACTTTTAATCTTATCTCTCTTTCTCACAAAAATATTTACTATGTAGATTAGTTGTGCCATTTCAACTAGATTTGATGCTGCTTATCCTAAGTCTTCGTCGAGGTTATCCTGCTTTCATGTATTTCATTCTTTTCCTTATTCAGTAACCTATTTTGTCTGACTTCACTCCATGTTGACTTTTACTCCTCCTTTAATAGAATTTTTTAGATTTTACCCGTATTTGTCACTGATCACTTCTTATTAACTTTGGTTCATATTATATTCCATCTTTCATTTTTGAGTTGTAAGGGAGAAACTTCTTTTCTTCTATTTGTATCAACTCAAAAAAGTAACTTTTTCAAATCTTATCATCATGCTTAAAATGAAAAAGGTATCCTGCTTCACTAAAGCTCT
This sequence comes from Capsicum annuum, assembly GCF_002878395.1. Lineage (NCBI taxonomy): Eukaryota > Viridiplantae > Streptophyta > Magnoliopsida > Solanales > Solanaceae > Capsicum > Capsicum annuum. The sequence goes on along the minus strand of NC_061121.1, from coordinate 60,184,222 downwards.
TGTAAAAATTAATGAAACTTCTTTTTGTTGAACTTCGTTGTTGTGGATTTTCCATTATATCGACTAACTATTTAAAACCTTGGGAAAGTTAGTTACTGCCAAATTTCTTCCTTGTCATCACAATATTCAACAAACTGATTGCTACTATACCACTCCTTGTTCTAATTAACTTCTATAATTTTATTATAGTTATTTCATATCATATCCATGTAACAGAATTATTGTTGGATATGTTATTGTCATTGTTGTTCCTTTTCTTTTTCCGAAATCTAAAATAGATGGGTCTAGATCTTAAAATCTACAATAACTTTTAAATGAAAATTCAGATGAGAGTTTCTATCCTTGTATTTTAAATATTAATATAGAGTTAAATTCATAGAATCTATTTCTTAGAAAATGCCTAAAACTAAATGAAATAAGATGATAATCTTTGGGTTCAGTTGTGTTAAGATTTATGTCAAGGATTTGGCGTATTTTGAACTTGCATTTACGTATAGCTGAGAAATAAGATGAATAACTTCTATAAACCTTGGGTCATTAAGCTTTCTCAATTATGTGATTTCTTGATTCATAAATCTTTGAAGCTATTGTATAATCTATATATTTAAAATTTTATTGCTACTCTTGGTAAAAACCTAGGCTACCCCTTAGTCGAGACACGGTGTTTAGTACCACAAGTGATCCCAAGCTAGCCCATGTATTGGCATGACGCTTCAAAAAATGATTTAAAATGTATATAAGAGCTAAATTTTTAGAGCGAAAGCATAATCATGAGATAAGTTATTTAAATAAGATGCTGTAAGAGTTTACAACACGATAAATTTGAAGAAGGATGTTGAATTACATACATTAACTCTGACTGTCTATTTATGAAGCCTATTTTAAGACAAACTATAGGTAGTCGGGACATGACTCCCAGCTATCGTTAATTAATACATACAAATAAGGAAATACAATACAAGAACTGCAACTGTCTTGAGTTCTTAAAAAAGGAGAAATTATCACCCGCTGACTGAATGCTATGAACTATATGACCCTGATATATGGGCTACATATGGTACCTACATCATGAAGTAATGTAGAGACATACACATATATTTTGTCAAAACTTTGGAATGTACTGTGTATGTCAGATATGCACTAGTCATGAGAATACATAAAATATGCTTTAAAACTAAGAACGTAAGCCATTTGCTGAAATATGCATTCTAATTATGTTTGTACGTAAAAGCTATACGGTGTGGTGAGATTTCTAAATTTTGAGCTAAAACATTCATATAAACTGGAAAGTTGTAGAAACATGAATATTATATTAAAACTCAAGTTAAAGCTGAATATGTTGTAAAACTATACTGAGGGTCATGTATGACTACTGGGTTTGAAACTTTAGGACATGAACTGATGCAATGACCAAGTATAAGCATATTTTGTAGAAAACTAAATAACGAAATATAAGGTTATACATATTGAATTGAAACATAAGCTGAACATGAAAATCGAATATAAGACCAAGTATAAACACGTATTGAAATAATCAGAATAACAAAATAACATATATACTTGGTCATAGTCCATAGTATAAAGTCCCTTTTCATTGAACAATGAGAGTTTGTAGTGTGAGGGCTAGAATGTCGACTGAAACCTAACTTTGAGTCTTCCACATATGTGGTATGTTTATCCTATGGTTAGCCCTTTGTAATACCTGTGCCTTTTTCCTAGCTAGAAATTATCTCAACGATGGTAGGACTTACTTTGAAATGTAAACCTATCTTTTTACATGTGGTATTTTTGATATTTTAACTTTATATCAAGTGGAAAATTGAGTTAACTTTCCAACGGTACCAATTTTGTCCAAATCCAACATCAGACAAGGAAGTTATGGACGTTTTACTTGGAATTGTCGGAAATGCCCAGGTGTGACGGCCAAGTTGATGGACTGCCACATAAGAGACGGACTACCACTTTGACCATCATAGACAAGGTAGTTGAGCCACGTACTCGATAAGGACTGATGGATGAGTTGACCGACCGTCAAAGTTGTGACGGACCGTCATCTAGGTCGTCAACTCTTATCTAGTGAACCTCATTTTTGGTCCACGTCTGATGGGCTAAGTGACGGACTATCAAGTGTCTGACGGACCATCAGTCAGACCTTCACAAGCCACGTTTAGTTTATTTCCAGGTCATTTTAATATAATCAAGTCAGTCATGTTGTTTCGGCTTTCTTCCATCGAGTCCTGGGGGTATTCGTACCCAAAAACTATATTTGTGAGCCTAGATCTATGTCATGCTTCAGGATATACAAAATCAAGCCATCATTCAGTAGAATTTAGTCAGTAATGTGACTCCGGAAATGTCATGGTCTCAGTCAGTTATGAGATATCAGTAGTATTCCATCAATCAATGGAATTCAGTAAGTTTCTCTCACGTACAGTTAGTTAAATCATGTTCAATCTCTTCAGATGGGAGTAGAAGTTAGCACCAAGTTAGCAAAAATTTGGTATCAAGTACCATTGCATATTCAGTCATGCATACATGTATAAGTCTAGTAAATAATCATGCATCAGATATGCATTCTCATTGCGAGAACCTCAATCTTGCATGCATGAATCAATTACACGTGCATCAGATATGCATGTTCAGTATAACGCATTCAGTTTGTCGGTCATAAGATCATGTTCCAGCTACTCATTTTTAGATTATTGTTTCCCCTCTTAGTCAGTTCTATTCGAGGACGAATGTTTTCAAGGGGGAGGTATTGTAATACCCATTCTTTTTTCCTAGCTAGAAATCATCTCAAGGATACTAGGACTTACTTAAAAATGTAAAACTATCTTTTTAGACGTGGTATTTTTGACATTTTCAATTTCTATCACATGAAAAATTGAGTTAGCTTTCCAACGGTACCAATTTTGTCCAAATCTGACATCAGACGAGGAAGTTATAGACGTTTTTCTTGGAACTGTCAAAAATGCCTAGGTATGATGGCCAAGTTGACGGACTGCCACATAAGTGACGGACCGCCAATTTGACCATCAAATCTAAGGTAGTTGATCCATGTACTAGATAAGGATTGACGGATGAGTTGACGAACCATCAAAATTGTGATGGACCGTCATCTAGGCCGTAAACTCTTATCCAGTGAAACCCATTTATGGTCCACGTCTGACGGGATAAGTAATGGACCGTCAAGTATCTGACGGACCATCAGTCGGACCTTTAAATTCCATGTTCAGTTTATTTCTAGTTCATTTTAACAGGGGTATTTTGGTCACTTACTACTCACCTGTATACCCAGATGAGTCCGAATTCAGCCATTTTGCTCATTGTTATTCCACAAATAAAAACTAGGGTTTCTCTCTGAAATTAATCCCTAAGAACAAGACCCAATCCTCTTTAAGAATCAAAGGATTTCAAAACCTTCAAGTTTAAAAACGTCAAGAACCCTGAGTCAGGTATGCGTAGAGTTTATCTAAGGATCTAATCCGTTCATAGAGCTCAAGAACCATGTTTTAAATACTATTTTGTGAACTTTTTATGGTGATATGAGCAAGTACATATTGATGATTGTTTTTTCAGTTTCAAGATGATATCTAGATGTGTTTTCATGGAATATGTATGCTTGTTAGTTGAAAACTATGAACTTTAGGTGGTGTAAAATGGTGCAAGTAATGAAGCACACCTATGCCTTAAAGAATGCATGCAAGGTGTTCGATAAAATGCTTAGGATGCTAGAAATTCATGTTTATATGGTTCCATGATGTCTAAATAACAAGTCCATGTTAGCTATATCTTTAATATGAATTCTATGATTTTCACGTGTTGCAATTATTGTGGTATGAAGCATGTGTGATAATGGAGATATACAATATGCACATAAAATATAGCTATGCACTCCCTACGATGCTTAATATATTGAGGAACTACATGATGTATAATATCCCCTATTTATGATAATGTGAATTGTGGACTCTAATCTTATAATCAAGTCAGTCATGTTGTTTCGGCTTTCTTCCATCGAGTCCTGGGGGTATTCGTACACAAAAACTATAGCTGTGTGCCTAGAGCCATGTCATGTTTCATGATATACAAAATCAAGCCATGATTCAGTAGAATTCAGTCGGTCATATGACTCGGGAAACTTCATAGTCTCAGTCAGTTATTAGATATCAGTAGTACTCCATCATTCAATGGAATTCAGTAAGTTCTACTCACATAAAGTCAGTTATATCATGTTCAATCTCTTCAGATGGGAGTTGGAGTTAGCATCGAGTGAACCCAAGGATGGGAACTCACCGGTATATGAGGGTGTGATTCTTAGCAGTCATCCTTGCATTCCAGAACTATATAGCCATCATAGGTTGAGACATCGCAGCCTGGTATATAAGGGCCGATGAGGTGGCTTAACCTATTATATGAGGGTTCCCATAGTTCTCACTAGATTTACCTGTTATATAAGGATTTCTCTCATGTTGTCCTTACGAATGGCGCGGTATTGACACCTTTCCAGTCAGGCCAGACATTAGACCCCAGCTTAGCCATAATGGAACTTATAGGGCATGTCGGTTAAACAACTACCTCCCACAGTTTCAGACTCAGTCTTAGTAAAAGAACTCAGATAGTTCTTCAGATATTAGTATACCAAGACTGTCAGATATAGTCAAATTCAGTTATACTGTGGAACTTAGATAGTTCCATCAAATTTAAGACCATTAGATATTGTTGCCCATGTTATCAGAACTATAGTTTCAGCCATGTCAGCTATCAGTAAACTATGTATTAGCGTACAGATCTAGCTATCACGTACTCACGATCTTAGTTACTATGTATGTATATTTACTCTCTCGCATTCATATTAGTCAGTCAGTTAGCATTGTTCATGTATATAAAACCTTTTTCATTAGTCTACCTCACTCGTATACTTTAGTTGTACTGAAGCATTTGTCCTATGGTGCTTTCTTTTATGTTACACCATAGGTTCAGAGACACGAGCTCCAGATCAGCAGTAGCATCCAACTGCAGAGTTGCAATGAGTCCTCATCCATTTGAGGACTGTATTATTTTATTTCCTTTATTATTTCAGCTTAATTTTGTTAGATGGAGTTAGTTGGAGATATGTTCCTTCAAATCCTTATTCATACTGTACTTAGAGGCTTTCCGATTTAGTATTCAGATTTAGTTCAGATTTGATTCAGTTTTCAATTGTTTTCGGTATCTTTCACCCATATGGATATTATGTTTTGATAGATTTTTATTCAGTTGAACCTTATGACCTACATATTTGTGTTTTCTATACTATTACATTGTATATTGCAGTGTACAGGTACAGATATCAGTCAAGCATTGGCTTATGGTCCCTCAGGGTCATAAGCACCGTGTAGCATTCCAGTTCAGATAATCGGGGTGTTACACCCTTTTAATTCCCCTATCTTGAGACATTTTGATATGATTTTCCTACTTAGTGATGAGAGTTCTTTTAACCTTTACTTCACTCCAAACTCAGGACTTAAAACTCTAAAAATGGTGCATGCAAAGATCCTAAAGTTTTGACAATTTTTTGACCATCATGGCTACTTCTTCCGGCGGGACTAACCCACCGGAGGAATCTACTAAGCAGAAGAAGAAAGGCGAGATCAAGTTGAATCCAACAGCTCCAAAATATGCTGATTTATTAAATTATAAGACATATGTGCATTAAACTATTAGGGTTCCTCCAAAACCTATCATAATGATGCATGGGAACCAAGTGTTATGTGGAAATCCTCAGAGGTAAAGAGTTTGATAATATAGGAGAATTTACAATATGCAATCATTGGTAAGTATCTCATGTGGAAAACTAGATGTTACTGAACTACGAAAATTAATTCTAGTTCAATGTGGAATAAAGGGAGATTGTACAATTGGAGTACTAGATGCAAGACACATATTGATAAGATCAAATCAGTTGGAAGACTATGTGAAATTATTATCAATGCCTTCTTATTTCATTAAGGCCAAAGACATGTTTTGGTAAATTGAAACAGTCAAATGGGATCCCTGGTTTGATCCAAATATTGAAACCACGATGGGCATTGCATGGATTTCACTGCCTAACTTACAAATAATTTTTTTTGCTAAGGAAGCTAGATTTTCTATTACATATGCAGTAGGAATCAACTAATGGTAGACATGGCTACAAAAAAATCACATGAGGCCATGTTGAGCAAAAGTGAAGATTGAGGTGGATCTCATTGCTAAGTTACCTCAGAGTAAAAATCAATGAAGAGGGTGATATAACAGGGGTAGTAAAGTCCAAGTAGATTCATATTAAATATGATCATAAGCCTAAGTATTGTAAAGAGTGTTGTATACAAGGACATGATAAATAATCTTGCTGGAATATTCATTTTGATATATACACTAAGTTACAAGGGAAAAGAGATGAAAAAGATAGCACTAAAGAAGATAAAAAGGCTAAAAGAAATGGGTAGAAGTGTAAAAGCTGATAGCAACAAATATCAATGGTTACAAAGAAGAATAAGTACAGAAGAGACAAGTATGGTCATATATTAGAAGCAGTGGATGAAAAGACAAAGGAAATTAAAACATATAAATGCTTTTAATGTATTAAATCAATAGAATAATGAATTACAGGAAAAGTTTAGCAATAATCACAAGAAGAAAAGTAGAAAGGATTGGGCGAATAAGAGCTTTGGCAAATTAGAAGAAAATGAAGCATCAGAGGAACACACCAGTAAAGAGGTTAATGTGGAACAAGGTCAAGTGGACACCATCAGTAGGGAGAATAAACAACAAGGATAATAATCAGTAGAACAAAGCAAGTCCAATGAGAAACACATGTCACATGTTCAGCAACAAAGGCAGAAATAATAGGATTCTCTAAACAAGATAAAGGAGTTAATGGCTTTAGATCATGATAAGGCTTACAAGCAAGAAATAGCATTAGAGGGTATTTACAATTAGCAATTAAAGTAGGGAATCTGATGGAAATTGTGGATAAAAAAAGGAAGACTTGGATAATGAAGAGTTGGTAGATAATATTGATAAGGTTATAGTTGAACGAAACCTGTCTCCAAAGCAAATTTAGTCATAAAATGAAAGGCATGGAAAGTAGCATAGGAGAGGCAGAAATACAGGTGCAAGCATAATGCAAACAAGGAGTCATATGTCAAAATCTTTTTCAAAATGAATGGCTTGCTTTGGAATATCAGATCTGTTAATTCACAAAAATCATGCACAAGATTGATAACATTGCATAGAAGATATCAATTTTGGTTCATTGACCTTATGGAACCATTTTAGGAAAGCCTTAACCTTGATGATTATAAAAGAAGACTGGCAATACAACACGCAGTTGAAAATATATCAAGTAAAATATGAGCCTTTAAGGACTCAATAATAGAGTATAGTATTATTGGGATGGAAAACAATAGCTTACGCTAAAACTGGAAAACCAGCTTGCAGGACTAGTTTTGTTTGTTACACTGGTGTATGTAAAGTGTGATTAAAATAAGAGATCCCTATCATTGTAATCAATGGCAAAAATGGCTTGTATGATACAAAAACCTTGGTTAGTGGGTGAAGATTTTAATGTGATAAGAAGTGTGGAGGAGAAAATTTATGGATTGACATTTACAAAAGATGAGATAGAGGATTTTAATCACTATATTAACATTAGTGACTTTTAAGAAAGTATTTTTAAGGGAAGCAAATACACTTGGTAGAATGGCAGGATTGATGAAGATTGCATAATCAAAAAGATGGACAAGGTACTGTATAATGACAATTTGCATGAATTTTTTCCTATTATGGACATAGAGAATTTAGTAAGAAGTGATTCGGATCATGCTACAATGTTGTTATAGTTTAGCAGGTCAAGTGAACAGTTGATCAAGCCATTTAGATTTCTTAACTTCTATCTGAAAGAAAAATCATGCATGGAGGTCATTAGGTAGAACTGGAAGACAAATATAGAAGGTAATCATTTTACTATCTTTCATTAAAAGTTAAAGAGAACTAAATCTGATTTGACTGAGTGGAGTAAACAAACTTTTGGAAACATATTCAAAGAGATTGCTTCCTTAGATTAGGTGATTAAAGTAAGAGAAAAACAATTTGAAGAGGATCCTATAGGGGTCAATAGAGCTAATTTGTTGAAAGCACAAGCAGAATTAACAATTCAATGGAGAAAAGAGGAGGACTTCTGGAGATAGAAAGCAGGATTTGAGTGGTTTGATGATGGAGAAAGGAGCATAAGATTTTTTCATGCAGTAACTTTAAGGTCATGAGGGTCGTTAAATAGAGTTTCCAACCTATAAAGGCTAAAATAACACTAAGTCTGAATGCTTAGCTAAAATTTTCTAAGTTTGGGACCCCTTAACAAGATTTAAAGGTCTGAGTTAAGCTTAGGATTTTGCACGGTTTTATAATGACCTTATGGCTACTTATGGTCATAAGCACCATTATCGTGACCAGGGTGTACCCTCTTGTCGTGAAAATTAAAGCCTAAGATTTTTATGTGTCCTATAGAGTTTGAAATCCATGTTGAGTAGAGTCTTATGCATGGATGTGAAGCATGCCATACTTATAGACAAGAAGTTATGAAACTTTTAAAGAAAGTTTCACGTCCTTCAGTTTTTATGTCATTCAAAAGAGCATGATTTCTATTTAAACTCTCTATCTAACTCATCCTTCATTATATTTACAGAAAATGCCTCCCAGAAGAAAAATAGAAGAATAAATGGGGATTAGATCGCAGCACTACCTATTCAGGATGATCCCCTGAATTAACATGTTTCTCATGCCAAATTTAGTGCCACTTTTATGACCCTAGCCCATTAATTAGCTTCTCAGAACACTAACAGGTTTTTACCCCAGCTAATCTAGTGTCAAAAATAGCTACAGTTAGGATTCAGGATTTTACGCAGATGAATCCCCTTTTGTTTTTGGGATTCAATTCAAAGGAGGATCCGCAGAAGTTTTTGGATATGGTATAGAAGGTGACTGATATTATTGGCATTACTTCAAGTGAGAGTGTTGAGTTGTATGCACATCAGTTACAAGATGTAGCTCACACCAGGTTTAAGTAGTGAAAGGAAGACCATAGTGTTAATATAGGGCCGGTAGAGTGGGGGAGACTGCAACAACTTTCTTAGACAGGTTCTTTCCCTTGGAGTTAAGGAAAGCTAATTTTCATGATTTTATCAAACTGAAGTAATGTAATGTGAGCATAAAGGAGTACTCGCTTAAATATACTCGGTTGGCAAGGTATGCTCCTTCTATGACTAAGGAATAGGTCTAGAATGAGTAAGTTTATGTCTGGTGTATCTAATAGTATGGTTAAGGAGTGTAGGATTTCCATGTTGATAAGGAGATGGACCTATATAGGCTCATGGTTCACACTCAACAAATTGAGGAGGAGAAGAATAAGGAGAGGGAGAGAGAGAATAAGAGGGATAGAACAGGTAGTTTTAACTTTTCTAAGCCAAGGTTAGAATGTAGTAACTGTTCTCAGTTCTGTTAGAAATTTTCAGCCACAACTCCATCTTCAGCAAGTGCGCCAGTGCCTTGGTTCAGAAACGATAGTCGGGATAGAGTGCCAGGATCTAAGTCCAAGGGTAGTGTGAAAAGTGGTCGTACTAATCCACTCAACAAGAAATATGGTAGGAATTATCAGGGTGAGCATAAGGCTAGTAGTGATGTGGGTTTTGGTTGTGGCAAGCCAGGCCACAGGGTTCAGGAGTGTATGGTGGTAATTCAGAGGGGCAGAAGTGAGCGCCAATAGGGCCAGTCCAATATCTTATCAGCTCCAGTAGGTCGCCAAACTCAGCAGAGGTCATATCCAATGCAACTAGTAGGCAGCATCAAAATAGGTTGTTACACTGTAGACTCGGCATGATTTGGAAATTTATCCTAATGGGGTTATAGGTATGTTACAGGTTTTGCAATTTCAAGTTTATGTATTATTAGATCTAATAGCTTCACTTTCTTTTGTGACTCCTTAAATGGCAATCAAATTTGGTGTCAGTCCCAAAACATTAGCAGAGCCTTTCTTGGTGTCTATCCAGTGGGTAAATTTATTACAGCTAGACGAGTATACAAAAATTAGTCGATTATAGTATTGATAGTGCCCAAGCGGACACGCAAGCAAATATGGTCTACCAAGTAATATAGTTGACTTAAAAAAAGCCGAATATTGATCCCACAAGCACTTCTTTCAATGACTATTCAATTCTAGTTTACAGTTTTAGATTTATTGATGCAAGAATAACCAAACTAGATTTTAGAATATTGAAAATCCAAGTAAAGTAAACAATGCGTAAAGTAAATACCTTGAGACAATCAATAGAAGAAAACCCAGGGTTAAACCACGAACAATCATACCACGTTATTGAACTTCATTTGTTAACTTTCTTATCTTGGTTGTTGATTCATATGGTTAATTGAATGATCATAGTCTCCTAACCTCTAACTAGTTTAATAACTTGGACATGACAACTACATCATTGAGCGGGGATCTAATAATCCAATTAAGTTATTTACACTATCATCCTACATGTGAAACTATTAAGGCTTCTAGGTACATCCCTATCCTAGATGCTAATTTGAATTCCTTATTTCATAAAAGAATAAGAACCATACTTTGTTCATTCCCATATTCTATCTCTCTATTCCCTCTCCCGAGATCACAAGGGTGACAATAGATGTATTCTAAGGGTGATAAATCCTCAAAATAGTTAAAACAAGAATAAACAAACAATCAATCATAATAATCAAATTAAAAAAAATAATTAAAAATAATAATAGTTATGTTATTGGCTTTAACCCCGGAAAGGGAGTTTTTATCCACTCATAACCATAATCAACATCCAAATAATTGTTTGAATGATTAAAACCATAAAAAAGGCTAAATTAAAGACTAAAAATCTAAAATAAAGTTGTAATAGCCTCTTCAATGTTCCCAGCTATTCCAATATGTCAAAAACATGTTTTAATACGTCCTATATATAGTATACCAATCATAAACCATGTAGGAGAAGGTTTTTACGTCATCTTTTTATAACTGGGCATAGATTTCCCGCTTTTGAGCTTCATCGCATTGTGCTAGGGTGTCCATTGCTATATCTCCATAATGTACCCTAATCATGTTGAGTAACTGGAATTTGATAAATACTGATTTTCTCTTCACCGCGATGCGCCACCACCCTCATCGCGACGCTCTAACCTCTTCATCGGCATTGTAGTTCGTCATGTGTATTTTGTGCTTCCATTGGACCACTCCAAGCCTTTGTATGTTGTTTCCACTTGATTTCCAGCTTTGTATACATCCATATACCATCATAATCAGCTCACAAAAGATCATACATCAATTTTCACCAAGGATTATAGGTCAACACAACACAATATCAAGAACGACAACTCAAACACGAACTAAGACAAAGCTTGCTAATGCTGATCTTTAACTTATTGTTTTGACACTAAATTTTGATCCAATTAAACTTTGAAAATTAACAACAAGTTATTCCCCATATAAATACATAGGAAAAACATTTGGGAACTCAGTCAACACAATAGAATCCAATACGATAGACTAGAACAACACCTAGCTCAAGCTAGTTTACTAGTTTTCTCGATTGAACTCTAAATGTCTCAATTAGGTACAAACTTGTTTTAAAATACTTTCAACCATTTTTATCATACACTTAGACACTTAAATTCTTATTATATCATCGTTACGCATAAACTATGTGAATCATCCTCAAGACAAGGCTAAATGAACTAGAATAGTAACACTAGAGTGCATAAATACACTCAACATCACCACCCCACACTTCAAGCCTTGTTCGTCCTCGAACAACTCTTAACTCTAAGAATCATGAGATGAGGAGACTCCATACTTATACGACAAGCAAGACACTCAATCTAGTACTACAATGACTACATAGAATGCAAGTTTCTTCACTGAGCATGTTATTTGTACAATTGATAGCTTATGAACACTACTTCAAAACATCCTAGCCTCAAGAATTGACTCAACAAGTGGAAAAATTATGCATGTTTCTCAATTAAGGACATCATACAAATCACTCACATTTATCAAACATGTTCCCCTCACAATAAGAGGGTTACCCATAATCATTCACAATTATGTAATTTAAAATATAATGGATACAAAAATCAAGTTACGCTCACCATCACAAGGAATTCACAAGTAACACATAATGAACCATAGTCTTTTCCTTAGAGTATCACTCCACTAATATCAAAATAATGAAGCTTGGGATCAAATAGGTCTTTAGTGGTTGTAATGTAGGATAATGGATGGGTAGAAACTATTTTGACTTAATAGCGGCTATCTTTCCTAAGTGCTTTAATACATCACTTCATACATTCAATTCAACTCTAACAACCAAATCTCATTATTTTTGTCTACCTCATTCTTTTATTAAACCCATCTTATTAAGCTCTTTTACATACACTATGGTGGGAGGATTTTATGCACAACTCATTTAATCTGAACAAATTTTTATTTTTCTAATTACTCAGCTCCCCACCACAACACATATCAATTCTTTTGAATACCAATATCTATCTCTTTGGGACTTCAATTTCACCTTTTTCTTCTTTAATTTCATACTCCTAAATAAATTAATTTTTTTACTAAAGTGCTTAAAAGATTTGGATGAAATTAAAGTCTATCAAAGAAGGGATTAGGCTACTTGTAAGGCTTTCAAAGAAAAAGCTAAAGGCTTAATGGGGCTAACTAGGGTTAAGCACAAGGGGTAGGTAAAATAGAAGGCAAAAGCAAGCTATCAAAGAAATGCCTATATCATCTCCTAAACCCCTACTCTTTATTTTGCTTTGCACACACACCGAGAAAGTTCTAGACATCACATGTAACAAGGAATATACAACAAGCTTATATCTTGTATGGAACATGCTCAACTCATGTAGGATTACCATAGACTCTCAACCAAACAATAGCATGAATTTGACTTTAAGCCAACAAGTACAACAGTCATAATCACGAGCCTAGGAGTCTCAAAAGAAGTAATTCACTCATTCAACATGCTATTACAAACAAAACACTTGTATCATGCAATCACTTGTAGCACCAAAAAGAACATCCCACTTATTCCTTACACAAAAAATTTTAAATTTACCCTAAAAATGGGACACATAAAAATCTACTCTGTCCCAAAAGTATAATATAAAAGTAGAGATGGAAATAGTCCATAAGGCCTCTAGGCCTAGCTAGTAGCATATTTATATATCAAGGTAGTCTAAGGACCCCTAAATTAGTCTTCGTCATGCTTCTAAGCTCATGTTTCAAGTACTAGACTTCCTACTAACTTGTGACTCAATCAAAAATAAAAACTATAAATTAAAAATAAAACATACCTACTTAACTTGGGTTGCCTCACAATCAACGCCTGATTTAGTGTCACGAAACCCAACTAAGACTTAGTCATTATCTTTCCATCTCTTTCTCACACTTTTTCTCCATATCCTTATTATTTTCACCCCTCTTGTATATGAACTCTCAAGGACAATAGAGTTTTCAACTTTAGCCTTTTTAGGCTCATAAATTTGCATTATGTTGGGATATGGTGGTGTGGCTTAGATAGTTTAGTGAGCTAGTCTGAAGAGGTCCTTGGTGGACTAACCACCCCACACTTCTCCCCTTAAATTAATGTAATCATACACAAGCCCATGTAATGGGATAGTGTGTTAAGTTCTTTATAAACTTTAAATATTATTTCTTTATCCTCCAACCTCATTGTGAGAGTACCTTCTGTAACATAAATTAAATATAATCTAGTTACTTAGTGTAATACCTTGAAAATCCAAACCAATGTTAGAGAAATATTTCAAGCTCATACACAGTACATTATAACTCTTTGGTAGTGTTATGCATGAGTTTCATGTATATTAAGGTCTTAAATAACTCCCAACTATTAGACGAATTAAAATAATCCATATCGATTGAGATTTTTTATAAGAATGGGTCTTTAGTCAACTTCAAACTAGCATATCTTTTGATATATTGCAAATTTCCCACTCAATACACACCAAACTATAGGAAATTTAATTAGCTTTCAAACGATACCAATTTAGCCTAAATTCAATACTTGGGTAAGAAATTATGGTACTTTTAGTAAAAATAGTAGCCCAATGCAATAAGGCCACATCACGGTGATGGCCAATTTCATGTTGTTCACTTTCCAATGTGTCATCGTGATTGGAGCCACATTTTGCCAAGGTACCATTTCGAAATTGTCCATTTCCAGTGGATTAACGTACTTTCACCGCGTCGTGCCGCTGGGTAAATTTGGGATTATCCATTTTCCAGTGGCCCAACATGATTGTACCACATCATACCGGGCGTTAAAATAGGGATGTTGAGTTTAGTTCTACATTTTTAATTTCCAAGGGCATTTAAGTCGTTTTTCCTTACCCCATGCAGTCCAAACATGGGATTTAAGTCCCAAAAAGAATTATTTTCTCATTACTCTCACAATTTACTCAAATTAAAGTAGCCCTCTTTCAAGAACAAACACTAGCCTTCAAGATTAATGATCAAATCTCAAAAATTCACCAACAATTATTGCAAAGTCATAAATCAAGGTATGTTTGGTGTTCATACTTAGGTTCCTTCCACCCTTGGAGTTCAAGAATCCTTTTTGAGAATTTATATTATGAATTATATTCTTGAATTTAATTGTGTTCAAGTATGTATTGATTTAATGGATTTTAGACTAAGAATATTATGAATTTCAAGTAAGTAAACTAGTATTTGTGTTGATTTATGAACTCTCCATGTCATGACCCATGAATTATGATTTAAATGTTATAGCATTATATCCCCATGTTATTCTTTCTCATGTACAAGAACCATGATCCCTAAGTGTTTCACAAAATGTCTATGTGAATAAATTGTGAGTGATATCCTAATTGTAATACTTTTAAACTTGTGATATGGTTCCATTATTTCTGCAATCGAGTCTTGGGGGTATTTTATACCCAAAATTATTGACCTAATTAGTTTTCAGTCATACTAGAATGATTCCATAGTATCCCAGACAATAGCATTTAGTTAGTTAACAAAATTATTCAATCAAGCTTAGAATAGCTTAGTGATCAGGGTTGATTTAGTTGGGAGTAGAATTCAGCATCGAGTAAACCCAAGGATGGGAGAATTCTTATTAATATGGAGTTTGACCCTTAGTAGAAGTCCCTAAGTTACAGAACTACGTAGCTAGTGTAGGGTAAATTGTTCTCCTGCCAGACTAGGGTTACATCACCATATAAATCTCATGAGTCTTCCTACAAGATTAGGATTGACTCTGCCAGTGTTGGTAACCTGTGGCACGATGCTAACACCCTTCCAACTAGGGTTATAGGTTGAACCCCAATTTAGTATATAAATGAGGTATTTCGGTTAGAGGATAACTCCCACAGTCTTAGTTCTAGTATTAGTATTCAATATTTAGTATAAAACACAGTGCAGTCCTGCACAATCATAACATACAGTTATTAGTTATTCAATTATTAGAAATTCAGTGCTTCAGTTTCATCCTAATTGAAATAGATGATATATGCTTGGTAATACAGGTTCATTACCTTCAGTAGTCCCAGCATTGCATCTACTCTCATCTAGTCACTGCATGATATTTAGTTATTATTATTACTCATGCAAATAAACCAATGCACATTAGCCTAACCTTAGCTAGCATATTAGTATATTCAAAGAACTAACATATACTCTCTCTTTGCACTATGATGTCTCATATCATAGGTTCGTATGCTTGGGAACCTAATCGTACTAAGCCAAGTCAATCGATCAGCTGTATTTATAGTAATAAGTCCTCATCCATTGAGGACGCGATACTTATTTTATCTTTGCATTATTACAATATTATTTCAGACAACAGTTGTGAGTCACTTGGGGCCTGTCCCATCTACTCTTTTATTTTAGATGTTTAAAGGATTTCAGATGTTATCAGTTAGTAGTTATTCTATAGATGTATTCATTTTTGATTAAGTTTTATGAACCTTATGGCATTTTCAATTTTACTTCCATATATACTTTATGATTATTATTCAGTGATCACAACAGGTACCGGTCATGGGTTAGCTTGTAGTCCTTTGAGGGCGTAAGCACCGTGTAATGTCTAGGGTGTAGTCTTGGGGTATTACAAAATTAGTATCAATGACTAAGGTTCTAAGGTGTCCTTAGAATTTTGAAAGCCACGTCAAGTAGAGTGTTGTGAATGGGTGTGAAGCATGCCACACTTATGGACAAGAGGCTATAAGCTATTTTAGGAAAATTTCCCTTCTTTCAATGTTCATATCATGCTAGTGAGCATGAGTTCAAGTTAAACTCTATGTATAATCCAACTTTCCCCTTCTATTTATAGAACATGCCTCCCTGATAGACAAATAGGAGTAGGTTGAGGAATGAGCCAACACCTCTGCCCATTCAAAAGATCCCCTGAATGAGCACGTTTGTCATGTACAATTCAGAGTAGCATTCACCACCCTAACCCATTCTATGACAGCTCAGAATGTTCGACCAACTACTGTTTAGGCCAACCAAATAGCCAATACTATTGCATCTAGAATTTGGGAATTCACCTGAATGAATCCTCTTTCATTTTTAGGGTCTAAGTATAAGGAGGACCCACAAGAATTCCTTGACATGGTGCAGAAGGTAATAGAAATTATGAGGGTTACTACTAGTGAAAGTGTTGAGTTAGCTACCTATTAGTTGCAAGATACAACTCATATGTGGTTGAAGCTGTAAAAGGTAGAAAGAGGCACAGATGCATGGCCTATAGAATGGGAGGAGATCAGTACTTCCTTCTTAGATAGGTTCTTTTTGTTGGAGTTGAGAAAGGCTAAGGTGTTAGAGTTCATCAACGTAAAGTAGGGAAACATAATTGTGAAAGAGTATTCCCTAAAGTTTACTCAGTTGGCCAGGTATGCTCCTTATGTGGTAGCTGATAGTAGGTCTAAGATGACCATGTTTTTGTCTGGTGTGTCTGAAAGTGTGGTCAAGGAGTGTAGGAATGAAATGTTGATTAAAGAGATGAACTTATCTAGGTTGATGGTCTATGCTCAATAGATTGAGGAACAGAAGAATAAGGAGAAAGAGAGGGAGAGAAATAAGTCTAGAACAGGTAGTTTCAGTTACACTCAACCAAAGTTCGAAGGTGGCAACCATCCTCAATTCCACCCAAAATCTTCATTCTTAGTTCCATCATTGGCTAGTGCGTAGATGCCTAAATTCAAGAATGATAATAAGGATAGGGCGCCAGGCTCTAAATCTCAACGTATTATAAATAGTGCATGAGAAATTCTTATTTGTCAGAAATGTGATAAAAACCATTAGGGTGTCTGCAGGGTTGGCAGTGATGTGTGTTTCAGATGCAGTAAGTCAGGACATAGAATCAGAGAGTGTCCTCAGGTGGGTTCACAGAATCAGCATAACTATCCTCTAGTTTAGTTTGGTCACCCATCTTAGCAGGGTGCCACTTCTAGTGCCACTAGTGGGCAGCGCCTAAATAGATTCTAAGCACTCCAGTCCAGACAGGATCAGGAGAGTTCTCATGATGTGGTTACTGGTATGTTGCAAAATTTTCATTTATATATTTATGCTTTATTAGATCCTTGAGCTTCTCTGTCTTTTGTAACTCCTTACATAGCCATCAATTTCTAAGTCAGCCCAAAAATCCTAACAGAGCCTTTCTCAGTCTCAACCCTAGTGGGTAAGTCTATCATAGCCTGATGGGTATACAGGAACAATCCGGTTATGGTTTCTCAGAAAATTACTTCAGCAGACCTTGTAGAGCTAGAGATGGCGGATTTTAACGTCATTCTCAGCCTAGATTGGCTCTACTCAGGTTATGCCTCAGTCGATTGTAGAAATAGAGCAGTTTATTTTTTAGTTTCCAAATTAACCATCCCTTGAATGGAGGGGTAGTACTACAACGCTTAGTGGTCAGCTTGTTTTGTACCTTAGAGCGAGAAAGATTATATCCAAGGGGTGTATACCATATTGTCCGAGTCAGAGTCTCTAATTCTGAGACCCCAAATCTTTAATCAGTTTTTGTTGTAAGGGAATTTCTAGATGTGCTCACTGAAGATCTTCCCGGAGTTCCTTCTGAAAGGAAAATTGACTTCTAAATAGACCTTTTTCCAGATTCACCGCCTATCTCTATTCTGCCATATAGAATGGCTCCAGCCAAATTCAAAGAGTTAAAAGAACAATTGAAAGATCTCCTAGATAAGGGATTCATCAGGCCAAGCATCTCCCTGTGGGGTGCACCAATCCTATTCATGCATAAGAAAGATAGTTCTCTTAGAATGTTCATTGATTACCATCAATTGAACAAAGTTACTATCAAAAACAAATACCCACTTCCTATAATTAATGACTCATTCGACCTACTTCAGGGTGCCAGTTATTTTTCTAATATAGACCTCAGATCCGGCTATCATCTACTCAGAGTTAGAGATGTGACATTTCAAACTAAATATTCAAAACTCGATATGGCTACTTGGAGTTTCTAGTCATATCCTTTGCTCTCACGAATCCCCTAATAGCCTTCATAGACTTGATGAACTAAGTGTTCAAGTAGTATTTGTACATGTTCGTCATAGTCTTCATTAATGATATTCTTTCCTACTCCTATAGTGAAAATGATTATGCAGACCACCTCCGAATAGTATTGCAGACTCTTAGAGCAAATTAGTTATTCACTAAATTCAGTATGTGCAAAATTTGACTAAGATTAGTATCCTTCCTTAGCCATATTATTTCTGGTGATGGCATTAAAGTTGATCCTCAAAAGACCAAAGCGATGGACCATAACTATTTCTCAATCTGATATTAGGAGTTTCTTGGGTTTGGCTAGCTATTACTGATGATTTGTTAAAGGATTTTTGTCTATTGCATCTCCCATGTCTAGATTGACTCAAAAGAAAGTTAAGTTTCAGTGGTTAGATTCTTGTGAGAAGAATTTTCAGGAGTTGAAGACTCGACTCATAATAGCCCTAATTTTAACGTTACTAGATGGTTCAGATGGGCTTGTTGTGTACTGTTATGCTTTAAGAGTTGGTTTGGGGTATGTTTTGATGCAAAAAGGTAAGATTGTGGCCTATGCCTCTAGAAAACTTAATACCCACGAAAAGAATTACCCTAACCATGATCTTAGTTAGCATCTGTTGTGTTTGCCTTAAAGATTTGGAGGCACTATTTGCATGGGGTGAATGTTAACGTGTTCATTGATCACTAGAGCATTCAGTATTTGTTCTCATAGAGGAATTTGGATCTACGTCAGAGGAGATGATAGAATTACTGAAAGACTATGACTAGAGTATTCTGTATCAGTTGAACAAAGCCAACATAGTGGCAGATGCCCTAAGTAGATTTTTTATAGGTAATGTAGCTCACGCTGAGGATAGTAAGAAGAAGATAGTTGAGGAAGTTCACCATCTTTCCAGATTAGGAATTCATTTTGTTGATCTAACTGAGGGTAGCATATGTGTGCAGAGTATTTCAGAATCTTCTTTAGTTGCTGAGGTAAAAGAAAAGTAGGACAAGGATTAAATTTAGTTAGATTAAAAGAGTTAGTCAGAGATCAGAGAGTAGAGGTTTTCTCCTAAGGGGGAGACGACGTGTTGGGTTGCCAGTGTAGACTATGTATGCCATCTGTTAATGAGTTGGGACAAACAATTCTTGCAAAAGTGCATAGTGATCCAGAAAGATGTACCACAATTTGTGGGAAATTGAGGGATATTAGAGAGTTTGTACCTAAGTACTATACTTATCAGCAGGTGAAGATTGAGCACCAGAATTCCAGTGGGTCTATGCAGGAGTTCAACATTCCCAGTTGGAAGTGGGAGGAAGTGAACATGGATTTTGTGACAACTTTGCCCCATACTGATCATTAGCATGATTCAATTTGGGTCATTATGGACAGGATGACCAAATCAGCCCATTTCTTAATAGTCCATACTTACATTTCAGTCGGGGACTATTCCAAGCTTTATATAAGAGAGTTGGTTAGATTGCACGGTGTCTCATTGTCCATCATTTCAGATAGATTTATGTCGTTCACCTTTAATATTTGGAAAGCTTTTCAAAAGAGTCTTGGTACCCAAGTTTACCTCAGTATAGCCTTTCACCCTCAGACAGATAGTCAGGCAAAAATGACCATTCAGACCCTAAAGGTTATGTTGAGAGCATGTGTAGTTGACTTTAAGGGAAGTTGGGATAGCCACTTTTCTTTGATTGAGTTCACGTATAATAATAGCTATCATTCCAGTATTTAGATAGCTCAGTTTGATACCTGTATGTAAGAAGATGTAGATCTCCAATTAGTTGGTTTGAAGTAAGTGAGGCCACGGTAGTGGGGCTTGACTTGGTGATTGATGCCTTAGAGAATGTACAGTCGATCAGGGAGAGTCTTAAGGAAGCCCTGAGCCGACAAAAATCTTATGCATATATGAGAAGATAATACCTTGAATTGAGGTCGGCAACTTTGTATATCTTAAAATCTCTTCCATGAATGTAATAAAGAGGTTTGGTAGTAAAGTGAAGCCTAGTCCACGATATGTTGGCCCTTACAAAATTTTGAGATATTTCGAAAAGGTGGCTTATGAGCTTGAGTTGCCTGCAAACTTATCATCAGTACACCAAGTGTTTCATGTCTCCTTACTAAAGAAGTGCATTGGTGATCCATCTATAATTGTTCCCTTAGAAATTGTAGATGGTAGGATTAGTCTTTCTTACGAAAAGGTCCAACTCAAAATCCTCGATCGCCAGATTAATAGACTTAGAAACAAAGAAGTTCCCCTAATCAAAGTTCTTTGGTGGAAATAGTCTATTGAGGGAACCACTTGGGAAGCAGAAAAAAATATACGGACCAAGTACCCTTATATTTTCTCTGGAAACTCATATTCAGTGTAAGGTAACAGTCCTCTTAGAATTTATCTTTTCCATGCTCAGTTTCAGCTACATATGATGCTCATGTAGTCATGCATTCACAAAACCAGTTTAATCATGTGCTACACTTTAGACTCAGTCATGTAATCATATTTTCATCATGTATATACAACATGTAACCTAAGTTTCTCAGTGTTTTCAGCTTGACCAGTCTTATTCGAGGATGAAAGTTCCCAAAGGGAGTTATTGTAATACCTCAAAAATCCAAACCAATGTTAGATCTGTGTTTCAAGCTTATGCAAAATACATTATAGTTCGTTGGTAGTGTTTGCATGATTTTGATGTATATTAATACCTTAAATAACTCCTAACTATTAACTGAATAAATATAATCCTTACCGATTGAGTTTTTGATAAGAATGTTGCTTTAGTCAACTTCAAACAAGCATATCTTTTGATCTATTAAGAATTTCAAAGCTCAATACAAACTAAATTGTAGAAAATTAAATTATCTTTCAAACAATACCCTTTTTTTCTAAATCCTATACTCGGTGAGAAGTTATGGCATTTTTAGTGAAAAATAGTAGCCCAACGCTATAAGGCCGCATCACGGTGATGTCTAATTTCATGATCGTCACTTTCCAGTGTGACATCATATTTTGCTAAGGTTCCATTTAGAAACTTTCTATTTTCAGTGGATCAATGAGATTTTACCACATCGCACCGCTGGATAAATTCGAGATTGTCCCTTTTTCAGTGGCCCGACGCGATTGCACCGCGTCGCACTGGGCGTCAAAATCTGGATTTTGAGTTTAGTTCTTTATTTTTAATTACTAGTACATTTAAGTCCTTTTTCCTCACCCATTCAGTCTAAACACGGGATTTCAGTCCCAAAGAGCATTATTTGCTCATTATTCTCACAATTTACTCCAATTAAAGTAGTCTCTTTCAAGAACAAATCCTAGCCTTCACGATTCAAGATCAAATCTCAAGAATTCACCATCAATTCTCATAAATTCATAAATTATGTTATGTTTTGTTTTCATCCTTGGGTTCCTTCTACCCTTGGAGTTCAAGAATTCATTTTGAGAATTAAAATTATGAATTATATTCTTGAATTTAATTGTGTTCATGTATGTGTTGATTTTATGGGTTTTAAACTAACAAGATTATGAATTTCAAGTAAAAAAACTAGCATGTGCATTGATTTATGTACTTCTCATATCATAACCCATGAATTGTGAGTTGAAGGTTGTAGTCATGATATCCCCATATTATTCTTTCTTGTGTAGAAGAACCATGCTCCCCAAGTGTTTGACAAAATGTCTATATGAATAAATTGTTCATGATATCCTAATTGTAATGTCTTTAAACTTGTGATATGGTTCCATTATCTATGCTATCAAGTCCTGGGGTTATTGTATACCCGAAATTATCTATTTACTTAGTTTCTAATCATACTAGAATAATTTTGTAGTATCTTGGATAGTAGTATTCAGTCAGTTAACAGAGTCAGCGTATGTTCAGTCAAGCTTAGAACAACCTAGTGATTAGTGTTAATTTAGTTGGGAGTAGAATTTAGCACCAGCGAGGATAGGAGAATTTCTGTCAGTATAGGGTTTGACCCTTAGTAGTAGTCCCTGAGCTAAGAACTACGTAGCCAGCATAGGGTAAATCGTTTTCCTGCCAGACTAGGGTTGATGTAACTATATACTTCTCATGAGTCTTCCAGCCCGATTAGGGTTGACCCAGCCAGTTTTAGTAACTCGTGGCATGGTGCTAACATTCTTCAGACTAGGGTCACCAGTTAGACCTCGAATCAATCTATAAATAAGGTAT
Organism: Capsicum annuum; assembly: GCF_002878395.1. NCBI lineage: Eukaryota > Viridiplantae > Streptophyta > Magnoliopsida > Solanales > Solanaceae > Capsicum > Capsicum annuum. The sequence goes on along the minus strand of NC_061121.1, from coordinate 60,161,430 downwards.
GTCGGTTAGATGATAACTTCCACAGTATTAGTTCCAGTATTCAGTAGTCAGTACATAACTCAGTTCAGTTCTACATGATCATGACTTATAGTTATTAGTTATTTTGTTAACAAAAATTCAGTCCTTCAATTTTATCCTAATTCAAACAGATGATATATGTTTGATATTACAGGGTCATTAACTTCTGTAGTCCCAACCTTGTTACTCTCATCTAGTCACTTTATGATATTTAGTTATTATAATTATTCATGCACATGAACCCATGCATATTAGAGTAACATCACCTAGCATACCAGTACATTCAACGTACTGATCCATACTCTTTTTTTAAGCTATGATGTCTCATAATATAGGTTAGAATACTCAGGTTCCAGACCGTAGTTAACCAGATCAGTTGATCATCCACAATTATAGAAGTGAGTCCTCATCCATCGAGGATGCAATACTTATTTTTCTATGAATTATTTCAGTATTTTAGTTATTTCAAACAACAGTTGTGAGTTAGTTGGGGCCTGTCCTATCCTTTTATTTCATATGTTTAGAGGCTTGCAAACGTTATCAGTTAGCAGTTATTCTGTAGATGTATTTAGTTTTGATTCAATTTTATGAACCTTATGGTATTTTTAGTTTTACTTCCACATATACTTTATGATTATTATTCAGTGTTCACAGCAGGTACCAGTCATGAGTTAGCTTGTGGTCCTTCAGGGGTGTAAGTACTGTGTGATGCCTAGGGTGTAGTCTCGGGGCGTTACACTATGAATGGATGCCTCGAAAACATTGGTACCTATTCATTTGCCTGATAATCTTCAATAATAAAGTCAGTAGGAATAGAAAATTTACCAACCTTTATAAGAATATCCTCAATAATTCCTTCTCGGCAAGAAATGATCCCATTCTCCAATTGCAGTAGCACAGGGATTGGTCTAGGCTTCCCTAAGTCCAAAGTGTTAAACAAAGAGAGGGGCATCAACTTTATACTTGCCCCTAAGTCACTTAGTGCATGGACCATTTTACTACTCACAATTGTATTAGGGAGAGTAAACTTCCCCGAATCCTTCAGTTTTTTTAGGATTTTCTGTATCAAAACAGAACTACACTCCTCAGTGAGTGTTATTTCCTGCATATTCTACAGCTTTACCTTATTAGCAATGACATCCCTCAAGTACTTAGCGTACTTGGGCATATCCTGCAAAATATCTAACCAAGGTAAGTTAATGTAAAGCTCTCTGACATGTCAAAGAAATTGTTAAAACATGCATCCTCATTTACTTTTTTGTGCTAGTATGGTAAATAAAGTTCTGACATCTGCTTCTCCACTTCTACAGTAATTATTGTTTGAATACTCAGACTTTCTCAAATTTTCAACAACTTCTTTGCATACCTGTGGGGGAGTCAAATCTGCATCTACCTCCTTAGTTGCCTTTAGAGGTTCGTCATTGAGATCTTTGCCACTCCTCAAAGTGATTACCATTACTTGTTTTGGATTTTCTATATCTTATTGCAAACCACCTTGAGGCCTGGTATTCAGTGTCTTTTGTAACTTCCTAAGCTTTTTATGACTATTTGTTGATTTCTTAATTCTGCCTGTTGACTTTTCACGTCCGCAATAATTTGTGATTGACCAGCTAAACGTTGTTTCATTATCATCTCCACAATTCTAGTTGACTGATTTGGTTGAGCCTGTTGTTGTGGGGCGTTCTATGTCTTAATTATTAGTTAAGTCTACCACTTCATGTTGTAGGTGTAACCATAATTAGGCCTTTGAACATTATCCATAGACATTACCAATTATGGATTTGTAGCATACATAGCTGCTGAACGGTCATTGTTACTACAAACTTCACACTAACTTGCTGCTTGTTGGATTGCATTAATTGTGGTTGCAGGTTGTGCTAGCCCCTGCTTCAGATTACTTATTTGATTTTTCCATGAAGAGATTTGAATGGATATAGCAGTGAATTGTTCAACCTCTAATACACCTGCAATTTTTTTTGTAGCGCTGCTCGAGTGTGAATGCCACTCGGGATTACCTTGAGCTATGTGGTTCAATAAAGTGTATATTTCATCTTAAGTCTTCTCAAGAGCTTGACTACCTGCATTTGAATCTAACAAAATTTTAATATTGTGGTTAAGAGCCTCTACAAAAGTATGAGCAATTACCTCATCGGACTGTTGATGGTGTGGATAGTCCCAAAGAAGTTCTTTAAAGTGCTCCCATGCATCATTAATATTATTGTCTAGCCATGATAAAGACTATCGTCTAGCCAAATGGGAAAAATCAGATAAGGAAGCCATGGACATCCCATGATATGTTTGAATCTGTCGGCTCTGCATTCAACCATTTTTTGCTTCCCCCAACAGTGAAAACGGGAACTACATCATCCTCACATAGTCTGCATTCACACACGTGGGGATGAATGTATCATGCTTTTAGAAAATTTTGCAAGAGGACCTATGGATCTTTAAGTGAAAGCCCTGTGAACTGTCCACTGTTAATCAAAAGTTGTACCATATTCTATTTGAGTTTAAAATTACCTCCAGTTGCTGGCTTCTGAAATGGGGAGGTCAAATTTGTTAGTAGTGGGATTTCCACTTCCCTATCTGTCCTACGATTTGTTTGTTCTTCATCCATTAGAGAAAGATTTTCTTGATCCTCTACAATTTGAGGAATACGAGGGAGAAGGATTGCTTCTCTATGGAGATGATGAAAATTTTGCTCAGGTTCAGAGCTTGGTTCAACCTAGTCTGATCCTTTGCCAGCATACTACTTTGTAAACCTATTTCCTACAAATACAAAACCAATACCAAGCATAAAAACACCAAATAAATCTAAAAGTAGAACTTAGAATAGAATAGTTGCCAAATTACAAGTCCCCAGCAACGATGTCAAAACCTTGACAACACCTAAGCGCACACATAAGTGTGCGTGGTCTACCAAGCAATACAGTGACCATAAATAAAGATAAATATTGATCCCACATGGACTTATTTTAATGACTATTCAATTCTAGTTTGTAATTTTAGATTAATTGATGTAAGCATAACCAAAATAGAGTTTTGAATATTGTAAATAGCAAGTAAAGTAAACAATGTATAAAGTAAAGATCTTGAGCCAATAAATAGGAGAAAATCCAGGGTTAAATCACCTTGAACAATCATACTACATTATTGAACTTTATTCTTTAACTTGCTTATCTTGGTTGTTGATTCGTAGGGTTAATTACATGATCATGGTCTCCCAACCTCTAACCGTTTACCTAACTTGGACATTACAACTACATCTTTGAGCAGGGATGTAATAATCCAATTAAGTTATTTATGCTATCATTCTACATGCTAAACAAGTAAGGCTTCTAGGTACATCCCTATCGTAGATGCTAATTCGAATTCTTTATTTCGTAAAAGAATAAGAACAATACTTTGTTCATTCCCATGCTCTATCTCCCTATTCCCTCTACCAAGATCACAAGGGTGACAATAAATGTAATTTAAGGGGTTATCAATCCTCAAAATAGTTAAAATAAGAAAAAACAAACAATCAATTATGATAGGCAAACTAAATCAAATTAATTCAAAATAATAGTAGTCATGTTCTTGGCTTGAACCCAAAAAAGGGAGTTTTTCACCACCATACCCATAACCAAAATCCAAATAATTATATGAATGATTAAAACCACAAAAGAAGCTAAATAAATGAATAAAAACCAAAAATAAAGTTGTAGTAGCCTCCTCAATGATCCCAACCATTCCAAGATGTCAAAAACATGTTTTAATATGTCCAATTTATAATATACCAATCATAAACCGTGTAGGAGAAGTTTTTTACATCATTCTTTTATATTTGCGCACAGATTTTCCACTTTTGAGCTTCATCGCATCGTGCTAGGGTGTCCATTACTATATCTCCGTGAAGTGGCCTAATCACATTGAGTTATTGGAATTTTACAAATGCTGATTTTTTATTCACCGCGTGCTCCAGCACCCTCATCATGATATGCGAACCTCCTCATCAATATTCTAAATTGTGTTTTCACATGTTTTTGGTGATGGTTTGTAAATGTGGGTGCTTATTGGTTATGTTTTAACAAACGGGTCATGAGTAGCCCTAAACTGAATGGTTTATGCATTGGTTTTTGTTTGGGTAAAGGTATGCCCTCAACATGTTTGATAAAATGCCTAAGAGAATGCTTTTACTCTATTGTTGAACTTTTATTGGATCTATTGCATGGTATGGTTTGGTAATGGAACCCTACATGGATTTGGATGGTTTTGCATCATTTAAATTATTTAACATGGTATAAATATTTTAAAAGATTTAGATAATTGGTGCAGTCTAGAATGGTCTAAATGGTGAGAATGGTTTGGAATTGAAAAAGGGTACGGCCTTAGTAGTTATGTTGGTCAAAATGTAACCTGTGGGGTACATTGGATTCCCCCAAGAGAATGCAATAATGAAATTAGTTTAAGTAAAGGTTATAGTTTATTTAAACATCTTTGTGGGGTATAAAGGAATTCCCCAAGTAAGCTTAATAATGAAATACTTGTGGGGTACACCGTAATCCCCCTAGTAAGCTTAATGATGATGCACTTTTGAGGTAAATGGGAATCCCCCCAGTAAATTTATTAATGTAACCTATGGTTACACGGGACTCCCCTAATTTTGGCTAAGGACATTACTTGCAAACTATAGTCGATATGACGATACCCCTTATACTAGCCTTGATTGATAATAAATGGAATAATGGTTTTGTTGGATGGTGATGGTTTTTAATTGGGCAATAATGGCGGGGTATGATAGCTAACTGTAAAGGTAGGAGTCCAAGGGATGAACACTAGAAACTCATGTTTGCCGACATAAGGATAGCTCATGACGACTTTAAATGATACATATGGGGTACACGAAAATCTCCTAAGTACACTTGTATATATGTATCATAGAGAGTGAAGGGTACTCGAGAATCCCTTACTCCTACGGTATCTCTAATTTGTGTTTCTACACATATCAAAGCCCGTTCAGTGGGTTACACTGTACCCATATGGCCCGAGGGTAGATTATGATGGTTAAGCTGCACATACCCAAGTTAATGGTTTTAATAGCATGCTAAACCCGGTTTTCTTTTTCGACATGATTATATATATATATATGGTTTGTAGGCATATGGTTGGTTTACATGGTTTTAAAGATTAGCATTATTTTATCATTATCCTGAGTACATGATAGCGTTCACCCGCTAACCCGTCTTTAGGTGACTGTATCCCCATGCAATACAGGAACCAACTATACTACTCCTTCTGTTCATTGATCGAATTCGGGAATAGTCGATGTTAGATTGAAATGGTGAGCTTCTATATATGGAAGGCATCCATTTCATGTCATGGATAACTTTTCATATTTTTTCTATCCGTAGATTTAGTTTTTTGGCTATGGTCGGGGAATGTCCGACTTAATACTCCTTGGTTTTGATTTAGAGTCTTTGTATGGAAAACTGTGGACTTTGACATGGATTGATCATGTTATATAAATATACAGACACACTGGGTCATCATTTTCATTTTGGTTTATTATTTTTTGTATGGTTAGTGGTTTCAGTTATTTGATGGATTGGCTTGGTTAGCTTGGCCTCGGATATAGGCTTATCCCAAAGTCATTACATTGTGATTATGCTATCTTGGTATATGTTCTAAGTTCATCTAACTCAAGGTATATGTGTTAGTTCGGTTGGACTTTAAATTTCCCATTACGACAAGGCCCCATTTTGGGTCATGTCACATAGGTCATTGAAGCTTACCCATATATATATTACATTATATATATATTTACACTAATTCATAAGTTACACATTTATTAGGATTACAAGCTTATAGATTAAAGCATTTAATGTGGCTCATACGCTTACATTATTTCATGCCCTTCCTACTAAGTATTATTATTATTATTATAATTTAGTATCTTATAGTTACTATTATGAACTGATTGTTTACTAGAATAGGAGTAAAGTTTTTCTGGAGGCAGAGGGAAAGTAAGATGCCCTACCCAGTTGCTCAAAGATATGGTTGAACGACTTGAGTCTTTAATTGCATAAGTATAGCATGATCATTTACCTTTAGTGGATTTGCAAGTAAGGATACCTAATTATCCCTCGAGCATGTGTAAATCTACCAAATAGCCTGAGTCAAATGACCTATAGTGACCTCCAAAGATATTTGTAGAGCGCTTGATATTCTATGTGTTACACTATGTTACTGTTTTGAAAATATAATTTATATCAACGATCTTCAAACTCTTTCAAATTTATTTTAGGGAATTTTCCAATACTGGTACATAGGGTGAGATACCTTAATCATTTTAGTCTTTAGTTAAACTTTACGACCAAGAAGGCCATGTTCTTTATATGTGCATACGTTAAATTTGTTGTGACACCCTATGAGGCTTGTATACAGGTTTCTGCTCAGCTGTAGATGCTTTAGAATATTTGTAATTGTCATATTTACAGAAGAAACTCTATCAAAAATTTTAGAATCTCAAGGTTAGTCAAACTTTTGAGGCCCCAAGGAATTAAAGAGTAATTGTAAACTAAGAATGCCTAGTTTAGAACAGAAATAACTAATTGACAAATACGTGAGGAGGAATTTTCCTAAGAGGGAATAATGTAAGACCCCAACAATAATCTAATATTTACCATCTAGATTTGTTTGCACGAAAAATTATGATGGAGTAAAGTTATTGAGTCAATTTGTAAAAACATTTGTATTTATGTAATATCATAAATTATTCATATTGTGTGTATGTATATATGTTTGCATGTGTATATTGGAGTAAATTAATAGATGTCTTATATGAGTTAAATATACTTATTAATTGATGTAGGTTCACTTTTGACTTTGGGGTGCTTTAGGGATACGCACCAAGAAAAACTCTTGTCCATTTATCATCATGGCCAAAGGGAATTATGTGTTTCTTCCATATGTTGGTACTATGACATGAGATTAATTTTTATTTTAGATTAAATGTGAATAAAATCAATTGAGAAGTTTAAAAAAAGATCAAATCAATTCTAATGCTTCTAGAAGAAATGCACTGGGCATTTGCCCTTCTTATTTCTTTTATTATACTAGCCATAGGGATCTTTCAGAGGAGTGTGGTTCATATTTTTGCAAAGTTCTTATTGATCAAGTATTTGTAATAAAACAACAAGAGTAATTGAACCATCTGAGACATGATTTCAAGAATCTCAAGAATTCATAGAAGGAGGATTTACTTATCTATGACAAGTAATTATGAAATTTCTTCTTAGTCATGCATGTACCATGTTTTTTAATTAATTTTAAAATTTTAAAATGCGATTTGACTGCTTATAACCCCAAATTTGAAGTCTTGAATTAACAGGATGATGAATTGATAATGGTTTGTTGAACTTAGTCAAGACCAAAATTTAATCGTTGTTTAGTAAATCTCGGGACTATCACTAGCTAAGAATTAGTTATGGTATGTAAGTTTTCTACCAATATCTTCACCAATGATCTCATATTAGTATTCTAAATGTGTATTTTAAGAATTCACAGATGGTGATATGAAGTCGTGAAGTTCAAATATTACATATTGGGTAGTGATGGTTATGGATTTATTCTTATATTTTTTTATGAAGTACGGGGAGTGCTGGGAGACCTTATTAAACAGTTGTGTGGTGTTGAGGTCTTTAAGAATATCAGGGTGGAGAAATATTTTAAATAAAGGGATCTTATGGGCTTGTTGCTCGCTTAATAGTTGATGTATTTCCTATATGACTTAGCCATGTCGTTAGTAGATTATAGCAGCTTTACTACTTGTTGTTTAGGTGTATTTCATGTCTTTTGTATGGGATTTGTTTGGATTTGGTCATTCTTAAGTATTGCAAGGAAATACTCTAGGTATGAAAAGCTAGATCACATTTCCCCATAAGGCACGATCTACATTCACTTGTTTATCCTGAAGTACGTTATCATAGTCTACATGATATATGTCATTCACTTGTTTCTCCTAAAGTGTGTTAGCATACTCTAATTGATATATGTTGTTCATTTGTTTCTCCAAAAATATGTTAGCATAGTCTACTTGATATATGTGGACGGATATTTCACTCCCTAAATAACCAACACTTAACTACCTTCGAATATGGTCTCAATATCAACATTCTTCTATTCATTTAAAATTACTTGTTCACATATTTCCTACATCTATTTATTGAAGTCAAGTTATTGATATTACTATTCTCGCGTCAAGCATCTGTAGAGTTCTATAGGGCTATGCTTGTATCCTTTAGAAATTATTACACATGGTATATTGTCACTTGTTATAAATTAGAATAAATGGTCATAGTAGTCACATTAGTACATCTAATCACATAGCAACACATTATAAGATGATAAAAAGAACTAGTGTTTATATAACATCACACCACTAAGGTTGCTAGTTGTATATGCAAGGTATTGTTAAATTTTATTCAATAAGGAGCAATTGTGTCATACCTTCCCTTTTGGCATCATTTACATTTGGAGTTAGCTAGAATGTCTGGTACTGGTTCCTCTGACTCGAGCCAAAATATGACACATATGGCCTGCGGACAGACCCTCATAGTGATCCCCTAAGGAGGGGCATACGCTATAAAAGATTGTGATTCAGTAACCAAGCATACATAAATATGACATAACATTGCCATACTTCTGACACAGACCCCCTTCGGTAGTCTATCTAATGATTATTTTAATTTGATATAGGCATAGGGCATCACCTAGGAAAATTTCTAGGTGCCTTATAATGAAGATTAACTCTTAGGACACATGTATAAACTAATAAGGTCATTTACATGATTCCTACCATAGATTTGGATAACTTTGGTCCCTAATTGCTCATCCTTATTACTTGGATTATGACATAACAATTAGACTAGCGTGTTGGTTGTTATTTCATATTGTATATCCATTATTTGCATGCTCATAAGTCTTTCTTCTTAATCTTGATATTTGATTTGTATGATCATCCATACTTGTTACTTCATATTTTGTCTGCTTTACATGCCAATACATCTTTCATGCATACTGGCATCACTTTGCTATGGTCAGTATATTTTCCTAAATATAGTCTCAAGTATGTCAATAAGTGGACTTTCATACTAGGAAGTTTTCCTATATTCTGCAATGCAGTTGGTAAGTTTTTCTCTCATCTGGAGCTAATAGTTGTCTAATACTTGTGATTGTAGTTGCAGTTTCGATATGTTAGGGGCCCTATCCAAACAATATTCCATTGTACGAGGACAAATTCTATTATCATCTTTGTAGACACTTGTATCTTGTCACATGTAGTTATACTTTTACTTATCTAGATAAGTAAAGTTCAATAGGCTAGAATTGTATTTACATAGGCCCTCATTGTTGTTCAGTAATAGTAACTTTTCAATTTGGTGTACATATCAGTTATATAGCACATATTGATATGGTTCTTGTTCGTTCTGTTTAGGAAAAGGGGCGTGACACTCCGGCCCATCTTAGGCCTAGATTACTATTAGCTCCTTATAAACTCAATAGAAGTTTTAGATAACTTATTTACTTCTTTGAACCCGAGGTGGTTTTATTCATATGATGGTTCATTCGAGATTGATGCTAGAGAGATAATAGTTTTGGTTCTAGTTTGACGATTTATGATACTAAGACCAATTTGATTTTAGCATTATTGATGATATTAGTTCCAGTTCAAGTCTAGTACATGAGGTACTAGTTTTGGTTCAAGTCCATCACGAAAGATTATTTTGATAATTATAGGATCGGTTCAAGTGTGGTGTTTTAAAGTATGGAAAGATCCACATTTATCATTCTGGCATATGATTAATTAGTATAATTTTAGTTATTACTTCTCATTGATTGCACCCTTCGGGGCTTATGGAGGCCCGCATTTGGTTATTTACTTTATTTGTACCTTTTGACTTATTGATAGTTATGTTTTAATTAATATTATTATTCCGATTACTTACTTTAGTATTTAGAGTTTATATCTAAACTTGCCCTCTTCCCTTGACATAGCGTATTAATCTCACACTTTTATTACCTTTATATTGCGTTTTAGCTCGGATGGTCGATGATGCTTACTGAACGCCCATGGCGTTTGTACTCATTCTACACTTCTATACCTTTTTGGTACAGATTTGAGTACTATCTATCACCGTTGAAGTTGAGTCTATGCTGGTCAGAATTTGAGACAGGGTGAGCTCTTGGAGCTAAAGTTAACTATTTCTCAATCTTTTGTTTTTGCGTAGTCTTTTTTATTTTTGAGACTTGCATGTTTACTTGTATAGTACTAGTATTCTCTTGATTGTTGGCTCTTGTACTGACTATACTAGGTCACGAGGTGATATTACTTTTCTCATATTCCTCTTCATTTTTGTTGTTGTATATGTGATTTATGTCTTGTAATTTTGTTACTTGCATAATTCCATCATTTATGTCATTTTCCACCATATAGCCCATTACTTTAAGCTTCGAGCTATAGTTTGGCTTACTATTGGTAGAATAAAGTAGGTGTCATTGTGACTCGAGAAATTAGGTGGTGACAATAGAGTCAGACCCAGTGCACGAGTCTATGGAATAAGCTATTTGATTAGAGAAATGCTGAAAACAACTCAGAATCATCAGAAGTCCTATGCAGATGTAAGGAGCAGCGATCGTAAGTATGTTATGAAGGGAATGAAGAGATTCTGGAAGCAAGGAAAGCTTAGTCCCTACTTTACTGGTCCTTATGAGATTGTAGATCATATTGGCAAAGTATTCTATGAGTCAGATTACTGGATAGACCTAATTGCAATGTATCCAGTCTACCGTGTTTCAATGATAAAGAAACGAATTGGTGATCTCTCTTCAATTGTGCCCTTAGAAAATATGGGCGTGACGGATAGTCTCTCTTTTAAAGAAGTTCTTATTGAAATCCTTAACTATCAGGTTTATAGGTTGAGGAATAAATATATTGTGTTGGTAAAGATTCTTTGGAAAAAATTAGTCAGTTGAGGGAGCTACTTGTGAAGCAGAGACAAATATGATGACCAAATTGTCACGACCAGAGACTACCCCCTAGTAGTGACGCAGTGCTTATAACCACAAGTGAACCCAAGATAACCCATGTACTAGAATGATACTTGATCAAGTGATTTAATATAAATATAAATGCTAAAAATCTGTGCGGAAGAATAATCAACATGAGATAAGTTGTTTTCTACATAACTGACCAAAGTTTACAATACTGAAATCTGAGATAGAGTAAACTTATTTAAATTTCAAATACTAACTTTGAGTGACTATCTATGAAGCCTCTACTATTCTGAATATAGGTAGCTGGGACATGCTGCCAACCATCCCAAATTAATACATAATGATAAGAAATAACAATACAAGAACTGCAATTGACTTGAGTCCCTGAAATAAGAGAACTCATCACCTGCTAACTAGAAGTTACAATCTATCTGACCCTGGTGTGTGGACTATATCTGGTACCTACATCATAAAGGAATGTAGCTACATAATCATATATGTAGTGAATATTTTGGAAAGTACTGAGTATGTGAAACATGAAGTAAATCATGCAATACTTAATTTACGCTTTAAAACTGAGGACATAAGCTACTTGCTAAAATATACATTTAAATCTTGGGTGTATCTAAAAGCTATAAAACTTAGTGAAATTTCTAAATCACAAGCTGAAAACATTTCTGTAAGCTGGGAAGTAGTAGAAACATATGTGCCATATGTAAATCTCAAATTAGAGCTGAATAGATTGCTAAACCGTACTGAGGGTCATGTATTAATAATGAGCATTAACGAATGAACATTTAAAACAAATGCAAGACCAAGTAAAGCATGTACTAAAATAATCTATAGAACTAACTAACTGCATAGTTTGTAAACTAAACACTTGGTCAGGCAAACTTGAACTGATATAACCTGAGTACTGAACTAAAACTATGGGACCTATCATGTAATCTATATGCCCTAATGTGAGCTAACTGGGGTCCAACCTGCAACCCTAATTGGAAGGTTGGCGGTACCTTGTCAGGGTATCAACACAGTGCTAATGATGTGGATCCAACAAAGTTGATGTCCAGAAGGAATAGGGTGTCAGTCCTAAACTGGTGGATAACCCCTAAGAGAGCGTCAGTCCTAAAATGGTGGGTGGCATTTCATAACCTACCTAGCTACATAGTTCTTGAACTTAGGAACTTCTACTACAGGTCTCAGTCCTCTACTGGCGAGCTAGCCTTCATCCCTAGGTTCTCTCAATGCTAAATCCTACTCCCAACTGAACCAACACTAATACTAATTAAAGTTAACTGGACTCACAACTTATAATTTCTTAGCATGAATATGATAATTTGAATATGTTGATTAAATAATGATTTGACTGACTTGTTTCTTGAAATTGGAAACATGTATAAACATATTGGTATCGGGTGTTCATAACCCGCCAACACTGAATAATACATTAAATATGATAATTTCAAAATAATTACATGATAGGAATTTCATGTCGTAAACTCAAGAATCCAACAATTTCATCAATGTAACAAATTATCATGATTAGAGTATGGGAGAATTCTTGAAATTATGATGGAACACTATTTCATGGTAGATTTCAAGAAGTACATAGAGGAATCATGGAACTTATAATTTTCATGGAACCCTTTAAAATTAAAATAGGATTAAACTTGAGGATTGAGAAATCTTAAAAAGATAGGTATATCAATCGTAACTTGATCATATGCTTTAAATTCGGAATATTAACACGTAAATCATGCATGGACATGACAATAGCATGAAAGATATATCATGTCCCTAAGAAGTCATTAATAATAATTAAAACATGAATATAAGTGAATTTTAAATCATGAGAGATTGTATACAAGTTGTAGTAATAATTGGATAGAATCCTAGTTTATGAAATTCATAAAATTCATGAATAAAATCATAATTTGGGCATTGGGATGAAAGGAGATCCTCATTGAATACCCATATACCTTAATTCCTTATTTCCTTGATGAAACTTGGATTTTTGGACCTTGGGAAGTGAACTTATGGAGGAAACCCTTGTTTCTTGGTCTTGAGAGCTTGGGATGAATAGGGGTCGTGTAATTAGGGTTATGGGAAGATGAATTAACGTTACTAATAGTGATAGGATCGTTTTGAATGTAAATGACGTGTTTAACCTTTGAAAATTAAAAGAGAAATGTGGGTTTTAGCATCTTTGAATAGGGTTTGTGCCATGGTACTTATCTTAGAGAATAAGGTCCATATCACGCTTCTTATCATGGATCGTAAGGTCCGTGCCACACTTCCTATTGCAGAGCACAAGGTCCGTGGCACGCTGAAATTGCGAACCCTCACTAGTTTCTCACAAAAATGCTCATAAATTTTTACTCGGATATCGAATTATGGTTAAATTGAATGAGTTGAAAAGAGAACACATTTATATATAATTTGGTGGGTATTGAGCCCTAAAATTACATGTATGAAGGAAGTTATACAAGTTCAAAGTTTACCGTTTGGGATAGAATACCAAAATTTGGTCGAATCAAAAGCTCTTAACTCAACTTTGCTCTAAGTGTTTCCTATAAAAATTATTCAACTCGAAAGTACTCTTCGTACAAGGATAATGATCATAACACATATACTCATATACAAATTATGGGATTAGAGTTTATACACATAAGAACAATGATTCAAATTCTAGCACGAAAGTATTGGATATTTCATTATCTTCTCCTTGGAATCATTCATCCTTGAATGATGGGTAGGAACTTATCAAAGCTTTAAAAGTATGGATTAAAGTAACTTCTAATTAAAAACTCTCCCTCAACAAAAATATGCGTAGGAATCAAAAGAAAAAACCTTCATGGCATCACCAAGTACATTATGTAAGAAAGAATAATGGGATTACGAGACTAAGGTCGTATAAGAGGTATTAAAATGTTTGAGCTGGATTACTTGGAAAACTGAGATCATGCACTGAACACTTATGAACTAAATCATAATTGAATATTTGAAATACAGACATGATGCACGGATCAAACAAAATTCTTAATTTGCATAGAAGTGAATAAATTACCTCATGGAGTAGCCATATTCAAGAACTTCAGATAGTAAGACTAGATGGAAAGATGGAAACCATTGGAGCTTATCTATCCCATTGCTAAACTGAATTGTTAGCAATACGGACTGAACCATATTGAAATTTTATACTCAACTAGAGTATTTCCTCATCACTCTTACTTGGAATTCACTAACGCACTATGTATCCATCCACTTATTTACCAACATGACATTCAAGCGTATCATTATAACTACATATGAACTTATAGGCAACCAACCAACCTAGGAATTTTTCCATATTCTCTAATACCTCTATCAATAACAACTTTCTTGAACTATTACTAGGAAGACACACCTAGAATTTTCAACTAACCATGACATAGACCAAAGGTTTGACTCAATCTTCCTTCACACTTATTGCCTTAGATAAAATAGGCATACAACAATCCTCTCCCATCAAAACCATTGTTTATCCATTTTCATCCCACTATCTTTACGAAAGGAGAGGTTACTAAAAAGTTTGATCATGAGATGCTAAAGCATGAAAGGAAACTATGCACAACTTGGACACTTAACTGAGGCTTGAGGAATAGAGTATAAAATGTATGGATTCATTAAAGAGATCAATACTAAGGGCATTCAAGCCATAATCTAAATTTCGCTGGTTATTGAGGGTTCACATGAGTACATGAGTTATGATCTTCATGACTTAAGCTTTGAAGTTCATAAATTTATTGAATATGATTTGTACTTGTAAGTGAACTATAACTCCATATGCTAAGAGCTAGGAGCGTACACGAATCTATACAAAGTGCATGACTATGAGCTATGATCATGGAGTTGACTTATAAGGCATGAGTAGATGTCATGATGACTGAAGTACAAAAATTTATACTAACATAAGTGTTATGACCCAAACTAGGGCCTTGCAATGATGGGTATCTTAAGTCCACCGTAGACCGAAGATCACCCCTGCACCTAGGAAAATAATACAATATAACCAACATCAGATGAATTCCAATATATAATAGAAGCGTACAAGATAAGTTTAAAGAATAAAATATATATCTACAATCGATAACTAGTGATCAGCCAAAATAACTGACCAACATCACCCAAGTCCACAGTAATCCAACCAAGCCTCTATGCAAAGAAAAACCCAAAAACATTCTTGGTTATGTCCCTAACTCCGACTAATGACAATGACAATGGTAATGTAAATTCTCAATTCTAATCTATGAAAGAAGCTGATGAAATGTCTAAGTATTTCATAGAATAAAAGCTCACCACAATAAACCAATGAGCCAAACTAATCCACCTATCTTTTCCCAAGAAAAGTAGAGGTATCTCCAGTAACTACATCGCATGTGGATACAACATTCAGAGACGGTCAGCGTTATAGCACTAGCATGTAACTCAGGGATAGGGGATAAATAAGGTTACAAATAATAATTTGAAACTAGTACAAAACCCAGTACACATAATCATATGCAAATACATACATATATACATATATATATATATATCACGTGTCGAGGTAGGGAACAAGGCTTAGCATAAACCCTTAAAACTCTAGCCTGGGTTAAGTAGCTCAACCATCATATCATAAAAAGTGACCCACGGGCAATATGGGCTAAGCTCTTCCCCAGCTGGTAGGGCCCCAGTGCGTGTGGTCATACAAACTAGAAGGTATACATATGCACTATAAGGGACTCAAACCTCCTTGCATATCAAGGTGACTTAAGAACCCAATCATGTAATATATTGTGAGGGACTCAAACCTCTCAATCATATGATAATAATAAGGGGGACTCAAACCACCTAGTTATTCAGACCCCCGCATCGGCCGCTGCGATTTCCAGTAGAGATCTCTCAGGACCTCCACTTTCACGACTCACCTACACAACCCTCAAAAGCATAATTTAAAAAATTATCACACATTCCTATTCATTTAAACATAATAAAAATTTAGGAATACATTGTTGGTATCTTCATACCAACTATAATCGCAAGCAAACATCAACATGTTAAAAAAATTCATTATTTGGGAAAATTCATAGCCTAACTTTATTGTATATTATTTTGATAATGAGTAAATTAATACAAGAGACCAGGTAGATGGATATTTAAGGATATAGTACAGCTGGCACATATCCTTGTGTGTTGATAGTTAAAACAATCTTGATTTTAATATTGGTTTGTCATTGAATTACTATTCCATAAGAGTAATGTTTTTCTTTTTTTGAGAGTACTTAGGTAGAGTTTTCTAAGATTAATATTGGTTAGAGTTAATCAGTGATGAGAGAGTATTGATAGGGTTGTCAATTTAGGCTTATAGTAGAGTTATTAAAAGCAGGAGGAACCTAGAGTTAGGTTCAAGTCAAGTCTGTAATCAAGAGGTTGATTATAGTGGATTTTTGAGATCTTGTGAGGGTAATTTGTGGTTTTTCCTTCATAGAGTAAGGTTGTTTCCATGTTAAATTAGTGTGTTCCTTTATTTTGAGCAATGTTTTACCTTCTTTAGTGTTTTACTGATTTATTTCTTATGACTGGCTTTAAGGGACCAGGTCCCTCGCAGTGTGGTGCAACCCCTTAGGTTAAATCAATTGGTATCAAAGTTGGTTCAGTCTAAAAGGTTCACACCTAGAGTGTTTTGGATATCATGGATGGTTCACTTAATACGGAAAAAATAGAAAAGGTTTCCTTATACAAGAAAGTGAGAACAATTATGGGAGTTATTATAAAATCCTAGGACAGCAAAACAAATGTTATCACTAAGTAAGGAGTGGAGAGGTAGGAAGTAAAAAGGAAGAGATCCCTAAAATTGAAGACTTTAGAGCCTGACTCAAGTATGGAAGACACTGATATTTCCCTTCTGGCAATAAGGATTGTGAGAACAATGAAGAAAAGTGGTCAACTTAGCAAAAGGGATGCAAAAATTAAAGTTTACCCCAAAGGTAGTAGTTCTGAATATTCCATTAGGGACTGCCCAATGCACAAGATGGATCATCAAAAATTTCTTATAACAGGAGAAGAAAAAGATAAGAAGTAGGATCAAAATCCTAAAAAGTTAAGAAGAAAGAATGCGGCTAGCTATATAGTGAAGAAGGTGTTAGATGAATAGGTAGACTTCTCCTGTAAATCTATGAAAGATAAAAAGTATGGAGATAGTTTCATACTAAAAATGGATGATAGGAAAATCACCTATGGTTCCTTGTTATACCTTGTGGCAACTACTGACGATAAAAAGGAAAATATGGCACAACAAGAGGATTGCAGCCAAAACTATTTTATAGATAATGGTTGTTCAAGGCACGTGACTAGAAGGATAGATTGTTATATCATCCTTAAGACACTTCAAAAGAAAGGTGTCCCTTTTGGAAATAGCTGACAGGGACATATCCAAGGTGATAGAAGGATTGGAATATCACCTAATCATGCAATAGAAGATGTGTCTTATGTGAATGGCCATAAGTACAGTCTTCTAAGTGTATCTCAAATCTATGACAAAGGAAATACGGTAAAATCCTCATCTGATTGATGTCCTGTATCAAGCATGAAATCTGGAAGAATTATTCTCAAATTCAAAACGTTCAAAAATATGTATGTAGCTGAATTGGAATCTATGGCTGATGGGGAATTAACTTTCTAAAGTATTCAAAGTGAAGATGTTGACTTATGGCATAGAAGATTGGGACATGTAAGTTCCTCCATGTTGAACAAGTTGATTTAAAAAGACCTGGTCCATAGCATGCTAAAGCTGAAATTTCCAGACAAAAAATTTTGTGATGCTTGTGTTAAAGGTAATCAGACCATATCTTCCTTCAAATTGAAGAATAAAGTAAGCACTTCCAAGCCCCTTGAGATGCTGCATATGGATTTATGTGGACCTATGATTGTCCAAAGTAGAGGAGGAAAGAAATATATTTTTTATATTATAGATGACTACTCCAGGTTTACCTGAACAATAAGTATAAGAACTAAGGATGACACATATCACGTTCTGGTAGCTTTTATCAAGAAAATATAAATAAAGCTAAACTGCAAAATTGTTGAATTCAAATTTGATCATGGAATTGAATTTGCGAACTCTCAAATTGTAGAATTTTATGCTGAACATGGAATAATTCATAACTTATATGCTCACATAACTCCACAGAAAAATGGATTTGTTGAAAGGAAGAATAGAACAATCATAGAGATTGCTAGAACTATATTCAGTGATAGTGGTCTTCCGAAGAGTTTCTGGGATAAAACTGTAAATACTACTTATTATATGACTAATAGTTTCTTGATCAGATCACTTTTGAATAATCTTCCATATGAGCTGATGTTCAATAAAAATCCTAAGCTAGAATACTTCAGACCATTTGGGGGCAAGTGGTGTGTTGAATGATGGCAAGAAAGAATTGGGAAAGTTTGACTTCAAAAGTAATAAAGCAGTATTTGTAGGATATTCCTAAACAGTCAAGGCTTACACAGTTGTTAATAAAAGAACTCTGTGTGTTAAATAAAATATTCATGTGATCTTTGGTGAGTCAGGAAATCAAATAAACAAAAGTGATGGCGATGATTCAGAAGTTGGAAAACTCATTCCTGTTCACAAGGATGATATTAATGAAGATGATGATCAAGGGATAAATAATGCCCATAAGATTGATGAAATTGATGATGATCTAGGATCTCAGTCACAGATCCCAGGTCTAGAAGAAAAACAATCATAAGAAACTAGTCAGAATTCATAGGGACTTGGTTGCAGTGGAATCAATCTCAGAAGGAAAAATTAGAGGCACAAATTTTCTCATCCCCTTGAGAATCTGACTACACCTTTAAAAGCAGGAGTCTAAACAAGAGCTCAAACCAAAAATACTATGGTATTTTTTTGTTTTTATCCTAAATTGATCCTAAGAATGTGAAAGAAGATCTGAAAGATGCTTATTGGATCAATCCAGTAAGAACTTCAGTGATTTGAAAGAAGAAAATTCTAGCATTTGGTCCCCAGGCCTATTAACAAAATAATTATTGGGACCAAATAGATGTATAGAAATAAGCAGGATGAGAATGGAACTATTAATAGAAACAAAGCAAGGTTGGATGTTCAAGGTTATAACGAGGAAGAAAGGATTGACAGTGATGAGACTTTTGCCCTTGTAGAAAAAATAGAGGAAATAAGAATTCTTATTGCATTTTCTGCATATATAGGATTCAAACTATTTCAAATGGATGTCAAAAGTGCCTTTATGAATGGATACATTAAGGAATAAGTCTATGTCTAACAACCCCTAGGTTTTGAAGATATAGATTTTCCTCATCATGTTCTCAAATTGGACAATCTCATTATAGTTTGAAACAAGAACCAATGGCCTGGTATGAGAGAATCTCGAAGTTTCTCCTAGAGAATGGATTCAAAAAAGAAAATATACATAACACTCGATTCTTAAAGACTAAAGGTAGCAACTTACTGATTGTTCAGATGTATGTTGATGACATAATCTTTTGAGCTACTTCTGAATCCCTATGTGATGAGTTTACAAAGCTAATGGGAGTGGATTTGAAATGACTATGATGGGTGAGTCGAACTTCTTCCTAGGGCTGCAGATTAAAAAAACTTCTCAAGGGATAATTATTTGTCAAGAAAAGTACAACAAGGAGATATTGAAGAAATATAACATGGGAGATGCCAAGCAAATTTATACTCCAATTTTAACTAGCTGAAAAATGGATAATAATGAACTAGGTCCTTCAGCTATGGAGATAATGCACAGATGGAATATTAGATCCTTGCTATACCTCACTGCAAGCAGGCCAAATATTGTATTTATTATAGGAATGTGTGCAATATTTCAAGCCTGCCCAAAGGATTCTCATTTCAAAGCTACAAAAAAAACTATTAAGTATCTGAAGGGGACAGGGGACCTGCTCCTATATTATCCATCAAGTGATAGTTTTGACTTGGTAGGCTATGTTGATGTTGACTATACTGGTATTTGGTAGATAGAAAAAGCAGCTCAAGAATTGAACATTTTCTTAGCTCATCCTTAATTTCATGGGGATTTAAGAAGAAAAACTCAGTTGCTCTGTCTACTACTAAAGCTGAAAATGTGGCAGTAGCTACTTGTTCTACTCCATTGCTATGTATCAAGCAGCAATTGAATAATTTTGGTACTTTCTCAAGCACTATCCCGCTGATGTATAAAAATAAAAGTTCTCTAAACACGGAAAAAATCCAGTGAAACACAACACTAACCATATTGATGTGAGGCACACTTCCTAAGAGATAATGTTGAGAAAGGGGCTACATGTATGAAGATAGCATTTATCTTCACTAAGGCACTTCACAAGCAACAATTTTTGAAGAACGGGTTAAAGATTTACTGCGGTACTTCACAAGGAACAATCTTTACTAAGGCACTTCACAAGAAACAATGTTTAGAAAGGGGCTATATATATGAATCAGTGTTTCTCCATAAATTTGGCTATAATCAGGAGACAGGTATCCTTGGTAAAGTGTGTATTTTATAATTTAACGCAGTACCATACAAGATTGAGAATTCACTCAAAGAAAAAGGACCTGGTCCCATCTCTCAAGTTAGTATCATGAATGTGCATGTTTTTGTTTTTTGTTTTGTTAGAAAAGGCCACATCTTCTCACTCCTTATTAGAAAATTTGTCTTATCTAAAATTTAAAACTGTTTCATCTTTGCATTTACTCCATGGACCCTGCCAAACTCAGTTATCCTAAATATTCAAACCAAAACTATTACTTCATTTACCAGCCTGATGAAAATTTATTCCTGAAAACACATGACCCCACTAATAGTGTGATGATTTGTGATGCTTGGGTTGCTGAAAATATCATTCCTCTATTACATAACCCAAAAGAGTTTCTATAGTCCTAAAACAAAATGACAGCATGAAAACAAAAGTCTCTAGAGTGAAATCTGGAAATCCTACAAAAAAACACCAGACTAATGAGGGACATGGTACTAAGAATAAGAGACTCACTGATGATGAACCTAGTAAAACTTCCAAATGAAGAAAAACAAGAGACAATTGTTAATAATACATAAAGTGGGAGATTACAGTTACAAAAGGGGACCCAAAGGTCTTTGTCGAACTTAGGAGTGAGAATGATATACTCAAGAAGATGGTTACAATTCTAATTAATAAGGTTCTGAACTTGAATATAGATATAAGGATGCTAATAAGATGGCCTACCTTCTCCAAATTTTCTCCCTAAATCCTCCACCTTTTAATTCCTCCAACTTTGTGGATTTTAATGATCAGATGACTTCAAGGGACTAGGACCCTAGATGCTCAAGGCTACAGTATAGATGGCAAGCATATGCACTCTTTTGTCCTTTTATGTAGTGAACTGCGCATGTGTTGCCTATACTACTTAGGAAACCTATTCTAATTTCCTTTAACCCTAACCATCAGTCAACTATAAAAGGAAAATAATCTCAATGAAGCATTTTCTGCAAACTCAAAAAGAGTGAAAAGAGAAAAAGGCAAAATCTTGATTTTAGCTCAAGTTCTTAGTCCTTGTGTAATGATAGTGAAAATGTTCTTGAGTTTAGTATTGGTTTCTAATTGAATTACTAATTCTATAAGAGTAATACTTTTATTTTTTGTAGAGTGCTTAGGTAGAATTGCATAAGCTTAATGCTACTTAGAGTTAATCACTATTGAGAGAGTCTTGACAGAGTTATCAATTCAGGCTTGTAGTATAGTTATTACAAGAAGGAGGAACCTAGAGTTAAGTTCAAGTTGAGTCTCTAATCAAGAGTTTGATTATAGTGGGTTTTGGAGAGCTTATGAGGGCAAGCCGTAGCTTTTCCTTCCTAGTGTGAGGGGGCTTCAACGTTACGTTAGTGTGTTCTTTATTTTCAGCAAAGTTTTAACTTCTTTAGTTCTTTACTGATTTATTGCATGTGGCTGACTTTAAGGGACCAGGTCCCTCGTACTGCGGTGCAACCCATTACGTTACATCACCGTGGTTAAACTATATATTAACTTGGAGAATCATACAACTCGATACAATTTGATTTTAAAATCATCATGCTTCATTGACTTTTCGCATTACGCAATAGTTCAAGAGAAGTTCAATTTGCATACTTTTCGTATTCAAAACTAATTTCACAATATGAGGATGAGGTCATTACCACTTCAAAAGTCACAAGGGAGGGAAATCACAATCCCTTAGTTTATTTAACATACCCATGCATAAAATTTATTTTAAAACCACTATTCAAATGTAAACCATGCAGGGATGATGAACATGAAACATCACATAAATGACAGTTATTTAAAACCCTCAACCCAGTATTCAAAACTAATATCATATGAACAATACATTAAAACTTAAGATTTTAACAAATTGGCAATTTGGGAAGAGTAACATGCCTGAAATACCCAAGATTATGGAGAGAATTCAACCCTTGACGATCTCCTTATCCCACTTATTGAAAACTCTAAGTACGGATTCTTGAGAGACCTGAGAGAAAAGAAAGAATGTTTGGAGTGTGTTATCAATGAAAATAAGGCCCCAATTATGTTTATAGGTTGTAGGTTATTATTGGGATAAGCGGGAAATATCTAAAATATCCTCATTAAAAAGCTGGAAAATAACCTCTCATGACGACTCGTCTCAATGAGTCATTGCCAAGATAGTGTCATATGGCACACACACACTATTAACCTTACAACTCATATACCATGACCAGTAGTAAGACCCTATAGCTCATAGTGTTCAGTTGTAGTCAACACAGAACCCATTTGGGGTATATACTGGACATCCTAAATTTTCTCCCAACGACTCATAATGAGTCTTTACAACTCTCGGTGAGTCACTCGTACACAAAATAGAACTTAGACACACATATACTATTTAGTCTATAATTGGTTCCCTAGGACCCTTCAAGACTCCTTATGACTCGTAAGAGAAGTCATAGTCAGGACTGTGAGGATAAAATTTAAGATATTTTCAAGGACCAAAAACCTGGGGTGTTACATACTCCCCTTTTAGGATCATTCATCCTTGAATGATAGGTCAAGGCATTCCTTGGCATGATTTAACACAGAAATGCACCCATAATAACCTTTAACAAAGACAAAAAACAAAGATGTTAAGATCGAACATACCTTGAGCATGATTTTCTAGAATAAGGAATAAGAACGGATACTTGAACTTCGTGTCCTCTTCGGCTTTCCAAGCAGCTTCCTCAAAATTTTGGTTCCTCAAAAGGACCTCTACCAAAGCCACGTCCTTTGTTTGCTACCGACAAACTTCCCGATCCAAAAACTCCACCAGAATTTCCTCATAAGACAAAGAATTTGAATTACCCACACCTTCCAAATGGACAACCAATGAAGAACCACCCTCACACTTTCTCAACATCGAAACATGAAACCCCGGATGAATGGAGCTCTAACTAGAAAGCAACTCCAATTCATAAGCAACATTACTAACCCTCTTCAAAACCAAATATGAACCAAAATAATGGAGACTGAGTTTCTGACACGACCTGACCTAAGGTCTTATTGTAATGGGCGTCCTAAGTTTGATCGAGACCAGAGACCACCCTCGTTACCTAACCCAACCTCCAATCGCCTTCCCTTAGTTGATTGAATTTTGAGCATATAATAAGATAGCATAATTTTAAAAATTACAGACTCTGGAATAGGTTTATTAGCGAGACCTGCCCAACCAAGTCCAACTGCCCAATCCAAACCATAAACTGATAATCAAGTTTCATAAAAAAACATAAAAGAATGGAACAGTGAGAAATTTAGTCCTATGGTATCATCCCCAATACCAATGCCAATACTAAGGCTTACACCAATACTGATCCTGCCCACACTAACCCATAGTTGTTCCACAAAAGACTCTAATTAAAAGAATACCAAAATCTGGTTGAGACATGCCCCCAACCATAGCCTAAACCAATATCTATAAATAAACCAAAGTATGAAATAACATTCATGCAATGGAACCTTTCGGAAAGATGAAATCTCACTATGTCAACCCAAAAGCAGATCTCAAATGTTCGATAGCTAAGCAGGAGGAGAACAGTGATTCCTTCATCGCGAGGGGATACAGTCACCCAAAGACGGGTTAGCAGGTGAATGCTAGCATAGTAAGGATAAAATAATGCCAACCAATAAAACCAAGGAAACAAACCATATGCATGCAAACCATACATAAATATATAACCATGTCGAGAAAGAAAATTTTGTTAAGCATCCATTTAAAACCATTAACATAGGTATGTGTAGCATAACAATCCTTACCCACCCACGGGTTATATGGGTTCAGTGTAGCCCCTGAACAGGCCCCGGCGTGTAGCCATATGAACTAGAGATACCATTAGAGTAGGGAATTCTCAAATACCCTTACCCTCCATGATGTATATGTATAGTGTACTTAGAGGAATCCCTTGTACCTTAGAGTATCATATAAGGTCGCAATCACCTACCCCTCATGTCAGCAAATATAAATTTCCAGTGTTTGTTCATTGAACTCCCACCTTCACGGTTAGCTATCATACCCTACCATTATTTCCCAATTAAAACCATTTCCAACTAACCAAATCACTGTTATTAACCGAGGCGATACATAGTGGTATCACCCTAAAGACTATAACTTGCAAGTATTGTCCTTAGCCAAACCTTTTTGAAATCAAGGGATTTCCATGTACCCATAGTTCACATTATCTAATTAACTTAGGGGAGTCCCATGTACCCCACAAGTGTTCCATTAATTTGATTACTTGGGGGATTCCATTGTACCCCAAAAGAATGATGGTTAAACCCAAAACCATTTTATTTTAAACATTCCAAACTATTTAACCATTTAGGGTTCCATCATTAAGTTTAAACCATGCATAAGTTCCATTAAAATTCAACAATGTGATGAAAACATTCTCACAGTCATTTTATCAATCATATTGGGGGCATAGTATTTCCAAAACAAAAGTCAATTACAAAATAACCATGCAACCAATTATCTAAAACCACCATTAAAGCATATAAAAGAATAATTAAACATGATAAAACCATAACCAAGCATTTATAACCAAAACCCCCATATTATATTTGAAAACCCAAAACCATACAATAATCATGTCATGGAAATATTGTATAAAACCATGTCTTTAGTTGGAACTAACAATGAGGGAAGAGAACATGCCTTAAAATAAGAAGATGATGGAGATAAATCATCAACACAAGTCCCAAATTAAACGTTAAGATAAAAGAGCAGCCTTCCTTTACCCAAAAACCTTAGAGAGAATTGTAGAGTATTTAATAAAAGTTTCTAAGTGTTAAAAAGTAGAATAATAGGGAAAATAACCTCCAAATAGGAATATATGCCGTGGAGACTTATTAGGTTAAGGGGGTAAATGTCTAGATTGCCCTCACTTAAACTCTAAAAAATCCCATCAAGTCAGTACGAATATCCATGCGAATTGTACCCTACAATTGAATGGTACCCATAACTCATACCAAAGGCCACCTCCCTTGGACCCAACACTGTCCAAGGTATGACTCACCCTAAAACATGTCGTATCTAAGTACACAACTAGTACCTATGATCTATAACCCTGGTAGAATTGAATCCTAAGAGGACTGAACACTAACCATCATATGATTCCATGGTACAACTCGTACCCTATCTTACGACTCATGGTGAGCCACTCGTACTCATATCCAACTTAGTCTACCAAGTCTAAGATTAAGTAAAGTGACCAAACAACCTGTATCCATCAATACGATTCATACTACCCAAGTTGTATCCACTCCAGAAACAAAATCCAACCCACCAACCAATACTGATCAGCATACGACTAACACATACCACTCGTATACCAATGTATGAGTTATTTCCCTTAGTCTCATCTCGTCTAGATACCAAAAATTAAAGAAATTTTCCAAGGGCCAGAAACCGAAGGTGTTTTTATTTACCTTTGTACCAAACCGCACCTCTCCCTTCCTAGGATACTCCTTCAAGAATACCCAATAAGAAGCATTGATCTCCAACTCCCTTCGCCTTGCATCGACGTAGAACATTTGCAACTTTTGGCGGCCTTAAGCCTATCCTAAATCACCTTTACCTTCTCTGTGGATTGGTGAACCAAATTAGGAACAAATAACTTATTTTCACCAACCTAAACCCACCCAATAGGAGACCTATACCTCCTACCATACAAGGCATCGAATGGTGCCATACCAATACTAGAGTGATACCTATTGTTGTAGGAATATTCTATTAGACGCAAATGGTCAACCCAATTACCACCATAATAAAATTGACAAGCCTAAAGCATATATTCCAAGGCTTGAATTATCCTTTCAGCTTGCTCATCTGTGTACGGTTAGAAAGTGGTACTAAGGGTCACCTTAGTCCCTAAGCGTCGCTGGAACAACCTACAAAAGGGAGATGAGAACTGGATACCTCAATCAGACATAGTTGAAACTGGAGAACCATGTAATTTCATGATCTCCTTAATGAACAACTTAGCATAAGCCTTGAAAGAGAAATTATTTCTTACTAGCAAGAAATAGGTAGACTTAGCCATCCTATACACGATGACCCAAATAGAATTAAATTGTTGGTGACCGCGGAAGGAAAGTAACAAAATCCATATTAATTATCTCCCATTTCTACACTGAAACCTCAATCTCTTGAGTTAACCCACTGGGCCTTAAGTGCTCCACTTTCAGTTGCTGACACACCATGCACTTTGCCATAAAATTAGCCACATCCCTCTTCATATTATTCCATAAATAAATTTCCTTAAGATCATGATACATTTTTGTCAAACCAGAATGAATAGTATAATATGACTCATGATCCTTGGCCAAAATTAATTCTCGCAACCTATCAGCATCAAAAACACATAATCGACCTTTATACCTCAAGATACCATCATCGCCAATCTTTAAAGCCATCACCTTCTAGCTACCCACATCATTCTTGATTTGCATCAAGATAGGATCCAACATCTATTTCTCTTTCACCTCAGCACCAAGAGATGACTTCTCTATCTCTTGAATAATCACATTACCATCTTCAAAATCCAAAATATGAACTCCAAAATTAGCTAGACTATGAATATCCTTTGCCAAACTGTGTTTCTCCTCATCTATATGAGACAAGCTCTACATAAATAACCGTCTAAGAGCATCAGCACCACATTAGCCTTACCTGGGCGATAGTGAAGACTCATGTCATAGTCCTTGAGCAACTCAAGCAATCTTTTTTGCTTGAGAATAATTCTTTCTAAATGAATGTGTATTGAAGACTCTTATAAGGAGAATAAATATCAACATAGACCCCAAACAAATAATGTCACCAGATTTTTTATACAAATACCATGGTTAAAAATTCCAAATCATGAATTGGGTAATTCTTCACATGAACTTTCAATTGTCTAGAGGCATAGGCCATAGATCTACCATGTTGCATTAATACAAAACTCAGTCTCACCTGAGACCCATAACTATAGACCACATAACCATCAGTACCCTCAGGTAGTATCAAGACCAGAGCCGAAGTTAACTATTCCTTCAACCTCGTAAAACTACCCTCACAAATATCAGACTACAAGAACTTTACCTTCTATAAAGTGAACTTAGCCAATAGGGCAACAATAGTAGAGAAACATACTATGAACCTTCTTTAAAAATTGGTTTAACCCAAGAAACTCCCAATATTAGTTAGATTCATGGGTGTAGGACACCTTTTAACCACCTCAACCTTCTATGGATCTACTATAATCCCTTTACTAGAAACAACATATCCTTGATAAGTCACAACATCAATCTAGCATTCATACTTTGAGAACTGTGGATACAACCGCTAATCTTTTAAGGTTTACAACTCAAGAAAGAGGTGATTAGCATGATCCACCAACCTCTTAGAATACATAAAAAATTATAAATGAAGACAATCACGAAAAAATCCACAAACTAACAAAAAACCCAATTCATAAGATCCATAAATGTCATCGGGGCATTATTCTACCAAAAAGACATCACCATAAACTCAAAATGACCATACCTAGTTTGAAAAGCAATTTTACGGATATCCATCTCCCTAATGTTCAACAAATGTTAACCCGAATAAAGATCAGTGTTTGAAAAGAACTTAGCAGCTTGAAGTTAATCAAAGAGATCATCAATCCTCAAAAGTGGATACTTATTCTTCACGGTCACCTTATTCAATTAGTGGTAATCAATATATATTTGAAGGGAACCATCCTTCTTATACATGTATAGAATTGAAGAACCCTATGGAGACACACTAGGGTGGATAAAACCCATATCTAGAATGTCTTTCAATTACTTCTTGAGTCTTTTTAACTTAGTTGGAGCCATTCCGTAAAGAGGATTGAAATAGTATGAGTTTCTGGAAGATGATCAATCCCAAAATCAATTTTCCTATCAAGAGAAACACTAGGAAAATCACCAAGGAACACCACAGGAAATTCACTGACCACAGGGACAGTCTGCAAAGAAGGACCTTTCCTTTGATACTAAGGAACTAACTTCCCACTTGATTGTTGGCTCCTTTGGTAAGTGGAAACTGACCCTTTGGGTATGAAAATTAGGAGATGCATAGCATGAATGCAACCAATCCATCCTCAAAATCATATTAAAGTCTAATATGTCAAACTCTATCAGATCCACCAAGGTCTTCCTACCATAAATCAACATCACACAATCCCTATAGACCCTTCTAGCCACAACAGAGTCACCCACCATGGTGGGAAAAGAGAAAGGATCTAGAATATATTTAGGGTTAATACCAAAATAAATAACCATATAGAGGGTCACATAAGAGAGGGTAGACTTAAGATCAAGCAGATAATATAAATCACAAGATAAAAGTTAAAATGTACCAATAACAACATTAGAAGGTGACTCAAAATCCTGGTAAGTGGAAAGAGTGTAGAGAAGATTCTATCTAGTGTCGAAGCAAAAATTAGAAGTACCACCCTTTGGTGTAGGAGCTGATAAACTAGCAATAGGAATCTTATTCGCCCCAGAAACAACCCTAGAAGTATAATTCCTCTGCATATGACCAACATAATAATATTTAAAGTACTTGTTCCTTCTTTTTTTTACAAACACCATGATGCACCTGACAACAAAATCTACAGGTGAGATATGATAGATCTGACTGAGCCACTCTAGCTTGAGGTTAGGCACTTAAGCTTAACTATTTATATTACCTCAAAAATAAGGCAGAGTTTGCATAAATAGAGTAAAGAAAGAATATATATAAGTTTCTTAGATAACATCTCTACAACACGATCGGAGATATCAAAGGAGGGAAATGTTTCTTAAATGCCCTGTAGCCTCTCGAAGAAAAGTACAGACATCTCTGCACCATTCCAAAAGACTCTACTAGACATGGTTTCATAAATACCCTAGGAAAATTGAACCTTTTGCTTTGATACCAAGTTTTTCACAACTTAAGACTACCTCCTAGTCATGACACGGTGCTTAGAACCATAAGTGATCTCAAGCTAACCCATGTACTAGCATTATAATTGAGCAACTGATTTAATATAAATATAAATGCTAAATAACTGAGCAAAAGCATAATCAACAAGATATAAGCTATTTTTTTTACATAAATGACCAAAGTTTACAACATTGAAATCTAAGACAGAGAAAACTTATCTAAATTTCAAATACTGACGCTGACTAACCTTCTATGAAGCAACTACTATAGTGACTATAGGTAGCTGCGACATGCCTCCAACTATCCTAAATCAATACATAAGGATAGAAAAAATACAATACAAAAACTATAACTAACTTGAATCCTTGAAATAAGAGAACTCATCACCTGCTGGATGGAAGGTACAATATATCTGACCTTGGTGTGTGGACTACATCTTGTAACTACATCATGAAGGAATGTAGCCATAAAAGAATATATGTGGTCAGTATGTAGAAATGTACTGAGCATGTGAGAAATGCAGTAAATAGAGAAATCATGGAATTTATAATCAGAAACATGTATAAACATACACATATAGGGCGTTCATAACCTGCCAGCACTGAATAATACATTAAATACTATAATTTCAAGATAATGAAATGATAGGAAATTTTATCTCTTAAACTCAAGAATCCAAAAATTTTATTAATGTAATGAATTATAATGATTGAAGCATACGAGAATACTTGAAATTATGAGGGAACACTATTTCATGGTTGAATTCCAGAAGTACATAGAGGAATCATAGAATTTAGAATTTTCATGAAACTCGTAAAATCACAATAGGATTCAACTTGAGGATTGAGATCTTAAAAACTTGGGTATGTTATTCATAACTTGATCATATGATTTAAATTCACAATAAAAACACATAAATCATGCATGGACATGATAATAGCATGAAATATGTATTATGTTCCTAAGAAGTCAGGAATAATCATTAAAACATGTTTATAAGTGAAATTTCTACCATGGGAGATCGAATTCAAGCTTGGAGTAATTATTGGATAGAATCCTAGTTTATGGAATTCATAAAATTCATGAATAAAATCATAATTTGGGCCTAAGGATGAAAGTAGATCCTCGTAGAATGCCCGCATACCTTAATTTGTTATTACCTTGAATGGAACTTGAATATTGGGACCTTAGGACGTGAACTTATTAAAGAAACCTTTGTTTCTTGTTCTTGAGATCTTGGGATGAATTAATATCATATAATTGGGGTTATGGGAAGATAAATTCAGGTTAATAATATTTACAAGATAGTTTAGGACATAACGACGTGTTTACCCCTGAAAACAGAAGAGAAATATGAGTTTTAGCATCTCTGAACAATGTCTGTGCCACTGTACTTATCACAGAGCATAAGGTGCATGTCATGCTGCTTATCATAGAGCATAAGTTCCATTCCACACTACTTATTATAGAGAATAAGGTTTGTGCCACGCTAAAATCATGGACCCTCACTGGTTCCTCACGAAAATGCCCATAACTTTTTGATCGGGTGTCGAATTAAGGCGAAATCGGATGCGTTGAAAAGAGGACACATTTATATATAATTTAGTGAGTATTGATCCAAAAAATTACGCATATTCCAGGAGTTATACTCATTCAAAGTTAATCATTGTTGTATCAAATACAAAAATTTTGTCGAATCAAAAGCTCTTAACTCAACTTTGGTAAGTGTTTCCTATGAACATTATTCACCTCATAAGCACTCTTCACACTAGGATAATGATCATGAAGCATATATTAATATAAAAATCATGGGATTAGAGTTTATACACATAGTAACAAAGACTCAAATTCTAGCCCAAAAATGCAGGGTGTTACACAAGTATCCCCATCTTTTCCCTTCAAACATAGTACCATCTTGAGGAAATATTTTTCTGAAATTAATCTATTCTTTATATTTCATGTCACCAAGATATCCTCATTCATAGTATGCATGTACGAGTGAAATTCAGTTTATATTTTATTTATCGACTCAATACCATATCAGTGTTAAACTCTTAGAAAATTAGAGTAGGAATTTAAGGTATGGATAGTGTAAATGAGTCCCAATAATAGCAGGAGAAGTGGTGAAAAAAATATAAGAATTGAAACTCTTTTTCTCCTAACCTTCCAGCTTAGTCAGTTTCCATTCGAGGATGAATGACCCCAGGAGTAGATATTGTAACACCCCCAAAAAATCAAGTCAAGTCTAAAATCTTACTTCAAGTATATGTAGGATTAAACATCTAGTTTTAACAGTATGAAAAGAAATTTAGAAATTTACCAAGGCGACAAAAACCTTCTAGCCCTTAACTAATTTAAAATCTCTCTTACCTATCGATTCCTTAAGAAATAATCAGCTTCCCATGAGTATAACTTCCAGATTCTGTTGCATATTTTATCTCTGTACCCACTAAATGATAGATATTTGAATTATATGTCCAACATAAACAGGCTTTAATTTGATATAAGAATTAGATGTTATGTTCTTTTAAGTGAAGCTCTACTCTGTAGTGAGATGTCATGAGCAAAATGATGATAGTGGTTACATTATATAACCGTATAATGGTATCTTCAGATCAAGAAAACCCCAAGATATTAAAGTTGAAAGTGTACCTTCATACTAAGATAGGGAACCATGATTGTGCTTTGGAACCACGATCGCGAGTCCCACAGATTTCCTTGAATGGACATTCAAACCTATGAACTAAGGTACGACTGTAGCTAGATCCTACAACCGTACCAAGGCTAGGTGATAATATTCTAAGATCTATCAACAAGATACAAGGATAAGGATAAGGCTGGGAGTAATTAACCATTAAGCATTCAAGTTATTATTGTCATTGAGCATTCTAGTTATTATTGTCATTGAGCTGGGAGTAATACTTAGCATCGAGCGGACACAACGATAAGGCTCATCCATTAATTAGGCTAAGGCCTTTAGTAGAAGTCCCCAATTCCCAAAACTATGGCACCATCATAAGTTCTAAAGGATCACCCATTATATTAGTCTTGATATCTTAGTCCTTTTGGATATCAGTTAAGTAGATCCACGTTAGTTAGTGTTCATAACCTTGACAAGGTACTAAAAACCCTTTAAGAAGTGGTTACAGGTTAGACCCCGATTAGGCCAGATTGAGTATGTTGGTTATTAGAAGCTCCCACAGTCTAGTCCACTGTGTATAGTTCAGGGTTAGATTGTTGCATGACCTTGTATTCAATTATCTAATTTATTATACAGTACATGTTCATTACTTGGTGTTGCATTAGTTCATCATGTTGTATATGTCATGTTCAATTCTATCAATTATTTCATATGTAACATGCTCAATACATTCAAAGTACTGATCACATACTTCCTTTTATGATATATTGTGTCAGAATATAGGTTCTAATACTCCGCATTTGGATCACGCCTAGTATGACCTCTCACCACTTCAGCAATAACTTTTTGGTAAGTCCTAATCATACAAGGTCCAGTGTCAGTATTTCAGTTTGTGTTTTTCATTCCGAGATATTAGATCTTTAGAGATAGTTGGGGGCTAGTCTCAGCACCTCATCTTGGTAGAGGCTTTCATAATTATAGTTAGATCTTTATCTTGTGATCTTGTATTAAGTTACTATTGATTGTTTTTCTTTAAATATTTATTTTGTTATTTGCTTCAACTTTTGCGTAAGGGTTTTTAGTAGTTGTCTTTGATATTCTAATGGTGTTGCTAGGCCATGGGTTTTCCTGGGGTCACTTGTGACTTTAAGTACCATGTTATGACTAGGGGTAATCTCGAGTTACAACAAATATGCTTTCTATTATAAGCTTTGACAATCACAGGTGATAGTATAATATTATTTGAGATCCTTTCATAGAGATAAATCTAAATTGAACTTCACAATGACAGAATCTATAGCATCACGGAGTCTGTCTACTAATATCTTACATATGATCTTATACACTACAGAACAACAAACAATGGTTCTAAATTTTTTAATAGCTGAGGGGTTATTTATTTGAGTACAAGAGAAACAATAGCACAATTAACTAGTTTATAGAAAGAACTAGACTCAAAGAAATCAGTGGCAGAAGCTATATTGTCATTTTAACAATAAACCAAGTATTTTTAAAGAAAAAATCATTATAACGATCAGTAAATGGTTCTTTGTCATCTCCAACTTCCTACGGTTCTTTAAGAATATCATCTTTAGTCACCTTAGCAAATTATTTCAGCATTTGTTGATGCTTGAGCCGTGCGCCATTTTACATCATGTTCGTGTTCATAGAAGCTAGAGAATTAGAGGATGATCCACTAAATCTCTAATAAAATTCAACAAATCCCCTTTTAATTTCCTCTGGATGGTGTAGCTTATGGCCAGTTAAAGAGGTGATTTCATGACCTAAGACTAGGCCCTGGACATAAAAGGAACTCATAATCACGTAAGCTTGAGATGAACTCATGGCATTCATCATAAGCATCTAGTATAGTTTTCCAAAGTAAAACTTGATAGAGAATATAAATATATGAATGAAAAAACTAATCATATTGAAAATATCAAAGGAATTATAATACAAAAACATGGAAACTTCTATTGAATGTCAACATTTGTCTATGAAGCCTCTAAACAAAATAAGCTATCTAAATTGGGACAAGGCCTCAACAATACTATAAAAGAAATAGCTAAATATTCAAATAAAATCCACCTTCTAAAGAATGGGGGATCAATATATCTGAAGTTTTTTTGATGATCCTAAAACTTTACAAAACTAGCATGTCTTCAAACCTTCATCATGAAATGGTTCCAGGAGAGTGTCAATACATAAAATGTATTTACATGCAGAATTGAAAGACAATAAGATAAGCTTTATACAAAATAATAATGAGAGTAGAATTCAACGAATAAAAGGATATAATGGAGACATGAAACTGAAATTGAAACATAAACATAATCCTTGTTTTTAGTTCTAAACTAGGTGGCATTACTGAAACCATTTGTACCACTGGCTATATGGATTCTATCAACATTCGATCAATAGAGCCTCGATCCATATTTATCACACAGACTGTGATAAAACATATCATATACTGAATATGACTAAGCAAATCAAGCATGCAATGGTTATCCATATATCAGGACAAAACACACCCACATCAACAAAATGTGGTTTCGAATAGTTATACTTATGAACTTACATCTTCTCGATTAATCAATTAATTCTATTTAAGCCCATATTCTTAACATCTTCAAATCATAAATCGTCCTTTAAAAATATTTCTCATTCAAAAACAACCTCTCTACTTCATCTAAGGTGGTGGGATAGACTGCATACACTTTACCATTTCCAGACCACACTTTATGGGAATATACTTGGTATTATTGTTATAGTTGTATTTATTAAGGGAACATAAAATAATTGATATCTTCATACCAAGACTTAAAAGTCATTTATTTCATCATTTCATTATCTTAAGGTCATTCATAAGTCTCATATGCTCATAATGTCTAAATTATATTTAAAGAAAAAAATTCTTGAAAATCATAAAATCTACTTTAATACTCAATAATCTTTGGGAGTCACCAAATACTCAAAATTCATGGAAATACTTGAACCTCGGTCCATTCATTACATTAAGGGAACATCCTAGTGACATTAACACGTATTTCATCAATTTGATAAAGAATACCATAAGTTGTCAACTCAATTAATTTAGAAGCAATAAATTCAAAAGTCAAAATTGTAATCTCAAGAAGAAAAGAACGTGTTTTTGGTTGATAAATTTGTGATTTAGTGATTTAGGAAACTTTTAGCTAAGTTTGGGATTGTTTAGGTCAATGAAAGGACCAAAAAGTTCATTGATTCCCATAATACTTTGGAGAGGAGTTGAATTTGATCTCCCTTCAATGGTACGAACCCATCACAGAGTCTAAGGTTTATGCTGAACTACTGTCAAGGATGCTTATTGCTTAGGCCATAACATTAAACTTCAAACTCTAACTGATGAACGGTTCATGGAAGTAGAAAGAAGACTTGAAGACCTTTAATTCGATAAGAAATGGACTATATTACTATTTCTATTATAAGAAAAATGCTTTTTTGAAGTTGACCTATGTAATAACATTTACTAAAACTCAGTTGATTAAAATACTTACAATTCAACTTTACTCTAGAAACGTCTTATCATCCTGATTTTCACCAAAAGAAATTATCACTCTAAAAATTGATCTTAACATTTATATTCTATTATAAATCATCGAGCTTAGGGCCTATACGCAGACAAAAAATAGTTCAAATCCTTCTTGAAACTTTAGGGTGTTACAATATCTTTCCCTTGAGATCAGTCATCCTCGAATGATAGATAGAGACTTATAGAAACTCTACAAGCAAATTAGATGGAACTTATCATCCAACTTCACTTCTAACCCATATATATCCTGGAAGAATTTCATGATAATATTATCTGATTTGGATAAGAAAGAAGTATTTGGTGTTAAAAAATCAACATAGGCATAGTTTAAACGTAAGTATCAAGGAATATCATTTCAATTGACGTAGGACAAATATTTGAGAATGAACATATATAAGAATTATAGTGATACATGACATGAAATAAGATTATTTCTAGAATAGGATATAAGAGTACATTCCCTTAATAATTCAACTAATTACCTTTAAGCTTATCCACAGTTATTTCTACAATGCTCATCCAAATACCACCTTTATTCTTGCCACTTATGATAGTCAAGGGTACATATAACTAGAGGAATAGGAGTTTTTGTATATTGTTCCCACATTCAAGTCTAACATAAGGATACAATGGTCTACCCATAATGTGATCATGTTGTCCTAGGATAAGAAATTGTACACCCTATATCCCTTTAAAATATTTATTCCCCAAAAATCCTAATCCGTGTTACCGCAACAATCAATTGTTTCCTAAGCTCAACTCCTCAAGTACTAGCCACATAAAGTAATGATCCACATATTTATCGACCACCACATTCAAGCTAATGACTACACTCACTTTATGGACTCCCACACCTAAAATAAAAAATTTCAATCACTATCATAAGTATTTGCACTATATATCCCTTTCTACCATTATAGAAAGGAGTATGTTTGGTTTATGATAGTGAAATCAGAAGCATGATGTGTACAAAAAATCTGATTAGAACATACACATGGTATAACATTATTTTGCTAAACTTTTAGGATATGTCATGAGTCATGGTGTAGAGTATGCTAAGAAACATGAATTGTACCACATAAGGCTGAAACATCTTGTTTTCAGGGAGACAAATTGGTATCATTGAGTAATGCTATAACTTTTATTCTAGGAACTAAGTATAAACATGAATCAGTATACGGAGTATAGGCCCCGGTCAAAATTTTAATGCTAATATGCAAGATAAGAGTGAGTACCACCTTGGGCTTATACATATCCCAACGCATGTTGGTAATATACTATACTGTAAGGTCAAGTTGTTTTAGGTCTGATCATAACATAAGACATGAGTTATGGATCATGAATGTCATATTATAGTGCTTCTAGTTAAAGATTCAAAGTATGTGCATGAGTTTTCATATAAAATGTGGGCATTTAAAATAGGCATGATTCAATACATAAGACGTTGGTAGAAAGTTCTGTTAAGCTAAAGTATGAGAAATTTGCTAGAATACGAATGGATCACATCATGACCTTTTTTCAAAACTCGCCACCATGAGAAATTTAAGATTTGCCTTAGTCCATCATCTATCTCTTAGCTCAAAGGTCATAATCTAAGATATGCATACCTATCCCCTCAACAGAGTTATAAGATGTAATACCCCATACTTCTACCTAACTTAAAATCATTACAAAAATGTTAAAGTAGTTAGTAACCAGTAAAGGACTCAGATAGTCCTACAGAACCATGGCTTTTAGCTATTAGTTATTTAGCCATCAGAATTCAGACCTCTCATACCAGTCTAAACCTCAATTATAGAAAACTAGCATTCAGTCCCACTTATAGTCTTAGTTACAATTGCAGTCTCAATTACCGTCTTAGCTATAATCTCAGACCCAGTCCTAGTTCAGCCAAATTAGAAACTCAGTTTACTTTCAAGATTACCTGACCATAGCATATAGCTATCAGTTACTCAGTCATTAGTATTTTAGTACCTTAGTTATGGAATATTTCTGAATCATGTCATACTCTTGATCTCATAATTTCAAGTAATACAGTTTTTATAAATCCAAGACCAGCCAGGATTCAGTTCGTTGGTGCCCTGTGCATTATCCCAGTTTTTCCCAAAATTGCTGTCAAGTCATTATTCTTCTAGGGACCTAGTGTCCCAAAGGGGAGATACACTATAATTCCCTAAAACTTTCATAACATAAACATGTCTCTCTCTTCTCGTAATGAATCCAGTTTAAAGTAGGGGATACCCATAGGTTGACCCTCTAGTTCCAATCCCGGTCTTATGATACATATTCAAGGTATTTAGTTCAGATCATGATATATAGCTCATGTATCACGTTCGAGACCAAGTTACCTTCTCACATTTCTTATCATACATATTTATTAATTAACGTTATACTCAGCCCAAGGTAAAAACTTTTCTTAAGCTTATCTAGTTTTATGTTCAAGTTTTAGTTAAACATGTGGCATTTAGTTCCACGCTTAGTTTTTATTTCAAACTTGGTATTGTTGCCCTTACATGTTCAGTCGCATGTTCATAAGTCAGTTCAGACATGTATTGATGCATCAGATATGCATGATCAGCTTATTAGTATTCTCAGCCATGAACTTATGTATCAGCTCAATCTTAAAATTATGCATCAGATATGTATGCTCAGTATGAATCTCAGTAATGTCAGTCAGATAGTCATGTTTTAGTTGTTCCTGTTCAGTATGTACTTCAGCTTATCATTTCTCTCATCTAAATTAGTCTCATTCGCGAACGAATATTCCTAAGGGGGAGATATAGTAATACCTCATACTTCTACCTAGCTTAAAATCATCCCAAAAATGTTAAAGACTTGTTACAGAGATGAATCCATATTTATACATGTGGTATTTTAAAGATTTCACTTTTTATCATTTTGGAAATTGAATAAGCTTTTAATAGATAATCCTACAGAACCTTGATGAATCCGTAGTGTTATTATTCCATTCCGCAGGCCTCAGTTACAGCGTCATGCAATAGTTAGTATCAAGTAAAGGAC